>NC_064858.1:45537148-45884648 GCF_024139225.1 Suncus etruscus
CATATTTAAAAAAAAAAAAAAAGAGTCACAGCTTTTTCCATTATTTTAAAAATACTTTGCAAATGTGGAATAGTAGATGTATATTTGCTCAAAATTTTTTAATAAAATTAATCATAAAATTGGGTGTTTGGCAATAATGCATAACTCCATCAAAATATAAAGGATTGCTAGTATACAAAAATTATTAACTGTGTGAGAGCTTTAGCATGTGGCTATATAAATAAGCAAAGCAGCCATATGAACATTGAATAGATATAAAAAATGATCAGATCATTGAATAGAAATAAAAAATGATCAGACTTAGGTACCAAATTCAAAGCCAATGACAACAGGATCTATACCCAATCTACAACAAGCTAGACACAGAGGGGACCACTTATACTAGCAGCCCGGGGAGCAAAGGAGGAGATATGAGATGCTTGCTGGGAATGGGGGTAGAGGAGGACAACATGATGGTGGGAATGCCCCTGATTCAATGTCACTTATACCTAAAATATTACTGTAAAATGTTTGTAATTTACTTTGGTCAAAATAAAAACTATTATATAAAAAATAGAAGAAAAGGGGGCCGGAGAGATAGCATGGAGGTAAGGCATTTACCTTTCATGCAGAAGGTCATCGGTTTGAATCCCGGCGTCCCATATGGTCCCCCGTGCATGCCAGGAGCAATTTCTGAGCACGGAGCCAGGAAAAACCCCTGAGCATTGCCGGGTGTGACCCAAAAACCACAAAAAAAATAGAAGAAAAACAAACAAACAAACAAAAAATAAAGCAAAGCAAGGAATTAGAAAATGTTTAATGAAAATAAATCCTTGGACCATGACCCTACCACAGGGAATACAGAGAAATAAAGATGGTTTCTATGGTCTGGGATGGAGGAATATTTACTCTGGTAGGGGTCAAGGAATATAGATAAAGCATAAACATATTGTTACAGATCAGTGTTACTTAAATAAGAGTCATATATAAAAATAAACCTCTGACTAAATAATTTATTGAATGAATTAATGAGGACCCATTTCTGGAGTTACAAGTTTGCAAAAAATTCTTTTTCAAAACACATCACCAAGAGTCTGCTTAGGCAGAAAGAACTTTTGGGTTTTCATAGATGGCTACATATTAAAGCTTTTCTAAGTTTCTGAAGTTCCATAATAATTTTGAATTACTCTATGAAAAACGATTCCTTAGCCAATTTCATCAAACATGCCAGCAGGAAACTTACATAAATCTAAACAAATTTGTTTAAAAGTGTCAAAATAGTAAGCAGTCACATATTTGCTTGAGTAAGACATCTTATTTGTGGTATAAAAGGAAAAAAAAGAAAAATGTCATTGGTAAATACTTCTCATATATATGTTAATTAGTATGTTGTCTTACACCTTACTGGTGTATTTGTATCACATTATATATCAGTTTATTATTTAGTATATAAATCATTCTTATTAGAAATGACTTTCTTATTTCAGAAGCAGATGAATGAATGGGCTTAACACATATTTGGCTGAAAGAAGTATGTTTATCATAGAGCACATTAATCTTTCTCTGAGCAGAAGTCAGCAAACTTTTCTTAGGTAAAGTGCCAGGTATTAAATATTTTTGTTGGAGTCATAAATCTCTATTATAACATTTTTTTTGGTTTTTGGACCACACCCAGTGACACTCAGGGGTTACTCCTGGATATGCTCTAAGAAATCGCTCCTGGCTTGGGGGACCATATGAGACACCAGGGGATAGAACTGCAGTTCATCCTAGGTTAGCGTGTGCAAGGCAAATGTCCTACTGCTTGTGTCACTACTACAGCCCTCTATTATAACATTTTAACTTTGCCATTGTGGAAAAAAGGCAACCATATAAGTATAAATGCCATATAAGTAAATGGCATGACTCTGCAGCAATAACTCCTTATTCTACTAATATATTGTTGGTGAAGTAAATAGTGTTGTTTATGAACTATGAGAGAGTGGGAAAGTATCTCTGTAAGAAGGTGAGATTAAATAAATCCCATGAAGGTAAAAACGATGATTCAAAATGAGCTGTGATTTATATAACTCAATTTGTATGAGTATAAAACAATTTACATAAATAAAAAATGGACTAGATTGAGGCATACACCATACTTAGGTAAATTCTGTAAAAAAAATAAAAGAAAGAAAAAATAAGACTGGAGATGTGTCTTATTCTCTGTAATTTTCTTTTATTTTTCCTTTCGTTGTTTTGTTGTTGTTCTTATTATTTTTATTCTTTGAGTCACTCCCGCCAGTGCTCAGTCTCCTGTCTCTGTGCTAAGAAATCATTCCTAGCAGGCTTGGGGAATCAAACTGGGGTCCATCCAGGGTTGATGTGTGCAAGGCAAATGCCCTACCACTTTGCTATCTCTCTGGCCCATGTAATTTTCTGTTTCTGTTTTTGCTGAATATTTTCCCCGTCATCCTATACAGGTAAAATCTAAGATTTTTGTACTATCTAGCAGACACACCAAAATAACAATGATAATAAAAATAAAAAGAATGATGACATAAGTAATGCAGTTGTTTAGGTGTTTGTGCAATTTAATTTTTCCCAATTTATTTTGTATTTGGTTTTGAGCCACATCTAGCAATGTTTACAAGTTACCCCTGCCTCTGTACCAAGGAATCATCACTGGCTATATGTAGATGACCATATGGGATGTCTGGGTTTGAACTCAGTATGGCCAAGTATAAGAAAATTGTGTTACTAGCTATATTACTTCTCTGGACTAGCAATTTAATTTTTAATATTAAAATCAATGCCTTTCATTAAAATATACAAATACAATAGCTATTAGTTTTATCCTTAAAAAGTATGGTTACAGTTTTCTAAAATTCAATGAAATTATTAAAAAAAAACTCTAAATTGGTGGTTCCCGACTGTGAGAAACTGTGTTGACTGTGCATGTTTTTCCACTGTCCTGTCTCCTAAACCTCTTGGGAGTGGCCGAAAAGGGCCCAGAAAAATAGCTCTTCCAGAGGCTCATCCAAGGGCTGTAATGCCAAGGAACTGTGCCCCACACCATGAAAACCAGCTATCTCCAGTATTCTGCAGAAAGGCAGGTCTCCTCTTTGTGATGTCAGGCTGGGAAAATCTACGCTCACCCAGTGGTTCCTGACTGTTTTTCCACTGTCCTGTCTCCTAAGTCTCTTGGGAGTGGCCGAAAAAAGGGACCAGAAAAATAGCTCTCCCAGAGGCTCATCCAAGGGCTGGAATGCCAAGAAACTGTGTCCCCCACCATGAAACCAGCTATCCCCAGTATTCTGCAGAAAGGCAGGTCTCCTGTTTGTTATGTCAGGCTGGGAAAATCTACTCCTGCCCAGTGGTTCCTGACTGTGAGAAACTGTGAGTGTTGACTGTGTGTGTTTTTCCACTGTCCTGTCTCCAAAATCTCTTGGGAGTGGCCGAAAAGGGCCCAGAAAAATAGCTCTCCCAGAGGCTCCCAAAGAGCATGGCCGCTCTGCTTCACTTCACGGCCTCACACTCTTTCTAAACAATGAACCCTATCACAACACACAGAAAAAATCACACTACAAGTGTGAAAATGAGGAAACCTCGCAGGCAAACACCATCCATGGAGAATGAAGACGATAGCTCTGATGACCTATAAAATTCCAACCATCTGATTAACCTCTCAGATAAAGAGTTTAGAATAGCAATATAAAAGATGTTCGTAGAACTCAAAGAAAGCATAGATCGATAGAAACAGAACAAAAAGACAGAAATCAGAAAACTTCAAACTGAAATAACAGATCTAAAAAGCAATGTAGCTCAACTGAAAAACACAGTGGATGGCCTCACCAGCAGGGTAACAGCAACTGAGGACAGAATAGGCGTGCTGGAAGATGAGATGCAGAAAAACTCAACACAGTAGAAGAAATTGGAAAAGAACCTTACGACAAATGATCAGGCTATGGAAAAAGTACTCAAGGAATGTGAAGAGATGAAAAGAGAAGACTTTGCTAAACTCAACAGAAACAACATAAGAATCATTGAAGTCCCAGAGGCCCAGGTAGGAGATATCCAGGAAGAATCAACCATCAAAGACATCATCAAAGAGATACTCCCAGAGTTAAAGACTACATGCAATCAAATCTTGCATGCCTGAAGAGTACCAGCTAAGAGAGACCCTAAGAAAAACACCCCAAGACACATCCTCGTTACAATGAAAATCCCCACATATAGAGGTAGAATACTGAAAGCAGCAAGATAAAAAGGGAAATTACATTCAAAAGAGTATCCCTAAGACTTACAGCAGACATGACACAAGAAACTCTCAAGGCCAGCAGACAGTGGTAGGATATTGTGATAAGATTGAATGAAATGGATACCTCACTGAGAATATTGCACCCAGCCTGACTCGCGTTCAGGTTTGAAGGAAGAATACATAGCTTCATGGATAAACAACAGCTCAGAATCTTCACAGATGAAAAACTAGCCTTAAAGGAAAAAATGACAGGTCTACTGTAAGACAAGAGAGACCAACAAAAACAGCAAACTTATCTACAACGATGACATTAAATCCTATGACAATCATCTCCCTTAATGTCAGTAGACTAAATGCACCAAATAAAAGACACAGAGTGGCAAAATGGGTCAAAAAGATGAATTCAACCTTCTGCTGCCTACAAGAAACACACCTGAATAGTGAGAACAAACATAGACTCAAAATCAAAGGCTGGAGGAAAATCATCCAATCAAACAACACCCTTAAAAAAGCTGGGGTGGCCATATTAATATCTGATGACACCAACTTTATACTCAGAAAAGTGGTAAGGGACAAAGATGGACACTATGTACTAATCAAGGGATATGTGCAACAGGAAATCAGACTATTAAAAACATATGCACCCAATGAGAGACCAGCAAATTATCTAATACAATTACTGACAAATCTGAAAGAAGACATCAATAATAACACAATAATTGTGGGAGACCTCAACACGGCCCTGTCAACACTTGATAGGTCAACCAGACTGAAACCCAACAAAAACACACTAGCCCTGAAAAGAGTAATGGAAGAAAGAGGACTAGTAGATATATATAGGAAACTCCAACCCAAAAAACCTGGATACACATTCTTCTCCAATGTACATGGGTCATTCTCCAGGATAGACCACATGCTGACAGATAAAATATACCTTCATAAAATCAAGAGGATAGAAATCTTGCAGGCTACATTTGTTGACCACAAGGCTCTAAAATTAGACGTGAACTACAAAGCCACACAGAAGAAACACTTTTAACAATTGGAAATTAAACAGCCTGCTACTGAACAACCAGTGGGTCTGAGATGAAATCAAAGAGGAAATCAAAACTTTCCTGGAAACAAATGATAATGAAGACACAACTGCCAGAATCTATGGGCACAGCAAAGGCAGTCCTGAGAGAAAATTTATATCTCTACAATCACACATCAGGAAGGAAGAAGGGGCATACCTGAATAACTTAATGATGCAGCTCATAAAATTAGAAAATGACCAACAAAAGGAACCAAAATTAGGGAGACAGAAGGAAATAATAAAGCTGAAAGCAGATATCAATGAAGTGGAAAACCAAAAAACAATCCGAAAGATCAACAAAAACAGAAGTTGGTTCTTTGAAAAAATAAACAAGATTAATAGACCATTGGCAAAACTCACAAAGAGAGAGAAAGAAACCTGATAACCATATTAGAAATGAAAAGAGGTAGATCATGACAGATAATGCAGAGATCCAAAGGGTAATCAAAGACTACTTTGAGAAACTTTATACTACTAAACATGAGAACCTAGAAGAAATGGATAAATTCTTGGACACTTATAACCTTCCACAGTTAAGTAAGGAGGATATAGCATATCTAAACACCCCCATCACTATTGAGGAAATTGAAACTGTAATCAAACATCTGCCCAAAAAGAAAAACCCAGGCACAGATGGATTTACTAATGAATTTTTTCAAACCTTTCAAGAGAAGCTACTACAAATCCTAGTCAGGCTCTTCCATGAAATTGAAAAAACAGGAAAACTCTCAAACAGCTTTTATGAAGTCAACATCACCTTGATACCAAAACCAGACAGATGCTTCCAAAAAAGAAAATTACAGACCAATATTCCTGATGAATGCAAATGCAAAGATCTTCAACAAAATCCTGGCAAATTGGATCCAATGCATCATCATAAAGATTATAAAATACGACCAAATAGGTTTCATCCCAGGAATGCAAGGATGGTTTAACATCCGTAAATCTATCAACATCATACACAACATCAACAACAACAAAAAATAAAAATCACACGATCATATCAATAGATGCAGAGAAAGCATTTGATAAGGTCCATCCATACAATCACCTAATTTTTGACAAAGAAGCACGAAATCCTAAGTGGAGCAGGGAAAACCTCTTCAACATGTGGTGCTGGCAGAACTGTTTAGTCATTTGCAAAAAGTGAACATAGACCCCCAGTTAACATCATGTATGAAGGTAAAATCCAAATGGATTAAAGACCTTGATATCAGACCTGATACCATAAGGTATATAGAACTACATGTCAGTAAAACACCCCATGACATTGAGACTAAAGTCATCTTCAAGGAGGAAACTGCACTTTCCAAACAAGTGGAAGCAGAGATAAATAGATGTGAATACATTAGGCTAAGAAGTTTCTACACCTCAAAAGAAATAGTGCCCAGGATACAAGAGCCACCCACCATGTGGGAGAAACTATTAACCCAATACCCATCAGATAAAGGGCTAATATCCAAAATATACAGGGCACTGACAGAACTTTATAAGAAAAAAATATCTAATTCCATCAAAAAATGGGGAGAAGATATGAACAGATGCTTTGATAAAAAAGAAATACATATGGCCAAAAGGCACATAAAAAATTCTCTTCATCACTGATCATCAGGGAGATGCAAATCAAAACAACGATGAGAATCTCACACCACAAAGATTGGCACACATCACAAAGAATGAGAACAATCAGTGCTGTCAGGGATGTGGAGAGAAAGGAATTCTTATCCTGCTGGTGGGAGAGCCGTCTAGTCCAACCTCTATGGAAAGCGATATGGAGATTCCTCCAAAAACTGGAAATTGAGCTCCCATTCGACCCAGCTATTCCACTCCTAGGGATATACCCAAGGAACACAAGCATACAATACAAAACCCCTTCCTCACACCTATATTTATTAAGTACTATTCACAATAGCCAGGCTCTGGAAACAACCAAGATGCCCTTCAACAGACGAATGGCTAAAGAAACTATGGTGCATATACAGAATGCAGCTGTCCTGAGAGATGAAGTCATGAAATTTTCCTATACATGGATGTACATGGAGTCTATCATGCTGAGTGAAATAAGTCAGGGAAAGAGATGCAGAATAGTCTCATTCATCTATGGGTTTTAAGAAAAATAAAAGTTATTTTTGCAACAATCCTCAGAGACAATGAGAGGAGGGCTGGAACTTCCAGCTCACTTCATGAAGCTCACCACAAAGAGTGGCGAGTGCAGTTATAGAAATAACTACACTGAGAAGTACCATAATCATGTGAATGAATAAGGGAACTGGAAAGCCTGTCTAGAGTACAGGTAGGAGTGGGGTGTGATGGTGGGAGATTTGGGACATTGGTGGTGGGAATGTTGCACTGGTGAAGGGTGTGTTCTTTACAAGACTGAAACCTAATCACAATCATATTTGTAATCAAGGTATTTAAATAAAAAAGTTAAAAAGATAAAGAAAAAACTCTAAATTAATTTTAATTATCTATGATATTATATATCCAATATAATTCAGAGTGTAAAAGAGGTAAATTTTAAAAATGTGTGGTAACTTATGGGTCTGGAATTGTGACACAGTAGTAGGGCATTTGCCTTGCATGTGGCTGACCTCAGACGACCACAGTAAGATCCATGAATATCCCATATTGTCCCCCAAGCCAGGAGCGATTTCTGAGTGCAAAGCCAGGAGTGGACCCTTAATGTCACTGGGTGTGGCCCCAAAAAACAAAACAAACAAACAAAAAGTGTGGTAATGTAGTAATGCCCACATAAAAATTGGTCCTAAATATATGCTTGAAATTTCACATGTGGAGACATAGTAAAAAAGTATGTATTTCTTCATGAAGATAAAATTTATTTTGTTAAAGGTAAAGAATTATGAAAGAGCTGAGTGTTTATGGGTTACAACACTTAAAATACTCTTTTCAGTTTAATGCAGAGATTCCTGAAATAGTTAACTCAAAATTATCAAATTTATCATTAATTTGATTATCATTATTTCTTCATTGTCTTGTTTTATCATTATGACTAAATTTAATTTTTCTCAAAATAAATGTATTTTGTGATGTTTGTATGGAATATGAGGCTATGCTTTATGAAGAACCATGATTTATGCATTTAGATGATAAATGACTAATTATTTATACTTCTATTTAAATTACACCCTAAAGTTAACAGTAAATATCATTCAAATTCTTCTTTTCTTTTTGGTAACATAGAGTCAAAAAGTTATTTTTTACTTTAAATAAAGATTACATCATAGATTAGAAAATATCAACCCATTTAAAGTAATGCATTTTTATGATGCTTTGTCATTGAAATATCCTTAACTTACAAGAATGCAATGTTTGTGTTTTTTAGGAATACATTGATGTCATCCCAATATAAGTGCCAATATCCTATCCATAACACATACAGATCCAATATTCAGTGGATCAGTTTTGCTCACTTAATGCCCTTACCCTTTGAGATCTCAATTCTGTAGTCAAGAGTTCCAGTATTTTTTATTGACCTTCATCATTTACCTTACTTTGCTTTTTAAATACCACATATGAGATAGTTTATCTACTATTAATATTTGTATTAATACCTCTTTTACTCAGTTTGATACCCTTTAGTTTCATTATACTATAGCAAGACAAGACTATATATTTATAGAAACATGCTATTGTATTCTAATACATCCCCCCACATGTACATCATAATTTAATTATTTTAAGAGGGCTTCTAACTAGTCTGAAGCAGACCTAGTGGTTTGATATGAGGGAGGCTAGCTACTCAGGTCCTGTGTTGCCAGTGATTACGGGCATCGCCTTATTGATGAGCCTCTGTTTCTGCATCAAAAAATGCTTAGTGAAATGTGATGCCAAGAGACAAACTAGGGGAATTGCATGAAAAAGGCAAGACCTTTAACAGCTGCACTATCTCTTTGCCCCATCATAATTGCTTATCAATTTATGTTACATTGGGCATTTGAGTTGTTTCCAGTTACTAGTTACTGTACACAGTGCTGCAATTAATATAATTTTTTTTAATTTTGGACCACACCTGGTGACACTCAGGGGTTACTCCTGGCTATGCACTCAGAAATCACTCCTGACTTGGGGGACCATATGGGACACTGGGGGATCAAACTGAGATCTGTCCTGGGTCAGCTGTGTGCAAGGCACACGACCTACTGCTATGCCATTGTTCTGGCCCCTATTTTATTCTTTTAAACAATCTTTAAAAAATAGGCAAAAATAAAAATTTAGGCAGCATGATTTGCAATGCTGTTAGTGATCAAGGTCATGCATAACCCAACACCACCACACATTCCACTAGTTTTCACTTCCCTCTCCCACATTAATCCTGTCTTTCGCATCTAAATCACTGTTTGCCACCCAGTTTCCCTTCAAAGTAAGTTTCCAGCTAAAGACCATTTCTCAGTTTTTGTTGCATTTGGACTCTCACTATTATGAGTTTTAGACCACACATTTAAGAGAGATTTTTCTGTGAATCCTAAGTGCAATCTCACCTTTGGGTGCTTGAGACCATATGTATTACCAGGGATTGAATTTGGGTTATACTCATGCATGACTAGAACCCTAACAATAACATCAGCAAACATTTTTAAAGACTCATTATAAAATAAAACATAGGAGATAGTTTAATGACAGTGCATGTGTCCAGTTTAACATTTGCCTAGAGACCAGTTTCCCAAATCTTAAAGTTAACATATGTGGGTTTAGTTATGTCATTATTTTTCTACTGTTAGAAGCATGAACTGTCATTTTCTAGGATCTAAGTGATTCCAAGAAACATAGACTTTTGTATGAGCCATGCCTGTGTCAAAATCAGCTTCACTACTTCATAGTTTATAAATTATGGGCAAGTTTCCCTCTGATTCGATTTATAAAATCACAAGGTTCACAACCATGCCTACCACAAAGATTAAATGTAAAACTTTCTTATTAGATAAGACTTGCAATGTGCACTTAGGACATCAAAATTCTCCATATATCCAAACATATCTTAATATAAATGGCTATATTTGTTTCAAAATTATCGAATATGTCTTTTCATAATAAATAGAACAGAGAAACCTATTTAGTTCCAGCAAAATTCCTATGCAGGAAATGTCTGGGAGAGCAGGAATTTGGTCTCTTCTTCCTTGTTTATCTCAGCCTCAAAACAATGCATATAGCAGACATGCAGTATGTTTATGTGGTCTTGGGAAGTGATTAATAATTTTAACAAGCTTCCTTTTTTTTAATAAGAGACTGGAAGAACCTACCTTCTCTCTGGTGTGTCATGTACATGAACTTGCCTCACTAGCCTGGTTGTAGATTGTTTATCCAAAGGTCATATATGTTTTCTAAGATGTTAATTTCTAGTCATTTTCAACATTCTAATTATGGTTTCGAATTTTGAAGGGTTCAACATTTTTATATGAAATGTACAAGTTTTGAATACTGGCCTACATTTCTTCATTTTTTTTTGAACATCCAAACGCATAACTAGACACAACCCCCTTATTGTGATCTATTATGGTTGTGATTATACCTTTAACAATTGTGTTTACTGTGTGTCTTAGAATTGAAATCTGAAAAGCTGAAGAAAGGAACCCCTTCCACAATTATTATGATCTCCTAGTAAAATAGTGCCTTGGGGTAATTTAGTTGATGAATGTGACTTAGAGTTTAAATCCAACTTTTTGACTGCTATCCTCTCTGCAAATTGTGGTCTTTACTCTAATTGACCAAGCTAAAATGAAAACCTTTTGATATTCCTTCAATAAAACCTATGCCAGTGCTGTAAATCATCCCTTTCCAACGCAAGAAAGCAACTTCTCACTCTATTAGAAAGAAATGAGAGAATCTACAAGAACTTCTAGACAAAGTTGTAAATCACTAAGATTATTTAAAAATCTTATTTTAGGACAAATAGTTTATATGAATTATATATTTTTTACAAAATCTTTCGGTATATTCTGTTCTCTGATAAGGGAAGTGAAGGTACAGAGAGTTCGTCTAATCGATTGTTGATTAAGAGAAAAGAATGTAGTTTTACCTATGTAAACAGAAATTTTATTTATATTTTTACAGCTTTTATTTTAATTAAGGATTTCAAGACATTACATTCATATAAGAGACCTAGAGACTTGTGGTGATCAAGAGGAAGAATGTTTCTGGATTCAGTAGAACATACATATTCAAAGTCCAGTTATTTAGGTATAACTGCACATTTGTGAAAGTAACATGCCCCATTTGTTGATATCATCTTTATTTATACTTTATCTAATTTTGCCTGGATTACTGATCAGAGTTTACTAGCTATACTGTGAAGAGATACATGAGGTATTCTTTCATTAATTATACTTAATCACTTGGGAAATCATAAAATATCATGTTGAGGTACTGTTTTGACCTACTTGGTGGAGAAAGTTATATCAAATAGTTAAATCCTGTTCCTTACCACTGATATCTTGTCCAAGAATAGTTTTTTAGGAGATAGAAGTCCTTTGATATTAGGTATTGTAGCTTCCATATACCCCAAAGAGACAAAGTTGTTCATGAGTGGGCAAACAAGCAAATCCTTTCCTCACACCTATATTCATTGCAGCATTCTTTACAATAGCCAGACTCTGGAAGCAGCCTAAATGCCCCTCAATAGATGAATGGCTAAAGAAACCATGGTACATATATACAATAGAATATTATGCAGCCGTCAGAAGAGCTGAAGTCATGAAGTTTTCCCTTACATGGATGTATATGAAATCTATTATTCTAAGTGAAATAAGTCAGAGGGAGAGAGATAAGCACAGAATGGTCTCACTCATCTATGGGTATTGAGAAAAATAAAGAACATTTGTGTAATGATTCTCAGAGACAAATTAGAGGAAGACTGGAAGGTCCAGCTCACGACATGAAACTCATCACAGAGAGTGATGGGTGCAGTCACAGAAATAATTACACTGAGAACCATCATAAAAATGTGACTGAATGTGGGAAGTAGAAAGCCTGTATAGAAAACAGGCCAGTGTGGGGTGGGGTTGAGGGACACTTGAGACATTGATGATGGGAATGTTGCACAGTGAAAGGTCTTTTTTTTTATAAAGAAAAAAAAAAAACAAAAAAACAAAAAACAAGTAAAAGATGAGCAGGGGCTGGAGAGATAGCATGGAGGTAAGGCGTTCGCCTTGCATACAAAGGATAGTGGTTCATATCCCGGCATCGCATATGGTCCTAAAGCCTGTAAAAAACAAAAACAACAACAACAAAAAAAAAAAACAACTGCAAGCAAATGCAATATGTTCTGAACATCTGGGTCATAATTCAACCAAACATCTTTCACAAAGTGGTTGTAAGAAACAATAGTTAATAGATCACATAACTTGTAGAATACATTGGTATGACTAGCTATGAAGATACTAAATATTTATAAGTATTACTGTCAATTTACAAAAGCTGAATTGATAAAAAAATAATTGACAAATAATGATTGATATTATTTACAGTATTCCACCCTAAAAATGTTATTTTGTCTCCTTTGATTGTACTTGATTCTCTTTCTATGTAAACCTCAAAAAAAATTTCACCTTTTACATTAATATTATGGGCTTATGCCTCTTTTTTCAGTACAGCTCATATTCTAAATGCCTTAATTCATGCAGTCTTATTAATAATAATTTTTATTGGTTTCTAAAATAGAACAAGTTAGTCTTAATGTTGGCTATTTTAAGAAAATATTTTGGTTAGTTCTAAATTAAAAGGTAGGCTTAAAAGACATAATACCTTGTTTTAAAGTTCTTTTGCTTTGGAGTAAGTGTGTTATTTTGCAACCACTTTTTATTGACAATCACAGAATGATTGTGTGGTTTAAAATTACCTAGGAAGCAAAAAATGTTCATGAGAAGACAAATGTCACATAGATGCCACTTTTTAGCCTTTTATTCAGAGTTTGCCACTGAGGTGAGAGAGTTCAAATTTTTTCTTTCAGAAAACCCTCCAACAGACAATTTCTCAGAGGACAATAATAGCAAATAAGTAATTTACCCTAAAATACATAATTTTGCCAGTCTTTCATATAAAGGTTGCAGTACATTCTTTCTATGCAGGGCTGGATTTCCAACACCACATGCCCAGACACCCTACATTGTGAGCCATAATACTGTAATTCCATTAACATATCTGAAGTGGCCCTGTTCTCTGGCCCTGCAGGTTATGTGAAGCTCCGCAATCCTTCAGCAACCACGTGGTCAGTTAACTTCCAGTGACCCCAGAGTCCCCTAAATATAACTTTCATTACTTCAGTATGAATTAATCTACTTTTTGTTTTGTTTCTGGCGAGCTCAGTCGTTACTCCTGGCTTTTCAATCAGGAACTCTTCCTAGATGTTTCTTGAGGGACCAAGCAGGGGATCGAACTCAAGTCTGCTGTGTGCTCAGCAAACTTTATACTATACGTGTCAAGTGTATAATAGAAATGTAACCTTTTGGAGGATTAATTTTGGTTTGAGTATTTTAAATAATTGTTTTTTTAAGTTTTGTTTGTTTGTTTGTTTGGGTCACACCCGGCAGCACTCAGGGGTTACTCCTGGCTCTATGCTCAGAAATCGCTCCTGGAAGGCTAAAGAACCATACGGGATGGCAAGATTCGAACCACCATCCTTCTGTATGCAAGGCAAACGCTTTACCTCCATGCTATTTCTCTGGCCCCCATTTTTGAGTACTTAAATACATAAGCTTTTAAAATATTTTCTTTAATCAGTGATAATTTGCAACAATTAAAATTAAAATTTTCACCAGTCTATTTTTCTATATGGTGTGCAACACTCATACTGATTTAGAATTATTCCAAAATATGTTACCTTCCAAAGATAAGAGGTGATTTATAGTGGCCAGATGATAGCATGGCGGTAGAGCATTTGCTTTGCATACTGCCAACAAGGGAAGGGCCCGGGTTTGATTCCGGCATCCCATATGATCCCCTGAGCCGACAAGGAGCAATTTCTGAGTGCAGAACCAGGAGTAATCCTTGAGAACTGTGGATGTGGCCCAAACAAACAAAAGTGATTTATATGGGTCAGCTAAAAGAAATATGTGTAGGCCAGAATTCAGTGTTACTAGGCTTTTTCGAAAATGTCAGCTTCCAATGTTATGTTTTTTGGTGGTGTTGTTGCAATTGGTGCTAAGTTTTACATGTCAAAAGTAGGGTGAAATCATCCTTTTTTTTTTTAAAGTGATTATTCTCTTGCTAATGATGTTTGTGAGAAAATAAAAACAGTGACAGATATTCACTTTTGTTGTTGAACATAATTTTATAGTATTACAATACCACACAGAAAATGTTAAAACCAAAATTTATGTATGTAAAATGTACAATGTTGGCTTAAGTAGTATGAATAAATGTTCTACTGTTTTATACTGTAATTCTCAAGTGTATTGTAGAAAATTTACCTTTTATAAGATTCATTTTGCTTTGGGTAGCTCAACTAATTGTTTTCTAACTCTTTTGATACTTGAGCATTTAAGATTTTCTTTGATGTGTGCAAGTAATAATTAAAAAATAAATTAAAATTAACTGAATAATAATACAAGATACTAAATAATATTTTATTTGCGATTCATGACTTTGAGGAAGTCATTCTACCTCTATATATTTGTCCATAATGATATTTACCTGCAAACAATATGTCTCAGTCTTAGTTATTATATGTGACTATAATTTTAACATCTTGATAGTAATATTTATAAGCTAGTATTTATAATAGCCTATAACACATAAACTTATAATATTTATAGGCTATTATTTTATAAGCTATTATTATTACCTTATTATTAAGGGTTGAACAGGAAAACTGCACTCACAGAGTTAAACTGAAACAAAAAGTTACGGAAGAGCCATTTAAAATTGCGTTCTACATTGAATGCATGAAATAGTTGGTGCTATAAAGTTGTTGATACACAAAAATATTTAAGGGATAACTAGATATTATTATAAAGTACTATCAAACAGAAATATTTTGCAGAACATCTTATTGCTATAGAAGAAACTAGATAGACTTTGAGCATATCAGAAGCTAGAGATAATTTATTTACTCTAGTGTTTAGTAGCTCAGAGACCTAAATTAGCTTTACTGAGTGGGCAAGTTTTTATCTGAAGCTGCAGGATCTAATAACTGCCCTACTCTGGAGATAAAGTCACAACAGATAAGACAATCTTGATGTACATTACAATTTATTTGAAAAGATCTTTCTTCTTTATCTCTTTTTTTGGTAACAAGATATCTGGCCTCTGACTCAGAGAAAACATGGAGTCTTCCCTGAAAACTCAATATAGAGGAGTCAAATATTATTCTCTTTGTGTCTGTGAAAACATCTGAAACTATACCAAAAATGTATACTTTTGAATAATATTCACTAAAATATTGTTGAATGAAGATATTTAATGTTATATTTCATTTGTAATTAATTGTGTAATTTAATTTTTGAATTTGATTTTCAGCAGGGGAAAGAATAAGTTGGTTTTACAGTTCCTTTCTGAGTTGATCTAGAATAATATTGCTTTAAATAACTTGATTGATAATGGTTAAAACATTTATATTGTTAGTTTAGCATTTGAAAAAAATGTTTACCCTAATCCTAGGAGGAGAAATGACATAATCTACCAGATGGAACTCCAGTTACTCCTTAGGGGTCAGGAATGCAAATAAAATAACTATGTAATAATATGGTCCAGCTGCACAAATCGGTTGAGTAGAGGCTTTTTTTGCTATGTGCAAGCTGAAAGTTTTTCATAAACTATTTTCCAGATAAAATCTGACATTTCCAGACACTGGAGTTGGCATGTTAACAATAATAATAATAAAAAAAACAGACACTAAATTTTTCTGTAGAAGGGATTTAAACAGGTTCTGAACTTATCAGTCTTACCTATGTGCCTTTCCCATCAAAAAGCATCCAGCATTCAAAGAAATAATTCATTTCCAATTCATTTATAAAATAAGCGCATCTATCCTTTTCTAAGAGGTTAACTTCATTTCACACTAATTATCTTTGATAAATGGTGTTGACATTTATTTGTGTGTGTTTGTGGGCATGTGTATGTCCACAACATGTGCACATCTTGTGTGTACAAAAAAGTGTAGGAAAACATAGGAAAAGGCAAAATGATATTCACATTTATACCAATTCTTCTACCAAATGAACTGAGTTCAAATCTAGGTTATCTCATTTCCATGGTGTGTAGTGACAAATATATTAAGCTTGAAAAACTTATAGTACTCTAATTTTAAAATTCAGTTATCCCTGAAATATGCATTGAAAAGTTCCATAAATAACATATATATTATTTACATATATATACATACACATATAAGGTGTCATGAATTTAATATAATTCTTTAAAGCAAATGGTCTGCTGATAAGACTAATCCACTGTCCCTAATATGTATCTCTGAAATTTTAATAGATGTTAGTTTTAAAACAGTTTTAGATTCCTAGAAAAAAATACTGTGATGATAACACAGATAATGGCTGTATACTCTGCATCTTCCTTGAAAATCCTTTATATTTTATATTAATATGATGTGTCATAAATGAACTCACACATTAACTGAAGTTCATAGTTTGCACTTGTTTTAACTATTCACAGTGCACAATTTGGAAAAAATATTGAATGCATCCAATCACCGTTAAAGTATCGTCCCAAACATTTAGTTAGAACGATGCTGAAAGTGCTCATGCCTTTTTCTCTCTTGAACTTTGGGAAAATACAGTCCTTTTACTGACTATAGTCTTACCTTTCTCAGAAAATCATTGGTAGATAGACATTTCAGATCGACCCTTTTCACTCTGCAATATGCACTTAAGCTTTCTCCAAGCTTATGGATATACTGTTATTAATCTATTATTGTATTGAGATGTTTCCTTGTTTTCAATTTTGTGTGTTTTTTAATAAGCTGCTAGAAACAAATGACCAGGATTTTGCTTGAATATAAGTTTAAGCTCATTTTAAAAAGTAACTAGTAGCATATTTTCTGGGCTATACTGTAATACTAAATTTAATTTTTTAAGAAACTAAAAGTGAATGTAATATTTGGTTGTATCTGCAGATGAATGAGAGTTTCTAAATACAAGTATATTATTTTAATGAAGATTATCTAAGAGTCCAAATGGCTTCTGAATATTGATAGTCTAACAAAAGTAACCAGTATTTACTTATACTATATATGGCATAAATTTTTTGTTTACATCAGTCAAAAAGCACTATTTATTTAGACAATAAATTGGTTTTACCATCATCATTGTTCATTAATATATACAATCAAATTAATTATTAGAAAAGAAACATTCTGATTCTGCATAATAATTTTTAAGATACTTTTAGTTGCAAGTTAGTAAATCTATTATAGTCTGTAAATATTAATATTATAATTGGATATCTATACAATATTTGTTCTTATTAATTTCTAAACAATCCTCTAATATTGCTATTATTTTGTTTCTACATAGTTGCCATTATATACAGATCAGACAATTCTTAGTGGAGTCCAATAATATAATACTTAGGATTCTATTGCCTAAGAAATTAAAATTTCAAGTAAAAATACAAACTTTAGTGTAAGCTAAATTTTATAATTACAATCACTGATTTATTTCCATTCACCTCAAAACCAAAATTCAAGGTTTAAAGTAAAGGTTGGCATAAGTACTTTTGTGTTAGTTCCAAAATTCCAAGAGCCATTGATCTATATAGCATATTTTTAGGCTGTTCCTAGAGACCAAGTTTTTATTGTGGTCCCAGATTTGCAACTTAAAAATTGAAAATGAGTAAGTCCATTTTCAATGTTGTCCTTATAAATAAAAATAATGATTAGCTTCAATCTTATATATTAAAATAATTTATAAAAGTTATGATGAAATAATAACAAATATATCAGCACTATAGAGAGATAAAATAATCACTGTTAATGAGTATATTATTATTAATAATTTTGGACTCATTTCCATTTACTCCAGTTCTTCCTTGGCTATTTCACTTATTTATAAGACACTTTAGGTATCATCTCTAAGAAATATTTCATAGAAAGGGAAATTGATTGCTTCCAAGTAACGAGCTGAGTGCTTTATTCTCTCATACATGAATCCTTATCCTGCTCTTTATTCTTAACCTTACCACACTCTAAAATTTATTACTTTTGATAAATATCACTCACCTTGATGTAAACACCTTGATGTCAGTACCAGACAAATAGGAGTATCACACAGTAATTCTTTGGTGGAAATAACCAAAAATGTAAATCATACTAAGACTTAAATGACAAAGAAATTTTATGAATTAACTGAATATTAGTGTTATAGTGGGGTTTAGACAAACATGAGTCAATGCATTAATGATATCACAATAGACTCAGGTCCTTTCCATGTCTTTGTTGTTACTTTTCAATGCTTTCTATCTAAGGTTACTTTCTGGGTTACACATGAGTGAAGTTAGCTAGTACTTATAACACTTCTGATTCATATTGAGGAAATAAAAAGAAAACTCACTAAAGGGCTCTCATTTGAGATGATGAAAGCTTTTTTCTTTGAAACCCTCAGATAACTGTCATTCCTTTGATCTGAATTGCAACAGACAATCTCTGAAGACCAGATGCAAAGGAATAACTTTTGATTTAATTCAATTGGATCATTGCAGAAGCTGGGTTTGATATTATATCTCCGTATCACATGAGCAAATTGAAAAAAGAAACAACTATTCTAAAGCTAGCCTTCTGAGGAATAAATAAAAGGGTAAATAAAAGAATACTGGCAAAAATTGGATGAGAAAATATCTTTTATCTTTTAGTTTATAGCTTCTATAAATAATCCTACGCCTTAATATAATTTACCCGTTGCTACTGAAATAAATCAATTTTACCTCATATTTTATGGTTGTATTTTAAACTACTGTCATGATTTCCTTATCTTGTATTGCTAAGATTTGTTTGATATATATACATATATATGTTTGTTTGTTTCGGGGGCCACACCTAGTGGCTCTCAGGGGTTACCCTTGGCTCTGTGCTCAGAAAATTGTTCCTAGCAGGCTCAGGGTCTATGTGGGATGCTGGGCATCGAACCCCGTTTGGTTCCAGGTCAGCTGTTGCTGCAGACGTGTTAGCGTCCCTAAGCAAAACCTTAGTGGGTTAAATAATTTTTCACTGGGGATAAGTGGACACACAAGGTGGACGAATATAAAATATAAAAATGAAATAAATGAGACCACACAAAATAAATTGTATGGGGACCCACGTCCAAAGGACGAGAGACAAATTTACTTTTCAGCTGATGACAATTATAAGCACAAACTCTGGTATGTAAGGTGTCCTCAGGGAGAACAAAGAGCAGGAGAGCAGTACAATGAGGGAAACAGGCCTAGAATCTACATATCAAAAAGACTATCCTATAGGTAAGAAAGACTCCTGTTGGAGGGCAATGAAACAAGAGCTAGAGATGTTTTTGGTTTAGCAAAAAGCAGATTTTTTCAAGAAACCAGGAGGAGAGAGACAGAGATATTTATGATGTTTATGTAGTTGCCGGAAAATAGATTTTAGGGGGGACGGAAATAATTGTTTACCATCATAGAGCTAGACTCAGAAAAACAAGCTGCTGGAGCCAGGTTATACGAGTCACAAATAAACTAGCCAGCAGGGAACTTTTGGCGGGTTTTTGGTACTGACATTTCTTTGTCTGTAGGAAAGCTGAGGCTGGATTTCTATAGTGTCCAAATAAAGAAAAAATGTAATGTTACAGCCATGTTGGAATTACTGCCAATAATCCATGCAAAGGGTCAAATGATTGACTTCGCTGATTGCGCCTTTTGGCAAATAATTCTTTGTGAGGAAGGCACTGCCCCAGGAAGGCAAAAAGCCATTTCTGGTGCGTGCCTTATTTAAGTGGGGGTAACAAGCTGTGTGCAAGGCAAATGCCATATTGTTGTGCTATCATTCCGGTTCCTGATATATATGTTTTAGAACCTAATGATGATTACTGGTAAAAATCCACACCTTGCTCAATCCCAGGCACTATATGTGGTCTTCCAGTACTGTCAGGAATGATCTGTGAGCACAAAGATAGGAATATACCCTGAGCAAAATTGGTTGTAGCCCCAAACCCAAAACCAAATCCCCTAAAACAAAATACAAAAAAAAAAAATCTAGTATGCATCTTTAATCAATTAAACAGCAACACAAATTAATAAATTACATAATGTGCATGCCATTGTTCTCTAAATAAATTTAAATTATATGCATTGTTTTCCACATGAAAACTCTTAAACCTAGAATACAATTTATGAAAATAAAAAGTACATTTAGGAGCTGGAGCGATAGCACAGTGGTAGGGCATTTACCTTGCAATGAACATCGAACAGACCTCAGTTTTATCCCTGGTGTCCCATATGGTACCATAAAGCCAGGGGCAATTTCTGAGCGCATAGCCAGGAGTACTAACCCCTGAGCTTCACTGGGTGTGGCCCCCCAAAAAAAAACAAAAACAAACCCAAATAAACTACGTTTTATAGCTCAATAATATAGTTTGATTCTCATGAAAATGAAACATATGGGGTACTTCATTGACAGCTTAAAAATTAGAGTCAAAGAAGACTAAAGTGACCTGAGTAAAGAGATGGAGTCCCTGGTAATTTTGGCGATGGTAGTAACAGAACAATAATTTGATATTGTGCTTTATAAAGCAGTCACTAATGATAACATGAACTGTGATAATATTATGGCAAGTACAAAAATTAAAATAAACTTTAAAGGAAACAAAATAACATTGTAAACTAGGCCATGTATGTGTTTATCAGGCCTTGGGTTTTATTTCAGGCCCTGAATGTTCTACTGAGTATTACTGGAATGATCTCTGGACATCAAGTAAAAGTCACTCTAAGCATCACCATCCAAAGAAAATTTTCTTATAAAAATATGAAGATGCACTATAAAGTTCATACAATTAAAAAATAAACTGTGATTAGATTTTAATTTATTGCTATTAGATCAACTTCCTTATTTCTCCAAAAACTTCCTGAATTGCAGAGCCACTAGAAATTTCTCAAGGCTAAGCTAGACTCTAATTTCTGATCCTGTCTTCTGTTCTATCCCCACTGTATGACACTTAGGTGATCCTAAATGAATAGTTGATAAATGAGACAATTTTTATGCATGTTGAAGAGATCCAAGAATGGAAAGAACTGTTGTAAACTGGGTAATCTGGGGTCAATGAGTAAATTAGCTTCCCCTGAAGGCAAGTTCATCTTCAAGATGGCCAGGCAAAATGTGGCTAGATTTGGCTTCTCATCAAATGTCTGTGTTTGCTCAACCTGGAAATTTTTGGATGTGTATGAAATGAGCGAGAAACTGTTGGGTCATTTTAGATGACACAGAGAGAGCTGAAAGCCTGTGGTTCAGAAGAAGTATGGAAAGTCCATGTCAGTCAAGTGCAGTGAATATGAGTTTTCTTCCATTTAGGAAACTCTGGAAATATAATAAATCTTCAATCTTTCAGTCACAATTTTGTGCCACACCATTCTCTAAAAGAATGAGGAATTCAAATAATAAGAATTTTTGGTATCTTGAGCCACATAAATAGTCCTATTTCTGGGAAAAAAGACACTTTTGCAATCCAGTGCTGGCAGAAATAAACTATTTCTTCAATAAATATCAGATAGGACACACGGAAATATCTGCCAGTATTACCAGTCTTCATGAGAATTATCAATTTGGCATTAACATGACTCATAATTTGTGCTACCACATTCTAACCAGAAACTAAGTAATTCTATAATTTATAGAAAATAATTGTTTCTGTTTCTCAAATTGTTTGACCTATACCATATTAAACTATGATAATGGTGCATGTACAAAGACAATGTAAATAGGAAAAAATGGAAACATTCCAAAACTACCCACCTTTTGGCTAAGTGAATTCACTTTTTATTTAATTTAATTTAATTTTATTTTATTTAGGGGCACACCTGGTGACGCTCAAGGATTACTCCTGGCTTTATGCTCAGAAATCATTCCTGGGGCCAGAGAGATAGAATGGAGGTAGAGCATTTGCCTTGCATGCAGAAGGATAGTAGTCTGAATCCCGGTATCCCATATGGTCTCCCGAGCCTGCCAGAAGCAATTTCTGAGCGTAGAGCCAGGAGTATACCCTGCGCGCGGTTGGGTGTGGCCCAAAAACCCAAAAAAAAAAAATCATTACTGGTTTGGGTGGCGGGACCATATGGGACATTGTGGATCAAACTGAGGTCTGTCCTGGGTCAGCCACGTGCAAAGCAAGCCCCTACTGCTGTGCAACTGCTTGGCTCCAAATTCACTTTTTAAAACTAAAAACAAACAAACAAACATGCAATCTAATTAAACATAAACATTTGGCTGGATATATTTAGTAGTAGAGTTCATGCTTGGCATGTATGAGGCCCTAAAACACACTCATAATCCTCTAAAATAAAAGATACATGCAGGGGTGTTAATATGAAAAAATAGCATAAAATTGGCTGTGAAAAAGTATTCTCTTTGTATTTGTGGCCATGATGGGTATATTGCAATTACTTTTGTTTTTCAGTTCATTTCCCCTGCCTTAGTAAGCTTTGTGAATTAATAAATTATTTATTGTATTTTATTTGCTCTTTTTTTTTGAAGTAAAACATAATTACCTTGAAGAATAAAGTTTATTTTATAATATTTTATTTTAAGTTTTATGTAATGTTCTGTTCTGTTCAGGACACTTTTCAATCAAGGACTTCACCACTCCTGGGGTGCAGCACAATATTCCTAACTGCTATTCTTGAGTTTAAATCAAAAAGTCAGGGTGTTTCAGTGTCTTGTCACAGAACTTCTGACACACAGTTTTTCTCTGCCTTAGACTTTGAAAAGGCTCAATTTACTTTCACAGATTCCAAATAGCTCAATCTTGATGGAATCTTCATAGTATTAAATGCACATATTTGTTAAACATTGCCAAGCTATTTTTTTTTTTACTAGCTCTGATGACTTTTAAGTTCCATTGGATATTTTTTTTTTTTTTTTTTTTTTTGGTTTTTGGTTTTTGTCCACAC
The DNA here is from genome assembly GCF_024139225.1 of Suncus etruscus. Taxonomy (NCBI): domain Eukaryota; kingdom Metazoa; phylum Chordata; class Mammalia; order Eulipotyphla; family Soricidae; genus Suncus; species Suncus etruscus. Next base: position 45,560,509 of record NC_064858.1, read on the forward strand.
CGGTGGCAATCAGAGGTTACTCCTGGTTCTGAGTTCAGAAATTACTCATGGCAGGCTCAGGGGACCATACGGGATGCGGGAATCTAACGCCTGTCAGCCATGTGCAAGGCAAATGCTTCAACTCAATTTACCTGCAGGCCGCAGGAGGCAAAGTTGGGGTGATCCTTGAGTGCAAAGTCAGTAGTAAGCCTTGAACATTGGGGGGTGTGATCCAAACAACTAAAACAAAACAAAACAAAAAAAATTTCTCTAGGGTAGGGCCACAAAATGTTGTAAGGAGGGCCATTTGCAGCCCTCGGGCCGCGAGTTTGAGACCCCTGGAAGGCAACAGTTCAGAAGGAGCCTCAGTCCAAAGGCACTTCCATCCAATGAGTAACAGAATATCCTAAATAGGATGAAACAGGTTTACCAACAGTCCATCCCTTTTATCTTCCTTCTTTTCTACAAATTGAAAACCTAAGACCTTTCTAACCCTACTAAATATTCAGAGTATGCTTCTCAGAGAACCTATTGTAAGACATAAAATACATAAACTATATGATTAGAGATGTTTGTATCTGCATCCTGGCCTATCTTAACTAAAACAGTAGGAGACATATAAATATCTACTTAACAGGGTTGAAAGAGGATGGGTAAGGATATATTCTAGCCCCAAACCACTCATATTGTTCAAATATGTTTCTACCCTTACATAAACAGAGGAAAGAATTTTGTTAGCTAACATCTTCATTTATTATTTCACTGCATGGAGAGTGAGTCTCATGATAGCTATTTAAATATTTAATGACATGAAGAAAATTATTGTTTTATTGTGTACTTTTCCTTGTTGCATAAAATAAAAATGCTTTTTAAGGTTTTTATTTATTTATTGGAGACACATTGCTTGTAAGAATTTTGGTATTCTTGCCAGATTCTAGGACAAATAAAACCTCTCTAGAAATAGTTCTTTAGTTAAGCAAATTTATTGGAATACAACCAAATGGTCAAATACTAATTTCATATTAAGTTAAAATATCTGGATAATGGCTGCAAACTCTCAACTTTGAAATTCTTTGCAAAAAATAAAGGCACTTCTTAAGAGTATTGGGTTTATTTTCCTGCATTGCTTTTCTTGCCTCTGAGTCAGTCCATGCCACATCCAGAGTTAATTTGCAGCAGTCTTGAGAAAGTTGGCTAAAATTTCTAGACATTAAAATAGATTAAGTGGGGGTGGAGAGATAGCATGGAGGTAAGGCATTTGCCTTTCATGCAGAAGGTCTGTGGTTTAAATCCCGGCATCTCATATGGTCCCCCGAGCCTGCCAGGAGCAGGAGTGTGGAGCCAGGAGTAACCCCTAAGCTCTGCTGAGTATGACCCCCCCCCAAATAGATGAAATGGCTATTAGAAATATGCAATGCATGGCTTTTTAAATTCCTAGACAATTTAAATAAAATAGTTATTTTATTGAAAGTCCCTTCTGATGTATCTGGCCATATTTTCTTTTACTTTGCTATCCTTCCTTTCCAATCTTCTAATACCTCTCTTCTCAGAGATTAAAATGCATCCCATACTATGCTGTCAGAAACATATAAAAATAATTTTTGGAGAACATAAATAGAGACAAATTTCTTCTGATAATGGTCAAGATATACTGAAAGGGACAAGGAATTTTTGCTTTTTATAAGGGCGTATAGTTTAAAATTTCTTAAGTTTCCAAAGTCCCCTGTTTCCTGACCTTCGGAATCACAGGCTAACGTTAGCCAAAAGAGATAAGAACCTAGAGGGCAGTATACACCCAATTTGCTCATGCTCTCTGTTATTTCTTCTTGTAAAACTTTTAGTAAGATAGCTATCCCCCAACTCCATCCTTTGAAATAAAATGTAACCTTAAGTTTAATATTTTCCTGTAGGATAAAAATGTAACTTTTGGTGGTGGTCTGTTAAGGTTTATCAATTGTCTCTTTGTGTAATATGTAACACTGGTAGCGGTCTATTAGGTTTTAATAATTGTTTGCTAAATATCTCTTTCTTCTAACTGAGTTATATTGTTTTCTAAGTAGTAGGTAACACTGGTAGTGGTATGTTAAAATTAACTGATTGTTTCTCTAGTTACTGAATATCTCTAAAAGTTGATGATGACGCTGTTCCTTTAAAAAGCACTCTATAAAAACTATGCTTAAGTAATGGGTCGGGGTCACTGCTTTGGCTCTGACCCTGATGTGTCAGAAAATAAACCACCTGTGTGACTTGCATGGCTCCACCCCTCCTTGAAACGCTTGAGGCACTGCTCGGGAGAAGGGGTGACTGATCCCCAACCCTAACAATGTTATATAAAATGATGGCTGGTTCATGTTGCTTTTTGGAGCTGGCTTCAGACTGAAAAGGACTCTCTTCACCGAACCTTTTGTCCCCTAATCTTTTGTCTGTGTGGATTATTTACTCCAGATATTATTACCAAGATCTCCTCCAAAAAGGGAGATGGAAGAATGAGAATTAATTTATCTTTCTGGGAGCTATTTGTGGACTCAGAAACAATCAATAAGGGGTTTGGTTTCCACCAACAATTGGCACCCGAAACAGGTGAATTTGGAACCTTTGTAACTGTAAGTGACATGTTTTATTGAAAATTGCCTCTGGAGGTCCTTGGTTGGTTTCTATGAATACTCATGTTCATTATGCCATCTGTTATTAAACACATTGGTTCGGCATTATTCAAGTGCATTATTCTGTTTGGATGTAAACCTCTTGGTTTGGCACTAGCAAATATCATTGTCATTGGATGGTTGCTGTTTATATCAATCGAAAATTTCTACTCCAGTATTTGCGTCACTTGTGTGGTCTCCATTAGTTATAGTTTGTGGAATTTCTGTGTTGGCTAATATGGCTATGGTGTGCATAGGGATTGGCTGGTGGTTAGGAAATAGACAGTGTGGAAATTGTAAAGTGATGACCGGTATGGACAATAAAAAAATCTATCCTACAAAAATACAGACCAAGGTACAGGCTGATAAATCTAGCACTACCAGAAAAAATATAGGCATTTTTGTCGGCAAAAAATCAACCCAGACATGTAATTTAGTCACTCACGATCCAAATCAAAATCTTGACACTGATGACCAACCTCCAGTGCTAAGTTCACAAGGGAGTCCTGATTCTGTTCATGGTATGGGCTCACATGATAGTGCCAACTCAGACAATGATCCATACTCCACACCTCAGGCCTCAGAGCCCTGTGCAGGGTACTTCTGTAATTCAGCCTCAACTCCATTGCAGACAGTATATGTTTCAACTTATCAACCTCTCGAAATGGAGGATATGGAATGGTTTTAAAAAGCATGTAAAGATATTGGGGCGACCTCTCCATACTGTCTGGAGATACTAAGAATTTGGTGTCAAAAAACAATTTGGACTCTGTATGACTTTAAAAACTTGCTGAAATATGCTTTCCATCTAAACAGCAAACTGAACGGGAAATGGTATATGCAGAGGGTGTGAAATCCAAACTATATAGTCCGGATGGAACAAAAAAAACGAATGGCAGGGGTTAACCTCTCATATGAATTATTAATGGGAGAAAATCAATATGCAGATGTTCAGGCATGAGTGGCTTTACCTAAGGAAATCTCAAAAATAATTAAATACATTGCATTGTCTTTATGGGAAAAATTGATGCTAACAGTACTGATGAGGGAACCTTTTTAAGAATTATCCAAGGTCTCCATGAACCTTATGTAGAATTAGTGGCTAAGCCCAGAGATGCTTTAAAAATACAAATTAAAAATGAGGTGAGGAACTTTCTAAAAAAAATGTTTGGCTTATCATAATGCAAATTCGGCTTGCAAATTAGTATTGGCTCCATTGCAGGAAAAAGCTGATTTAAATGAATTTTTATATGCATGTAGGAATGTTTATGATATGCCCCATTCATTAGCAAACCTGGATCCAGTAAAAACCTTTGCAATTACTAAAGGAACAATACCTCTTTAACCCCGGGCACAAAAAGTCGCCCGAAAGCCAAGTCTCTGCCCAAAATGTAGAAAAGGTCACCATTGGGCAAAAGACTGTAGATCTGGAAATCTCCCTTATAATAACATAGGGAGAAGTTTTAACACAAACCCTAGAAGACAATTTGCCTGTTACCATTGTGGGAAACAGGGTAGATCTGGAAATCTCCCTAATAATAACATAGGGAGAAGTTTTAACACAAACCCTAGGAGACAATTTGCCTGTTACCATTGTGGAAAACAGGGGCATATTAAAAGGAATTGCCATCTTTTTTAAATTCAGTTCCTTCAGGACCTACATTCACGAAACAGGGAAATGCCTACAGGGCCAATCCCCAGGCCCTTTCAAATCAAGGTTAAAGTCATTAAACCATAATTCTTCCCTGCCCAGCCCAAGAAAATGTATCTGAATTAGTGAATTAACACATGCCATGGTGGGCAGCGCTGGGCTATTCACAGATTGCCCGGAGGATATTACAATTTATCCAGGAGAATGCCCTTATATGTTACACACAGGTATAGTGGGACCACCACCCTCAGATACTATGGGTTTGATTCTGAGCAGAAGTTCCCTCAACATAAAAGGTATATTAGTAACCACAGGTGTCATTGATTCAGATTCAAAGGGAGAAATTATTGTAGTCATTAATGTGCTGGCTAGTTGGACTTTCAAAAAGGTGGAGATGATTGCCCAGAAAGTAATGGTACCTTATGTTAAATTTGGGACTTCAGACAAGACAAGAATTGGAGGTTTTGGAAGCACAGATCCGGGGGTTGCCAAGAACCCACTCGTGGCTCCAATTATTAAATTTAAGATGAAAATCCAATGATTACACTTAATTTAGCAATCCTTCAATGGCATGATTGACACAGGTGCTCAAGTTACTGTAATTTCTCATAAAGAATGGCCAGAAAATTGGCCTTTTCAAGAAATTACATATTCACTAAAAGGAGTGGGAGGCCTGAGTTCTTGTTTGTTAAGCACAAGAACCATGGTATTTTATGGCCCAGAAAACGAAAAAGCTATAATCAGACCTCACGTGGGCCCATTCTCACCATCCCTGTGGGGCTGTAAACCTGCATAAACAATAGAAGGCAGAATTCCATATTCCATTAGCTCAAGGTGAGCCTGAACCTTCTCCTGAATTAAAAATAAAAAAATTTTGATAGGGGCCACTGCCAAAAAAAATCCCCAGCACCAACAAAAATAAAATGGAAATCTAATGAACCAATATGGATAGGTCAGTGGCCCCTTAAATCTGATAAATTAAAGGTGCTAACAGAATTAGTGAAAGAACAGCTAAAATTAGGCCATACTGAACCTTCATTTCCCCAATGGAATTCACCTATATTTACTATAAAAAAGAAATCGGGAAAATGGAGACTGCTGATGGATCTTAGAGCTGTGAATTTATCTATGGTACCTATGGGAAAATTAAGACATGTTTACCATCACCTGTAGTTATCCCAAAGGAATGTCCACTAATTATAATTGATTTAAAAGACTGCTTCTACCATATTCCTATTCACCCAGATGATAAACACTGTTTTGCATTCTTGGTTCCTTCTAACAATAATACTCACCCCTGCAGGCATTTCCAATGGACTGTTCTCCCCCAGGGCATGCTAAGTTCACCAACTATGTGTCAATATTTTGTTGACAAGATTTTGAGCCCTGCTCGTGAAAGATTTCCCCAAGCCATAATTTATCATTACCCAGATGATATTTTAATTACAATGAATAATGAAACATATTTACAGAAATTATATGCTTATGTGATTAATTGTTTGAAAACAGCAGGGATGAAAATAGCTTTAGAAAAAATACAGACCATGCCACCATATCAATACTTGGGTTTTATTTTGGACCGAACATCAATACGTCCACAAATAAATTTCCATCAAAAAAGAAAACCTAAAAACACTTAATGGCTTTCAGAAAATTTTAGGTGATGTAAATTGACCCCGCCCAGTGCTAGGAATCACGAATGCAGAGCTGTTTAATCTGTTTAAAACTTTGGAAGGTAATCTGCATTAGATAGCACCAGAAATTTAACACAAGCTGTCAAAAATGAATGGACATTTTCTTGAACAGACTGCAAAAATCATTTCTTTTAAGATTCATCCCGGGAGAGAAGGTTTTTTTTTTTTTTTTTTTTTTTTTTTTTGGTTTTTGGGTCACACCCGGCATTGCTCAGGGGTTACTTCTGGCTGTCTGCTCAGAAGTAGTTCCTGGCAGGCACGGGGGACCATATGGGGCACCGGGATTTGAACCAACCACCTTTGGTCCTGGATTGGCTGCTTGCAAGGCAAAGGAGGCTGTGCTATCTCTCCGGGCCCGAGAGAAGGTATTTTTATTAATCTTCTCTACACAAGAAACACCTATGGTGGCTTTGATGCAACAGGCTTGTCCTTTGGAATGGGTGTATTTACATAACAAATAGCCTCTGTCTGTGATACCTTACCTGCAACTAATCTCAGAATTGATTATCAAAGCAAGACTCAGATCAATATCTTTATTAGGTTTTGATCCAGATATAATAGTACTGCCAATACCAAAAAAGGAAATTAAGTTAATATTGCCTCTTAATGAATCTCTACAAAGGGCCCTCTCAGATTTCATAGGAGAAATTTCTTCTCATTATTCAGCAGGAAAAACCTGGGACTTTATGAAAAAGACTCAGTTTGTTATTTCTTCGATTGTACCGGATTCTCCTATTTCCAATGCAAATTTTTTATTTAGATGTATCCAGCAGAGGATGGGGAGGAATAACCGGACAAAATATGAATATAATGATGGACACTAAGTATAAGTCTCCACAGAAAGTTGAATTAGCAATGTTAATTTACCTATTAGAAAATGTATCTAAAGCCGTGAATGTCGTTTCTAATTCTTTATATGTTGTACATTTATGCCCAGTGATAGCCACTGCCTCCCTCAATACTCATTGCCCAATTATACAGAACTTATTGAAAAAATTACAACTTATTCAAAAACTAACTGAACCCACCTTCATCACACATATTACAGCCCATTCAGGTCTTCCAGGGCCAATGGCTCAAGGAAATAAAACTGCTGACTTGTTTGCAATGCCTATATTTAAATCACCTGTAGAGGAACACAAAGCACTGCACACAAATGCCCGCTGTTTACATGTAAATTACCAAATCCCATGGAGGCAAGCTAGAGAAATTATAGAAAGATGCAACATATGTGCCCCGTTAGAAAAAAGACTTATATAGCAGGAGCAAACCCAAAAGGCTTACAGTCTAACGAATTGTGGCAAATGGATGGAACTCATTTCCAAAAAAAACCTTATCTTCATATGATGGTGGATACCCAAAAGGCTTACAGTCTAACGAATTGTGGCAAATGGATGGAACTTATTTCCAAAAAAGACCTTATCTTCATATGATGGTGGATACATATTCTCGGTTTATTTGGGCAATCACTTTGTCTTCCCAAAAGTCTAAGGTGGTTTGCAGTTTTCTTTTACAATGCTCTTCAGTTATGGGAATTCCGTATTCTATTAAAATTGATAATGGGTTTGCCAATATAAGCAAGACTTTTGAACATTTTTTGTAAAGAATGGCAGATAAAACATCTTAAAGGTATTCCCCACAATTGTCAAGGACAGGCCATTGTGGAAAGAGCCCACAGAATGCTAAAAACTCAATTACAAAAGAAGAGAAAAAGAGGTTTAATGCTAACTGAGTTATCTTTGACTCTTATCACACTAAATTACCTAAATTTACCCCAAGGGGAGAGATACACAGCAGGGTAAAGACATTTTAAGGAAGATATTTAGAGACAAGAAACAACAAATATTCCAATTTGGATAAAAGAGGATGAAAAATGGATTGCTGGTTATCTCCTCTTTAGAGGGAGGGGTTATGTTTATGTTTCTACAAATGACAACCCTCCCAAGAAATTTTGGGTTCCTTTACGCCTTGATAAAAGTAGGACTAGCATAAATGATCAAAATCAGGTTGCTGGGACTATAAACTCCCCCCCCCCACACACATCAAATACAAAATGCTCAAAACACTGACAATTGTAATACTGCTGAGGTGACTGGGAAAGTAAATAAAGGATTAACTTTCATATCCCATATCCTCAGTGAGTCTGACAATAGTAAAAATCCCTTACAGTCCGGAACACAAATAGAAAAACAGAAACCTGTTTTCACTGGATTACAAAATTTAGGTAACTCATGTTACATGAACTCAATATTACAATGCCTGTATAATATTACAGACTTGACTTCGTATTTTTATCAAGATCATTATAAAAAAGATATTAAGAGAAAATCCAAGGGGACATAAAGGTAAATTAGCAGATGAATTTGGTCATCTCATCAAAATCATGGGAAAGGGATGCAATAGGCATATCAATCCTGAAAATTTCAAAATGACAATTGATTTACTCAATGACCAATTTGCTGGACACAACCAACAGCATCCTCGGGAATTATTAATGTTTCTTATAGAAGGACTACATCAGGATTTGCTTAAAAATTTAATAACAGATGAAATTATTCACCTTATAGACAATGAAAAATATGAACAATTTAGGGCTCACGAATCTATTATCTATGATCTCTTTCAAAGACAGTTTAAATCTACAATACAGTGTCTTACATGTTACCATAAGTCTGAGGTTTATGAAGCATTTGTTCAGTTGTTCCTGGCTGTTAAGTCTGCAGATAAATGTACCTTACACAAATGCCTCGTTGAATTTTTTAAAGAAGATTTAAGAGATAAAAATAGAATTCACTGTAGTAACTGCAACACTAAAAGGGATTTTTCAAAAAAAAAAAAACATATTTATGGAAAATACATCAGTATTGATAATTTATTTGAAACGTTTTGCTTTTGATGGAAAACAAATTAAAAAACTATACACTTAACGTGAATTTTCCTTTAGAAGATCTTAATTTAGCAGAATTCACTCAGGAAGATAATAATAAGACTGAAAAATACAATTTATTGAGGGTGCAGAAGCCATCTTGGGTCATGCTGTTTTCAGCTGCCTGAGAATGGATTTTATCAGCATTCCTGCCCATGTTCCTGCCTGCTTCAGAGATGGGTTGGGACGTACACACACTGATTCCTGCTGGTTTCTGCCAGGAGTCAGAAGGGTGCAGAAGCCATCTTGGGTCATGCTGTTTTCAGCTGCTGAGACTGGATTTCATCAGCATTCCTGCCGGTGATCCTGCTTGTTTCAGAGGTGGGTCAGGACATACACACACTGATTCCTGCTGGTTTCTGATGGGTGTCAGGAGGGCGCAGAAGCCTAGTGCTTCCAGCCACCTGAAACTGAATTTTATCAGCATTCCTGCAGGCAATCCTGCCTACTACAGAGAGTTCTTGGCTGGCTCCACCCTCCTGCTGTGCCTTGGTTGACCCTGAGGACTAGAAGGGAACTCTTTGCTTTGCTTGTCTGTCTTTCCTGAATACTTGAAGCTCTACTCAGAGGCCTAGGAAGCGCACCCCCCCCCCCAAAAAAAAAAAAAACTGTCATCTAGAGGCCGCAGAAGAGCACAGCCACTCCGCTTCATGGCCATGCACTCTTTCTAACCAATGAACCCCACCACAACACGCAGGAAAAACCACACTACAAGCATGACAATGGGGAAACTTCACAGGCAAACACCATGCACAGAGAATGAAGATGAATGCTCGAACGACCTAATAAATTTCAACCACCTCATTAACCTCTCGAATAAGGAAGTTAAAATAGCAATATGGAATATGTTTGTAGAACTCAAAGAAAGAATAGATCGATCTGAACAGAACACAAAGACAGAAATCAGAAAACTCCAAACTGAAATAACAGATATAAAAAACACGTTAGCTTAACTGAAAACCTCAATGGATGGCCTCGCCAGCAGGGTAATAGTGGCTGAGGAGAGAATCAGAGTCCTGGAAGATGTGATGCAGAAAAACTCAACACAGCAGAAGAAATTGGAAACAAACCTTATTACAAACGAACAGGCAATGGAAAAGATACTCAAGGAATGCAAACAGATGAAAATAGAAGTCTTTGATAAACTCAACAGAAACAACATAAGAATCATTGAAGTCCCTCCATAATATCCTAAGCTTCAGCTTAGGGACTGAACAAAAACAGGGAGCAAGTGTTACAGAAGACTGAACACAACAACAATGATGGATAGGAATCTCTAGAACCTAGAGGCTCTATTCTAGACCCTGACCTATAACCTGCCCAAATACCAAGATTGCTAGCTACAGTGGCTTGATTTTCTCACACAACCAAGAGGAAACTTTCCTGGCATCACAAAAAAGCCTTTGGGATGGGGTAATTAGTATAATTGGAGCCAGGGGTTGATCCCATGATGGTATGCTTCAAGGATGGAGAAACCCTGAATCTCTTAGGCCAGGGGAATTGCCTTTCTTCCCCAATGCTTACTGTGCCTATGCAAAAAAAAAAGTGGGAAAACACCAAACCCTACCACTTCAGCACCCATAATTTTTCTTGTTTTGTTTTGATTTGTTAGTTTTTTACTTTATTTTTCTTCTCTTTTTTCTTCCACTTTTCTCATTCTTTTTCACTCTTGTGGTTATTATTTAGAGATTTATTTTTATTTTTATTTGCCAGATCCATTTTTTTTCTTCCATTTTTCTTTTCTTTTTTCTCTTTCTCTTCTTTCTTTTTTTGGTAGTTGTCACCAAAGTTTTTCTCCCGTTTTTCTTATCCTTTTTATCTCCAATGACGGTGGAATAGATGCTCAATATACAACAAGCTGTAAAGTGGAGATCAGTTGTACTAGCATACTGGGGGGTAGAGAAGGGAGATATGGGATGTATACTGGGAACAGGGATGGAGGGAGGATAGCACTGGTGGTGGAAATACCCCTCATTCATTGTCACTATGTACTATAAATGATGCAGTGAAAGATTTGTAATGCACTTTGGTCACAATAAAAATTAAAAAAAAATCATTGGAGTCCCAGAGACCCAGGTAGGAGATCTCTAGGAAGAATCAACTGTCAAAGACATTATCAAAGAGATACTCCCAGAGTTAAAGACTACATCAATCAGGGGCCGGGTAGGTGGCGCTGGAGGTAAGGTGCCTGCCTTGCAAGCGCTAGCCAAGGAAGGACCGCGGTTCAATCCCCCGGAGTCCCATATGGTCCCCCCAAGCCAGGGGCGATTTCTGAGCACATAGCCAGGAGTAACCCCTGAGCGTCAAACGGGTGTGGCCCAAAAACCAAAAAAACAAAAACAAAAACAAAAAAAAAACTACATCAATCAAATTCTGCATGCCCGAAGAGTACAAGCTAAAAGAGATCCAAAGAAAAACACCCCAAGACACATCCTTGTTACAATGACAAATCCCACATATTGAGATAGAATACTGAAAGCAGGCAAAAAAAAAATACTGAAAGCAGCAAGATAAAAAGGGAAATTACATTCAAAGGAGCATCCCTAAGATTTAAAGCAGACATGTCACAAGAAAGTCTCAAGGCCAGAAGACAGTGGTGGAATATTGTGACAAGACTGAATGAAATGAATGCCTCACCGAGAATATTGCACTCATCCCAACTCACATTCAGGTTTGAAGGAAGGATACATAGCTTCATGTATAAACAACAGCTCAGAATCTTCACAGATGAAAAACCAGCCTTAAAGGAAAAACTGACAGGTCTACTGTAAGACAAGAGAGACCAACAAACACAGCAAACTTACCTACAAAGATGACATTAAATCCTATGACAATCATCTTCCTCAATGTCAATGGACTAAATTCATCAATTAAAAGACACAGAGTGGCAAAATGGCTCAAAAAGATGAATTCAACCTTCTACTGCCTACAAGAAACACACCTGAACAGTGAGAACAAACATAGACTCAAAATCAAAGGCTGGAAGATAATCATCCAATCAAACAACACCCTTAAGAAAGCTGGGGTGGCCATATTAATATCTGATGACACCAACTTTATACTCAGAAAAGTGGTTCTTAGAGGAAAATTTATAGCTCTATAAGGACACATCAGGAAGGAAGAAGGAGCATACCTGAATAACTTAATGACACAGCTCAAAAAATTAGAAAATGACCAATAAAGGAACAAAAAATAGGAATAAAGAAGAAAATAACAAAGCTGAAAGCAGAAATCAATGAAGTGGAAAACAAAAAAACAATCCAAAAGATCAACGAAAACAGAAGTTGGTTCTTTGAAAAAAATAAACAAGATTGATAGACCATTGGCAAAACTCACAAAGAAATAGAGAGAGAGAAACATGATAACTCGTATTAGAAATGAAAAGGGGGAGATCACGACAGATATTGCAGAGATCCAAAGGGTAATCAGAGACTACTTTGAGAAACTTTATGCTACTAAACATGAGAAACTAAAAGAAATAGAAAATTCTTGGACACTTATAACCTTCCACGTTTAAGTAAGGAAGATGTAACATATCTAAACACCCCCATCACTACTGAGGAAATTGAAACTGTAATCAAACATCTGCCCAAAATGAAAAGCCCAGGCTCAGATGAATTTTCTAATGAATTTTTTTTAATCTTTCAAGAGGAGCTACTACCAATCCTAGCCAGGCTCCTCCATGAAATTGAAAAAACGGGAACACTCCCAAACAGCTTTTATGAAGCCAACATCACCTTGATACCAAAAGCAGACAGAGATTCTGCCAAAAAGGAAAATTACAGACCAATATCCCTGATGAATGCTGATGCAAGATCTTCAACAAAATCCTGGCAAATAGGATCCAGTGCATCATGAACATGATCATACACTATGACCAAGTAGGTTTCATCTCAGGAATACCAGGATATTTTAACATTTGTAAATCTATCAACATTATACACAACATCAACAGAAAGAAAAAATAAAATCACATGATCATATCAATAGATGCAGCGAAAGGATTTGATAAGGTCCAACACCCATTCTTGATCAAAACTCTCAGCAAGATGGGAATGAAAGGAACCTTTTTCAATCAGTTAAAGCCATCTACCACAAGCCAATGGCAAATATTATCCTCAATGAAGAAAAACTAAAAGCCTTTCCTCTAAGTTCTGGTACAAGACAAGGCTGTCCGCTCTCACCACTCCTGTTCAACATATTACTGAAAGTTCTCACTATAGCGATCAGGCAAGGAAAAGATATGAAGGGAATTCAGATAGGAAAGGAAGAAGTCAAGCTCTCATTGTTTGCAGACGACATGATACTCTACTTAGAAAACCCTAAAGACTCTACCAAAAAGCTTCTAGAAACAATAGACTCATATAGCAAGGTGCAGGCTACAAAATTAACACACAGAAATCAATGGCCTTTTTATAAACCAATAATGATAGGGAAGAGAAGGGAGTCAAGAAGGCAATCCCATTCACATTATTGCCACACAAATTCAAATATCTTGGAGTCAACTTGACCAAAGATGTGAAGGACCTATACAAAGAAAACTCTAAAGCCCTGTTCCAAGAAACAAGAGAGGACACACGAAAATGGAAACACATACCCTGCTCATGGATTGGCAAGATTAACATCATTAAAATGCCAATACTCCCCAAAGCATTATACAGATTTAATGTGATCCCCTTAAAAATATCCATGACATTCTTCAAAGAAGTGGATCAAAATCTTATAAAGTTTATCTGGAACAATAAACACCCACGAATAGCTAAAGCACTCCTAGGGAAAAGGAAAATGGGAGGCATTACTTTCCCCAACTTTAAACTGTTCTACAAAGCAATAGTTATCAAAACAGCATGGTATTGGAATAAAGACAAACCCACAGATCAGTGGAATAGACTTGAGTTCTCAGACAATGTTCCCCAGACATACAAGCACCTAATTTTTGACAAAGGAGCAAGAAATCCTAAGTGGAATAGAGAAAACCTCTTCAACAAATGGTGCTGGCAGAACTGGTTAGCCACTTGAAAAAAGCGAACATAGACCCGTAGTTAACATCATGTATAAAGGTAAAATCCAAATGGATTAAAGGCCTTGATATCAGAACTGATACCATAAGGTATATAGAACAACACATCAGTAAAACACCCCATGACATTGAGACTAAAGTCATCTTCAAGGAGGAAACTGCACTTTCCAAACAAGTGGAAGCAGAGATCAACAGATGGGAATACATTAAGCTAAGAAGCTTCTGCACCTCAAAAGAAATAGTGCCCAGGATACAAGAGCCACCCACCAAATGGGAGAAACTATTCACCCAACACCCATCTGATAAGGGGCTAATATTCCAAAATATACAAGGCACTTACAGAATTTTATAAGAAAAAAACATCTGGGGCCAGGAAGGTGGCGCTAGAGGTAAGGTGTCTGCCTTGCAAGCCCTAGCGTAGGATGGACCCGGTTCGATCCCCCGGCATCCCATGTGGTCCCCCCCAGCCAGGGGCGATTTCTGAGCGCATAGCCAGGAGTAACCCCTGAGCGTCAAACGGGTGTGGCCCCCCCAAAAAAGAAAAATAAAACATCTAATCCCATCAAAAAATGGGGAGAAGAAATGAACAGACCCTTTGATAAAAAAGAAATACAAATGGCCAAAAGGCACATGAAAAAATGCTCCTCGTCACTAATCATCAGGGAGATGCAAATCAAAACAAAGATGAGATACCATCTCACACCACAAAGATTGGCATACATCACAAAGAATGAGAACAATCAGTGCTGACACGAATGTGGAGAGAAAAAAACTCTTATCCACTGCTGATGGGAATGCCGTCTAGTCCAACCTCTATGGAAAGTGATATGGAGATTCCTCCACAATCTGGAAATTGAGCTCCCATTCGACCCAGCTATCCCACTCCTAGGGATATACCCTAAGAACACAAGAATACAATACAAAAACCCCTTCCTAACACATATATTTATTGCAGCACTATTCACAATAGCCAGGCTCTGGAAACAACCAAGATGCCCTTCAACAGGGGAATGGCTAAAGAAATTATTGTGCATATACACAGTGGAATATTATGCAGCCGTCAGGAGAGATGAAGTCATGAAATTTTCCTATACATGGATGTACATGGAATCTATCATGCTGAGTGAAATAAGTCAGAGGGAGAGAGGGATGCAGAATAGTCTCACTCATCTATGGGTTTTAAGAAAAATAAAAGTCATTTTTGCAACAATCTTCAGAGACAATGAGAGGAGGGCTCTAACTTCCAGCTTACTTCATGAAGCTCACCACAAAGAGTGGTGAGTGCAGTTATAGAAATAACTACACAGAAAACTACCATAATCATGTGAATGAATTAGGGAACTGGAAAGCCCGTCTGAAATTCAGGTGGGAGTGGGGTGGTATGGAGGGAGATTTGGACATTGGTGATGGGAATGTTGCACTGGTGAAGGGGGTGTTCTTTAAATGACTGAAACCTAATCACAATCATATATGTAATCAAGATTTTAAATAAAGGGAAAAAATTAATCATAAAAAAAGAAAAATACAATTTATCATCAGTATCAAATCATTTGGGTCAAGTTTACTATGGACATTGTACTTCATATTGTAAAATTACTACAGAACAATATTGGATCAATTTTGATGACAAGAAGATCAAGAAATTCCCTATTACATCGGTAAAATCCACAGCAGCATATATCCTGTTTTATACTTCTCAGACTTCTACTACAACTACCTAATAATTATTTACTTTATTTGTCATTGTCATTAATACTTTATGGGTCATTTTTAAGATATGATTGCTTAATAGGAGTGAATATGATGAATCCTCATTGTGGTTGCTTACATGATGTATTTATGCCTTAATTTAAGTATTGTTTTAGGTCATTATTAATTAGAAAATTTTGCAATATATTGATGTTACTCAAGGCCTACATGAGAGAAAGATTCTTAATCATATTAATGTTGCTTTATTATTATGTATTGAGATATATTCATTTAACAACTTTTAACTTTTCATTATAATATCATTGTTTTATTGCCCTCAACGTAGATTTTAAGATGGAGGTATAATAATAATCTTGATATAACCATACATTTTAGGTGAACTCTTTTCACAGTGCTCATCATCGATGACTGATTATGATAGATTTACTATTTTATATTTACATTATGGGACTCCACGCTCATATTGTGCATAAAATTCTTTTTCAGATTTACTGAACTCTGCTTTAAAAAATTATTTTTTGTTGTTGTGAATTTGAAGATGTTCATCTAAACAGTTTGCCTGCTATTGTATTTTAAAGCGCTTTTTGTTGATTCAGCTGAATTTTTCTTTTGCTCTGTTTTAAATCATTCCCAACAAATATTTTTGGTAATCATGAGTAAGTGTTATGGCCATATTTTTTTTGTTGTTGTTTTTTGTTTTTGTTTGTTTTTTTGGGTCACACCCGGTGTTGCTCAGGGGTTACTCCTGGCTGTCTGCTCAGAAATAGCTCCTGGCAGGCACGGGGGACCATATGGGACACGGGGATTCAAACCAACCACCTTTGGTCCTGGATGGGCTGCTTGCAAGGCAAACACCGCTGTGCTATCTCTCCGGGCCCTATGGCCATATTTTTTATAGTATGTATGTTGATGTCTTATTGCGTATCTGTCTGTCTTGCATGTTTTGTATATGGCTCCCTTTTCTTCCCCAATTTATTATTCCTCATCATTTCCTCTTTCTTCCTAGTCTTTAACATTTTATTTGTAGGAATCCTTTCACATGTGCGGATCCCCTTCTTCACCCACAATTACAAGCCTCCTGATCTCTGACTGAGGAGATCAGTTAACTGTTCCAGTGCTGTATCCTGTATCAAGTTACAACTTGTCTTTCTTGATTCACCAAATGTCTTTGGTCGGACTTTTGGGAGTTCTACGCTCCCTATCTTTTTAGAATGATTTTGGACTTGGTAAAAATTTTTAGCTGTTGTATTTGTATTTTTTATGATTGAAATCCCTTGAAGTATATTTGAATGTATATTTTTTGATTACTGTAATTAATGTTTTTATATTTTTGTTTTTAATCTCATAAAATTGATGTATTTCATTAAAGTTTTGCTTTTGTAACTATGGGTATTGGGGTTATATATTGTTACATTATTATTATTATTATTATTATACTGCACATTATTATTATTTCTTTACTAAAAAAGGGGAATTGTAGTGTATGCCACTTGTATGTTAATTGTAGTGTATGCTATAGGAATGTTTTTTTGCCTGTTGTCCCACCTGGATGTTCCAGGTGGGGGCGAAAAGGAGGATATAAATAGCTTGTTGGGGAGGCGTAAGGGGCTTTTGTGGCAGAGCTGACGGCTGGTTCCAGTTGCTTTTTGGAGCTGGCTTCAGACTGACAAAGGACTCTCTTCGCCAAACTTTTTGTCCCCTAATCTTTTGTCTGTGTGGATTATTTACTCCGAATATTACTACCATGGTCTTCCCCCAAAAGGGGGATGGGAGAATATGAATTAATTTATCTTACTGGGAGCTCTTTGTGGACTCAGAAACAATCAATAAGTGGTTCAGTTTCCATCAACAGTCTATGATCGTTGTATGAGGGTTAAAATATTTTCAGTATTAGTAAATAGCTGGGGTCGCATTGTTTCAATGAATGCAGAAATTACATAGGACAACCCCTTGCTTATCTAAGTCAAAATTTTGTATGACAATCAATCTTCCACAACAGAAAAATTTAATTTTGGTATAACTAAGCATCATGTAAAATATTATTCTAGACATAGGAGATATAGAAAGAATGCATAAACTTACTCTTGGTAAAAGAGATACGTATTAGAACAGCGATAAATACTGAGACAAAATAAACAGAGTCAGCTGAAGAATTTGCAAATATTTAGGAAAACACAGATTAGAGATGTAAGGAAATGACTAGATTAGAGAAGAAAGTAAGGGCTGTGCTAGTGAGAGTTTTGTGGGGATTTCATATGAAATCTGAAATCTATGGCTTTATGTCATAAGAAACTGAAAATTTTTCAGTTGGTCATAAATATGATCAAAACTTGATTGTTCAGAAGAATAATGAAGGAAGTATAGTTAATGTTCATAATTCAAAATGTTGGCTTAGAAATGAAGCTGTGTAGTGAAGAGCAAAAGGTTCATTAGAATGAACAGAGAGGTACTGTTCTATATGACATTCAGAAGAGCTTGATATATTTTGTTTGAAAAATGTCTTTATAAGTATTGCATTGAATCAGAGTCATGCTTTAGGGAATATTGTCATTTTGATTTTGTTCATTCACTCAATTCATGAGTAAAGGGTGTGTTTTCATATATTTTTATCCTCTGTTATTTATTTTTCTAGTGTTTGGTTAGTTTTTATTGTATAAGTCTTTCAACTCTGGTTAAGCTGATTCCTAAGTATGATTTTCTGAGGCAAAATTGTGAATGGGACATTAAAAACAATTTCTCTCTTTGATTTTGTGCTTTGAGTTTTCTAACTTTATTTTTCTTCAAGTAGACACTCCTGACTTTATATATGAGCATGCAAAACTGCCTTGGAAAATATCTGAATTGATTCAATTTGAATAGTTTATGTAGTTAGGTTAAAAGAGGGAGAGAGAGAGATGCAGAATAGTCTCACTCATCTATGGGTTTTAAGAAAAATAAAAGTCATTTTTGTAACAATCCTCAGAGACAATTAGAGGAGAGCTGGAACACCAGCTCACTCCATGAAGCTCACCACAAAGAGTGGTGAGCACAGTTATAGAAATAACTACACTGAGAACTCCCATAATCAAGTGAATGAATGAGGGAACTGGAAAGCCTGTCTGGAGTACAGGTGGGGGTGGGGTGAGATGGAGGGAGATTTGGGACTAAAAAAAAAAAAAGTATTATGCAATAAACCATATAAGCTCACACACACCTGCCACGCATACATAAACTTTTAGGGGAACTCAGCCCATCAGAAGTATCCTCAGATTTTCCTGGTGGGGAGAACTGAAATTACCCTCACAGGGTTCCTCAAAACGCCCACTGTGGATGCCTTTTTCCCCTGTGTGGATGGCTGAGGAATTTCTGAAAGATGCTTGGCATTACATTTTCAGTCATTATTTGGCTTTTCTCATTTGTAAATTTCAGGCAAAATTGTGGCCTTTATCAAATAATTTGGCTTAGAAATTCCAGCACCAATGATTACTAAGAGAACCCCTTTTATGAATAATATTTAGAACTAAAAGCAAAGACAATGTTTTTTCTCTTTTTCAAATATGTCCTTGCAGCTGCAGTTTCTGGAAATCAAGGGCGAAGCCAGAAAGCAGACCCTGGGCTATTGACTCCTTAGAAAAGGGGAACCATACCTAAACACATTTTGGGGGAATTGGCTCTTTCCTTTACTTGACCTCTAAAACAATAGAGTCCAGCCCAGTGGAGATCAAGTTTCTAGATATTTCCTAATTTCTCCTTGTCCTGATTTTGCTTTTGAAGTAAGCTTGCAATGAGTTGCCTTGGGTTGTGATCTTCTCCTTTGTAACTTGGAGTTTTTGTGGGCACATCCATAGCTTAGGTATTGTTACTGTTGTACATTGCTTTGTGATTGTCATTATTCTTCACCTGTGACAGGCATACCCCTATAAAAAACCCTGTTTGGAAAATAAACTTGTCACACTCCTGTCAGAAACGTGTTGATCCCACATTCTCTGTGTGTGGTTTCATTCATTTCATATTTCTCTGTATGCTGGCCGGGCAATCTACTCTCCCTGAAGTAGATTCACCTAAATCACACTGGCGCTGCAGCACACACCCATACACATATATAATGTTAATATACCTGTACTATTAGATTTGCTTAATATTTTTTAATTTTTTATTTTTGAGGATAGCAAAAACACCTAACTTAATTATATTAAAAAAGTGTAGCACTGAGGAATCATCAGAACAGTAGTAAAGCAAATTTCTAGCTTATTGGAGGCCCTAAGTTCAATTCTTTGTACCAAAAGTACAAAAAGTAGTTCAACTACACTAAAATTAGTTCAAGAAATGACCCTGGTGACCTCCAGCATACTTAGGCCTGAGCAGCACCACATACTTGAGATGAGCATTGAATCTTCATGCCCACATTGCATGGTTGAGCTTTGCTGAAAGATATCTTGGATCACCTTAACTCCACAGGGGAAGGCTTGACCATTATAAATAATTAAATATCACCAATATAAAGCATATTTCTTATAGTTTCTGAATTACATATAAGATAATGGTGATCAATTCCTTGTGATAACATTGGAAGCTTTTTATCAATCATGGAACTAGCAAAGCTATTTTAAAATTTCTTATGTAACATAAATATATGAAATAATACTTTTAGGAAAAAATATACCCAAATAAACATAGGATCACATACAGAGATTTAGGTCAACACACTAGAGCATAATTTGCATATAAAAAATTTGACTTTCAGGCATGTTACAATATGGTCACCGAAACACCACCAAGATTACAAAGATGAGGGGGTTGGAGTGATAGCACAGCGGTAAAGCGTTTGGCTTGCACGTGGCCAACATAGGATGAATGGTGGTTCGAATTCTGGCATCCCATTTGCTCCCATGAGCCTGCCAGGAGAGGCTTCTGAGTGCAGAACCAAGAGTCACCCCTGAGTGCTGCTGGGTGTGACCTCAAAACAAAAACAAACAGAAAGAATACAAAGATGAGAATAATCCCTAAGCTCTGCTGGATGGCACCCACAACAAAATATAAGTAATTAAATAAACAAATAAATACACAAGTAAAATACATTCTTACATACTTAAGCTATCTTGTCTAATAAATATATTTTATAAGAATATCTGAATAATATACAATAAATTGTAATACATCCAATATACAATTAAGCAGACAAATACAAATCATAGTGCTAAAGGGATAAATACTTAATCAAGTTAATATACATTTGGAAATAAATAAAACTTGTGTTTTTTTAGTTCTGATATTTTATTTTAGGCATATCTATAGATGGAACAAGAAATGTAATATTTATAAAAATACTAAGCTTTTGTGCTAACAATAAGTCACTAGAACTTTGGACATGTCAGCAAATATCCCCAACTACATTCAATTTATTTGTTTCTTTCTCTTTTTTTTTTGGAATATAAAGTTATCATTGACTCTTGGATAAGTGTACATTATTGGGGTTTGGTTTGCCCAAAACATCACATACTAAAATTTGATAAGTAGAGGTTTAAGCTTCAAAATTATGTTGCAATACTATTTTTGTTATAGACATGTGGAAGAAAAAGTAGAATTAAGCTTTCCACTGCCAATGTCTTCCACATCAAAGGTCTTGCTCAGAGATGTCACTGGTATATTTCCTTCTTTATTTTGTACTCGGATGCCCTTTGTTTTATTCCTTTTTCTGATCCATTTTCTCTTCATCAATAAGAGATAAAGACCACAATTAATTAACTGTATACGTAGTGTTTTAAAAAAAAGACATGTACCATAAAGTAAGTTTTGTTGGGGTTTGAGTGATAGTACAGTAGGAAGAGTGTTTCCTTGTATGCAGTTATCCTGGCTTTGATCTCTCTTACCCCACATGGTCTCTGAGATTTTACCAGGACTGTTCCCTGTGTGCAGAGCCAGAAATAAGTCATGAGCATCACCAGATGTGACACAAAACCAAACAACAGCAGCAAAACATATGCTAATTATGGTGATTATGGTAGAATTTTACATTAGCCTGTAGAGAAGTCAAGCTGGTTTTGTTTTTGTACTCTATTCTCTCCATTTAAAGATGTGAGTAGAAACTTTTGTTTGTTTTGGACCATCTATTATAGAGCTCAAGACTTATTCATGATGCTATGCATAGGGATTAATCCACTATGCTCCTGGGAAAACATGGGGTACAAGGGATTAAATGTAAATCTGCCTCAGGCAAAGCAAGTGACCTCCATATTGTACTGTTGTTTTAGCTCTTAACTATTTTTACATGTCCAAATTATGAATTAATTAAGTCCAATATTTAGTATGTTTATGTAAAAATAAAAGTGCTTCTGTTTGGGTTTTAAGAGAAGAATAATTTTTATAATTTTTACTGTAAAGTCAGTTTGTATTACTACAGGGTTGACAATAAAGATGTTATATACTTCCCTATGAGTTGGTTCAGCATGACATTCTTTACTGGTGCCACTCCAGATTCATAAAAGTTATGCTGGTAAAATTAAAAGCTTTACCAATAAAATCTTTAAAAATCATTTAATAAATAATTTATTTTATCAATTCGTGCTCAAAAGCAAATTAAAAATAGGATATGTTTTATTCTAAATAGATGTTCTTATAAAGGTCATTAAATTTGCTTAAATTAATATATCCCTTCTCAAAAAATGTCTGTAATTGGAAAAAATGTTTCTTGGATAAATTGACCATTTTAATAGTTTCACATAATATGAGATTAAATGAAAAAATAATTATTTAGGGGCTGGAGCGAAAGCCCAGGAAGTTTGCCTTGTATGCAGATGACCTGTGACTGATCAAAGTTCAGTCCATGAAAACCCATATGGTCCCTGAGCCTGCCAGGAGCTATTTCTGAGTGTAGAACCAGGAGTAACTCCTGAGTGCCACCAGGTATAGCTCCAAAAATTAAAAAAAAAGAAATTTAAAATATAGGTTAATGTTTCTCTGATCTTGTGAATTAGAAGAAACGATATTTATAATATCACATCAAACTTACATTTAGAGAAACATGGATTTAAACATTATAGGAAAACTTTGCTGATATTTGCAGAAGAAAATGTTAATACTAAGAAAGAATTTTGGAGATTTTTTAAATTTTTTTTTAAATTCTAGATGACCTACTATTAATAGGATCATTGAATTCATTATATAGAATAATGTAGCAAAAGAAAAATCAAGATATCACAAAAGTTATGAATATACTAACTTTAAAGATTGTTTTCATTTATATGCACAGAAGCTTTATTCACAATAGCCAATCATGGAATCAATCATCAATAGAAGACTGGATAAAAAAAAATAGCTGTTGTATATGTATCTTCAAGGTAATGCTTCTCTAGCTCTAAAAGCTTTGAAATTGTGCTACTTGATATACAATGGATGGAACTTAAGATGATTGTACTAAGTGAAAAAGGGAGAACAATACAATTTGAAGATAATTTCTCTATGTGGAATAAAAATAACTTACACAAACAGGTAAAACCCAACAAAATGAACTTCTAGACATGATGGCATATATGATGTTTACCTGAGATAAAGCTATAGCAGAAGAGAAGAAATAGGTCAAGGATATATTTAATAAAAATATGGTAGTAGCATAATTGGGAGGGAAGTATAATATAGCATAAAATCAGTAAAATAAAAGAATTTATCAATAAATGAAAGAATAACAGTGTGTGATAAGTGACCTCTTTCTTACCTAAACTCTATTCTTTTACACTTATTTGTCAGTAATGGGCTAGAATACTAACTTTTATAATTTATTATTATTATTATTATTATTATTTTTGGTTTTGGGGCCACACCCGGCGATGCTCAGGGGTTACTCCTGGCTGTCTGCTCAGAAATAGCTCCTGGCAGGCACGGGGGACCACATGGGACACCGGAATTCGAACCAACCACCTTAGGTCCTGGATTGGCTGCTTGCAAGGCAAACACCACTGTGCTATCTCTCCGGGCCAATTTATTATTATTATTTAATTTACTCCTAAATACTAATATGACATATCAGAATTTATGGTAGGAATGTTGCTACTCTAATATTTTTATACTGTAGAAAGGATATTGCAGAATGCATTTGCTAGAATTACTTCTATTCAATAAATGGATCAATGTAAAGTATCCTGTCAAACATTATTCCAATATATTTACTTCATGGGTTACACTTGGCGGCAAATTAGAATAGTTTAGTCAAAGATATGCACAATGGAGTTCGCAATCGTTAGCACAAATAGGAGACATTATTTGTGCCAAACCTTGAGATATTGGCGTCTCCTCCCAGAACTGTTCTGCGGGTTTCTCCTTGTGGTTCTTAGGGACCTTGTGGTGCCATGAGTAGAATTATGGTGAGCCACATGCAAGACAAGTGCCTTAACCCCATTACTTCCTTTCCAAACCACACTTTCAAAACTAGGGTTTAGATTATAGTACACTATTATAAATTCACAGTGCATAATATTAGAAAACTAATAAGAATATTTCAGAGATATTAGATGATATGAAATGTAACTTGGTTATTCTATAATGTCAGGAAAACAAAGCTAGAGCTAACAATGTGGTATGAATTATAGGTAGGAATATATACACTTATGTTTAGATGGAAATCAGCTACAAAGAGATGTGAAATTCTGGAACAAAGTTAAAATGTTTATGTGGTTGACTGTAGATGTTTCTCATCTATGAGTATAGTACTTCCTTTTTGTCCACATTTTCTGTAAGGGTATAAATAATTTCTAAGTAGAAAAATTATGCAATGTTTAGTTATAGACTCATATGCTTGTTGACAATCTGTAAAGTGAGATGCATTGATATGCTGCCCCAGAAGAATATTGTCTCAAGGGAAATCTAACCAATAGGACAAATTTCAATTAGCAACACACACAAATTTCCATCAATCTTTATTATCAATTCATCCTCTAGCTTTATATCCAGCTCTAAATATCTTTCTAAGATCCTGAAAATTTGAAATGTAATTTCAAAAGTCGATATGGTTAATTCCATTGGTGATGATTATTGGTGGTTGCAATATCAGCTGTAGATACTTATAAGGGAATGAAAAACATAAATTTTAATTATAAAAGAAACATAAATAGCCAATGAGTACTTCATAGTATATGATTAGGTGATTATTGTCTGAAATGTAGATTTACTTTTGGAAAATCATTTGCTTTAGGGCTCTGATCTGGGCTTTTAAAAATATATTTTATATGTTGTATAGTTTCACTAATATGACTTTAAAGTTCCACTTATGGTAAATATAAAAACCGAGCATTGACTTGTCTATATGGGTATTTTAGCATATTAGGGGCTTATACTCTAGAAAACAGTAAGTAATAGAAATTCCAAATAACCTCCTCAAACTTAGGAAAAGTTTATTAAAAGTTTTAAGAAATGCTAACAAAGTAAAAGTGACCTGTACAACTAAATGTTATGCAATTAAATGCCAATAGCATAGATTCTTTATTCCTCAATTAATGATGATTTATATATCTAGTTAATAAAAATAAAATTTAATGATCATTGAATAAATGATATATGAGATATCTTATTAAACTAAATTGTTAATATTCCAGACCTTATAACATTTTTATCTAAGAACAAACTATCAATTTTAACATACATTTTTGATCAATCATTCCACTTTTAATAATATGACTAACTGAAAATAACAACCTCTGAAATAGTAAGGAAGAATTATTTTATTCTAAATAATATGTCATTGTTTGGGATTTGAATTTTGAACTGCACCTGTAATCATCAGGCATAAATGAAATTATTAAATAATAATTGATATGTGTATATTATAATTATTATATTGTTGGCAGTAATATGTAATCATAAGGAATAATTGGTAATCTTTCTTATTTTTTTATTTTATTTTTTTTTTTTGGTTTTTGGGTCACACCCGGCAGTGCTCAGGGGTTATTCCTGGCTCCAGGCTCAGAAATTGCTCCTGGCAGGCACGGGGAACCATATGGGATGCCGGGATTCGAACCGATGACCTCCTGCATGAAAGGCAAACGCCTTACCTCCATGCTATCTCTCCGGCCCCCAATAATTGGTAATCTTTCTTAAACGTGTATAAGATTCTGAAAAATTACATTAGTTAAAATGAACACGTAGAGAAAATGTCAGGGTCTATCCTATACAGGCATAAAGAGTTTCTAAACTATTAGCTATAGCTATTTCACCATTTGTCAAGAATCAAGATAGCATATGAAAATAAAAGAAAAAGTGTAAATTTTATGATATTGTATAGCATTGTATCAATTATTTCACTTCAAAGATACAGCAGCCAGGAGCCGGAGTGTCAGCATAATGATAGGGTGTTTGCCTTGCACCTGGCTGACCCAGGATGGATTTGGGTTCCATACCCGGTATCCCATATGCTCCCCGAGCCAGGTGGTATTTCTGAGCGCAGAGCCAGGGTCTCCGGGTGTGGCCAAAAAAAAAAAGGAAAATAAAGAAAAAAGAAAAGATACAGCAACCAAGTAAAAATACATCAATCCCCTAGTTTTGTTTTTGGTTTATTTTGGTTTGTTTTGTTTTTTGGGCCACACCCGTTAACACTCAGGGGTTACTCCTGGCTATGCTCTCAGAAATAGCCCTTGGCTTGGGGGGACCATATGGGATGCCGGGGGATCTAACGAACGCAGTCCGTTCTAGGGCTAGCGCAGTCCTTTCTAGGCTAGCGCTGGCAAGGCAGACCCCTTACCTCTAGTGTCACTGCTCTCGCTCTAACATTTAGAGCTCTGGCTCTAAAATTTAAATTTTGAATTTCATTTTAGGTCTCCGTGGTTTACAATATAGATAACAGCAGAGCTTCAAGCATAAACCATTCTATCACCACATCCTCCACCACTGTCCTCTTCTCTTCACCGTTACACAAGTGCATTCTCTTCTGTCTTGTTAACTTCTATTTCATCTATCTGCACTGAAGACCAATTCTCAGTTTCAGTTGCCTTTGAGTATTGCTTCTTTACTATATTTCTCTATTACCTACATAAGAAGATTCTGTATCTAGCCCTCTGCTTTTGACTAAGTGTCCAAGAACAGATGATTAGATTAAAGAATTTATGGCACATAAACACAATGGTGTAATAATTATTAAAAAAAGATGAAATCATGCAATTGCCACTATATGAGTGAGTCTGGAGAGGATGATGGTGAAGAGAGAGTTAAATTTTTATTTTTATTTTTTGGGTTTTTTTTTTTTTTTGAAATTTGTGTCTTTTCTGTTTTGTTTTAGTTTTTTTTTATTATGTTTGTTGGTTTTGGGACCACACCTTTTGATGATCAGGGAATACTGCTGGCTATGGGCTCAAAAATCACTCCTGGCTTGGGGGGACCATATGGGACGCCTGGGGATCTATCCTTGGTCAGTCCTAAACTAGGGCCACTCCTCCGGCGCTACTCCCCTAGTTTTAAGATAAAATGTAAGGGCTAGAAGATACATGACTTGCTAAAAGCTGTTTAGTTTTTTCATATTAAAGATAAAATGTATCTTATTTTATTTGTTGGAGGCCACACTGTCTATTTTCAGGGCTTACTTCTGACTCTGTGCTCAGAGGTTACTCCTGGGAAGATTATGTAGGATGCCAGAGATGGAACCTGGGTTAGCCATGTGCAAGGTAAAAGCCTTATGCATTCTACTGTTGCTCTGGTATAGTAAAAATAGAATTTAAAATTCAAACAGTACATTTTTTCATTCTAATATCTTATAACTAACAATTATTTTTATATTTGTGAGCCTTAAAATTTTTAACAACTGGGGTGATAGAACAACAAACTATTTTGAAAACTTGATAAGTAAAATTTGGAAAGTATATAATGTGTTGTAAATAAATTATACATGAATTCTATATTTAGACTATTACAAATATCTTAACATTCAGTTTGGTTTTAGATGATTCTTAAAGTTTTCATATAATTTGTTTAATAGGCAAATATTTAAAAAATTAACACTATGGGGGCCGAAGTGGTGGCACAAATGGTAGGGTGTTTGCATTGCACACGCTAACCTAGGAAGGACCTAGGTTTGATAGTCCCCTAAATCAGGAGCAATTTCTGAGCACAGAGACGGGAGAAACCCCTGAGAATCACCAGGTATGGGCCAAAACCCTCCCCCCCCAAAAAAAAATTTAATACTATGTTAGAGAACATCAAATAGTATTTAATGTTCATGGAGTTATATTAAAATATGCCTTTTTTAATTCTTCAGGGGAAAATGATCTTTATTTAAATATGAATAAAATTCTGTTTTGCCTGTTATTTCAAGTATTACTTTTTCCTCTATTTGGGTACTTAACTACATATATAAAATGCATCATCAATTAAGAGCTTAAAGAAAAATAAAATTTTAGATTATTTTGCTAACTTAGGCATAGAACTGTGCAAAATACTTTTCATTCTGGCAAAAACAATGGGAAAAAAAGCATTAATCTCTCCAGGGTGATTTTTGGTACGTCCCACTCTCAGGAAGTCCAAAAACACAAAATGAGATCAGAATTTTTCATTGATTTTTTTTGGCTTTTCGATTTCTCCCAAGTCTGGCAATAAAATGTGGAAAATATATTTGTTCAAGGATAATGTGAACTTTTTCTGAACCTTCATGGACATCTACTCTTAGTCATAGAGAAACAGAACTTTTTGGTTCTTTATTAAGTTCACTTTTAATCAAAGTCACTAATGAAACATAAAGTAGCTTCTCCCAGTCTCAATTTAAATGAGTTTCACTTCTTTCTTTCTCACATTGTAAGAAATAATATGCCAAAATCTGAATTGAGAGAATGCTCTATTAAATATCTGAAATCATTTCTGCTGCCACAGAAAAAAAAATAGGGTGATAAGTCAAGTGGCAGAATCAAGCAAGTCTGATATGTGAGTTCTATATCTAGCACCCAAAGATTCTCAAGTTCCTGTTAGTCAGTGATTATCCTAATAATAAATATTAAAATGCACATGTTCTGCCTTCCAAGTTGTTTGGGTCAAACCTATCATAAAAATAGAGTAATGATCAATTGAACAAGAAGAATTATGCTCTTAAAGGTCTGTCAATTATCTTGTTTATCTGCTTTGAGTTGTCTTGCCAGTGAGGATGGTCATGTGGAACTAGTTTAGAGATTGTTTACTTTATTTTATGAATTAAAAATTAAATAGACAGGAGAAACCTTTTAAAATAAATGTTGAGTTTTTTTTCTGGAATCTGAAAAGATGTTGAAAGATGAAAACTTTTACTGCAAGTTATTTTTATAGATAAGTTCAATTAATAAATTTTGAATCTGAAATTGCCTTGTCTAATTGAGAAAAATATTAAATAGAATTAAAACACCATGCTCTTTGTAGAAAGACAAAGTCTAGCCAACTAAATAAAAGGAAAGAAAAGATTATTTACCACCCACATCTACCCAAATCTTCTATCACTGAAAGAGCAACTCTCTTAAAGCTATCTTTTGAGCTTAGAACATTTTGATTGTAAAAGAGCTTTAGATATAATTATTTTGTACAAGTTCAAGTAGCATACTTAAAGAAAACTATAGTTTAAGAGAATTGAGCTGTTCACAAATATCGTTTTTTTCCAAATATTACATTTTTTTTTTGGTATTTGGTCATAACCATTGACACTCTATGTTCTGAGTTCAAAAATTACTATATTCAAACTTGGGGGACTATATGGGATTCTGAGGATCAAACCCAGGTTGTCCACTTTCATGGCAAATGGTCTACCCTTTGTACTATAGCTTCGGCCCCAGAAATTACATTTTTGACATATACTTTGCTTGTTTTTATTTTTATTTTTCAGAATTGCATTTAGAATTAGGTACTCTGTAACACAAAATATAAGCAGCATGTTTTGGGTACACTCTACTTTATACCATATGTTCTCACTATTTTAAACATAATAGATATTTCTATTTGCACATACTGTGTCTGTGGAAACAGAGATTCCCATTTCAAGTTTCTTACGTACTTTCCAGTGTTTAAAAATACAATGAATAATTTCCTTGAAAACTTTTGAAAACTCTTGGTATACCATTAAATTTGTTTATATATCACCAGACACATATATCTCAGATTACTCACGAAAGTCCTTCATTTCTTAGAAATGAATGATCATTTCAAGATAAAGTGTTTTCAAACAGATTATACATGGAAAGGGTATCATCCAATGTGAGAAAACTTTTTCTTGTAAAACTTTGAAACTTGGATCTCATGACAGTGTCTTTTAAAGCTAATCAATTATGTGTACATCCTACAACATTGATAGACCATTAACTAGTATTACTTTCATTTTTTAACTTTTCATAGTCAAATGATAAAGGTCATTCTTAACTCGGTGTACAGAAACTGACTAAAGGAAATGTCTGTGTGTAGTCAGCTGTTAACTTCTGACCTGTTTAGAAACATAAACTTTGACATTTAAAATTAGCCATCATTGATTAAAACCAAAATTCCATCATTTCTTGTAAAGCTTAGAGAAAATGCAGCCTACTCATAACTCTTTATAGGATCCAAGGTCTATTTCATTATAAAAGGATTAAATTAAATTTCTGTGATGCTTCTAATAAAACAGTATTATTTTTGCACTAAAATTTTGTAAGGCAGGGAATAATAGGAATAATAAAGCAAATCCCTATTTCCTCCTCCAGTCTCTTTATAAACTAACATTAGTCAATTATTATGTTTGCTTTGGAAAAACTTGAAAACTGTTCATTTATCTCACTTTTCTCTTCCCTGCTTCAAACTATGCTGATTCCTCCAGTTTTAACTAGGCCATTTATTCCCTCCAACTACTTAATAAAAGTTTGGAATCCTTTGAACCTCTCTGAAATTGTCATATTGCACTGAAATTGTGATGCCAAGAATGAACTTAATTTTATGACCAAATGGTAGCCACATATTCAAGGTCCTTATATAACCACATGAATCACCCTCAGAATTACTGGCTAATATTTTTTGAAAATGTAATATCACATAAAATTATGTTTTATTAATCAGGAAAATAAAAGATTATTCAAATTGATAGTATAAGGGTAATGTGATTTCATTTTTTACACTGCTATGATTTGGCTCCCCTGAACCACACATAGTCTCCTGAACATCGTAGAAGAGATTCCTGAGCACAGAGAGAAAAGTAAGCCCTGAACAGAGTTGGATGTGGCTCAACTGTCCTCAGAAAGAAAAGAAAAAGTGTTATACTTTTCATTAAATTCTTGTTATATCATTTGCTTTTAAACTTAAAACGTAAGTCCTATTGATATTTAAATTTCTTATCTAACTTGGTGTCTTATAGGTTCTTTAAAGAATTGCATTTAAAAAAAAAAGAATTGCACTTTTAGCCAGAGTGGTAGCACATCGGTAGGACATTTGCATTGCACACAGCTGACCCAGGATGGACACTGGTTAGATGCCCCGCATCCCATATGGTCCTCCGAGCCAGGAGCAATTTCTGAACGCAGAGCCAAGAGTAACCCCTGAGCTCTGCCAGGTGTGGCCCGAAAAACAGAAAAAAAAAAAAAAAAAAGAGAGAGAGAGAGAGAATTGCACTTTTAGTCGTAGGTGGTCTTTTGTTGTTTTCTTTTCTTTGGTTTGGTTTTGGTTTGGGGGCCACAGACTCAGATGCATAGGGGATTACTCTTGGCCATACTTGGGTAATCATGTCGTGCCAGTGATCAAATCATGGCATCTGTATACAAAGCCTGGGCTCAAGCCACTGAACTATCTTTCCTTAGTACTGAGATTTGAAAAAGAAATGTATGTGTTTATGACTTATCGTCATCTGTTTACATTATGTGCTAAATTAGATAGCATTTATTTATAGTAAAATTTGAGTTGGCTTCTTGTTATAAATAAATATAAATAATAGTGATTATTTTAGGTCATGAAGTGAAGCAGTCACTGACATAAATATGGATGGAACTTAGTTTATTTAATAAACCTACTGGCCACACACATATGTCTGCCTATATTATCAGAGTCTTCTATTAAATTTAAAATGTTCATATTCTTTTCTCAATGTAGGCTTTTGCATTACCAAAGACACAACTAAGGGAGAATGGGGGAAATGTTCTTTCTCCTCTTGTTATGATCTAATGAACAACAGCTGATATTTTTGGCTAACTAGCCTCCTACGTAAGTTTTATAACATGTCAAGGGGTGAATAATTGCTGAGTCAGGCTCCATCTTTATATAACAAGAAAATAAGAAAACTTTGCAGTACATGTGCTGAACAAGCTTTTAATTAAAAGCAGCCCTGCAGCTGGCATACAATTCTATCCCAAATAATTTTTCCTAGCACCCCAAAGTTTTAAACTAATCTCAATATTACATACTATAATGACAGTAAAGTCCTGGTAATAAATAATTTTGGTTAATACATTTTATAAGGTGATAAATTACTTATGGCATAGTCAAGAATGGGTGTGTAAGAAAGAGAGTCTTCCTCTATATCCCTAGTGTATGACACAAACTTTGGAGAAGATAATAGAAAGGCTTATGTAAGAGATTAGTTCCTGATGTTTACAGGCTTGCAACCCACAAAATATGCAACTAGTTCTAAAGTAGAAAGAAAAACTTGCTCTGGTAACTAATGTCTTATTTACATGTATCTAATGTGCCAGGATTTTAATTATGCTCTTAACTATGAACTTTATTGCTACTTTTCATTGCCATCTTTCTGCCTATAATATTTATCAGCTATACTTAGTAAAATAAAGACCTAATCCCCCCAAAGTAAAACCTACATATTTCCATTATCTAAAAGAAAATATCATATTTTGGATTTTAAAAGCCATATTAAATATCTTCAGGTTAGTAGTGATTTTGATAAATTCCTTTAAAGGAGAAATGTTTAAAAGAAACCAATTCCCAGGATATATGATTGTTTCAAAGACTCTTTTGATTTTTCACATTACTGCCCTGGGAGTTTTAGAAAACATCTGGGTTAGTTCTGATTACAAATCATAAACTGTGCATGGAGAAATTTGTAATTATGATTTTCTTTCAGGATGAAGTTCAGGCTCGCATCCCTTCTCCACTCCACTTAGATAAATATCATATTCCAAGATTCCTCTTAAATGCATTAAGTAAACTTGAGTTCCAAGCAGTTGAACATTTCCTTATCTTAAAGAAAACTTTCATATAAGTTTTATTCTATTGAAATTTACTTTATATAATTGATAATACATTTTTATAGAAACAGGATATCCTAAAGAACATATGTATTAAAAAACCAACTTTCTTTTTTCTCCTTTCTTTCCAATCTTTCTTTTTTCTTTTTCTCCTTTCTTTCCAATCTTTCTTTTTCCTCCTCCTCCTCCTCCTCCTCCTCCTCCTCCTCCTCCTCCTTCTTCTTCTTCTTTCTCGATTTCTTTCTTTTCTTTTCTATCTTCCTTCCTTCAATTCTTTCTTTCTTTATTCTTTCTTTTTTCTTTCTTTCTTTTTCTTTCTTTCATCACACCCAGTAGTGGAAGGAAGGAAGGTAGGAAGGAAGGAAGAATAAAGAAAGAAAGACAAAGAAAGAAAGAAAGAAAGAAAGAAAGAAAGAAAGAAAGAAAGAAAGAAAGAAAGAAAGAAAGAAAGAAAGAAAGAAAGAAAGAAAGAAAGAAAGAAAGAAAGAAAGAAAGAAAGAAAGAAAGAAAGAAAGAAAGAAAGAAAGAAAGAAAGAAAGAAAGAAAGAAAGAAAGAAAGAAGAAAGAAAGAAAGAAAAAGAAAGAAAGAAAGAAAGAAGAAAGAAAGAAAGAAAGAAAGAAAGAAAAAAGAAAGAAAGAAAGAAAGAAGGAAAGGAAGAAGGAAGGAAGGAAGAAAGAAGGAAGGAAGGGAGGAAAAAGGAAGGAAGAAAGAAAGAAGGAAGGAAGATAGATAAAAGAAAGAAAGAAAGAAGGAAGGAAGGAAGGAAGAAAGGAAGAAGGAAGGGAGGAAAAAGGAAGGAAGGAAGGAAGAAAGAAAGAAAGAAAGAAAGAAAGAAAGAAGGAAGGAAGGAAGAAAGAAGGAAGGAAGGAAGATAGATAAAGAAAGAAAGAAAGAAAGAAAGAAGAAAGGAAAAAGGAAGGAAGGAAGAAAGAAAGAAAGAAGAAAGAAAGAAAGAAAGAAAGAAAGAAAGAAAGAAGGAAGGAAGGAAGGAAGAAGGAAGGAAGGAAGGAAGAAAGAAGTAAGGAAGGAAGAAAGAAGGAAGGAAGGAGAAAGAAGAAAGGATGGAAGAAAGAAAGAAAGAAAGAGAGAAAGAGAGAAAGAAAGACAGACAGACAGAAAGAAAGAAAGAAAGAAAGAAAGAAAGAAAGAGAGAGAGAGAAAGAAAGAAATAAAGAGAGAGAGAAAGAAAGAAAGAAAGAAAGAAAGAAAGAAAGAAAGAAAGAAAGAAAGAAAGAAAGAAAGAAAGAAAGAAAGAAAGAAAGAAAGAAAGAAAGAAAGAAAGAAAGAAAGAAAGAAAAGAAAGAAAGATCTTTCTCCTGGCAAACTCATGGGACCTTATCAAATGCTGGTGATCTAATCTGGGTCTACCACATGCAAATGTGGTACTTTCAATGTACTACAAATGTCCTACTTTCTGTGCTATTGCTCTGGTCCCTAAAACCATTTTTTTACTTTTTAATATATTTGATGAAAATGAGAGAATTAGGGCCGGAGAGATAGCATGGAAGTAAGGTGTTTGCCTTGCATGCAGAAGGATGGTGGTTTGAATCCTAGCGTTCCATATGGTCCCCACCCCCACCCCCAGAGCCTGCCAGTAGCGATTTCTGAGCAATAAGTCAAAAGTAACCCCTGAGCACTGCCGGGTGTGACCCAAAAACCAAAAAAAAAAAAAAAAGAAAAGAAAAGAAAAGAAAATGAGAGAAGTAGAATGCCTGTCTTGAATATAGGTCGGTGTGGGGGAGGAGGTACATGGGGACATTGGTGGTGGGAATGTTGCACTGGTAAAGAGCGTGTTCTTTTTATTATTGAAACTCAACTACAAATATGTTTGTAATCATGGTGCTTAAATAAAAATATTATTAAAATATTTTTGATGGAAGCACCATGTTTATGAACCTGTTCATAATTGGGTTTCAGCCATAAAATGACCACCCCCCAACCAGTGCAACTTTCCCACCACCAATGTCCTCCATTTCTCTCACCCACATCCCTTGATATGTCTTTGAGACAGTTATTGTATGTCTCTCTATCATTGTCATGGTAGTTATTAGAGTAGTTATTTTTCTAACTGCACTTATCTCTCTTTGTGGTAAACTTTGTATCATGGCTTCCAGCCCTCATCTCTATTGTCTCTGGGTATTATTACTATACTGTCTTTTATTTTTCTTAAATCCCATTCTTAAAACCAATGTCATATTTTGAATATAGTAGGTATAGTTTCTATAGCAGTGAGCTTTTACATTTGTTAAGAATCTTTGTTTGAAATCTCACTTTTTGCTCATTGCAGTTAGAGACTCAATTATATTCATTTTGTGGATAGTAAGCATGAATTGCACAGCATATTTGAACAATTTTACTTTTATTTTTATATAATTTCTTTAATTGTGTATATATTTATAAATATAAAAGTGAGAAGGTAAGTGGATAAATAACTTAAAATATATTTTAGGTTGCATTCCACATTCCTGTTGTAAATCTACTTAAACTGAAAACTGCAAATGTTAATATAAATGAATACACACACACACACACACACACACACACACACACACACACACACACACACATATATATATAGGCTCTGGGCCATACCTGGTGATATTCAGGTATTACTTCTGGCTCTAGACTCATGATAACTACTGGCAGTACTAGAGGGACCACATAGGATGCTGGACAAAGAACCTGGGTCAGCCTTGTACTCTGACCCTTAATTTTAATAAATATAAAGGCACTGTAATTTAGGAAGTAATTCAGAGTTGGGTTTCAGGCATGCAAATTTCCAACAGAAATTCCATCACCAATGTCAACTACCCTCACATGTTTCCCCAGGTTCATTTCTGTTGCCCTATCCTGGCTTGCCTCTTTGACAAGCACATTTTTGGTTGTTGTAGTTTGTGTCTTATGTGTTCAATGTTTCTTAATCTATGGGTTGGAAGTATAGCTATCTATCTCTTCTACACTCAAGACCTTCATTCCCTACCCCTTATTAATACTACCTGTCATTTCATCTTGCTACTTCCTTGGATTTATTTTCTTTGGATTTTCTTTTCCCATACTCTGGGGCCAAATATGATGGAGTTGTCCACCCCTTTTTAATACCTTGCAATCCCTTATGAAATTATTCTGCATACTGCATCAATGTGAAGTTATTATACAATCCATGATTACCAGATCCCGAGAGAATTAGTGTTCTGCTAGCACACTTCAGCCAGTGATTCAGTCACTGGCATTGAATGTGTTTCTGCAAGCATTACTAGGATTAATTTCTCAGCACCAAACTAGGAGTAATCGCTGAGCACTGGCCAACTATGACTCTTCTCAATGTTTTAATGGAAAATTTTATTTTACAAACATTTCATGGCTAATCTAAGATATAATTTTCTCCATGGTTGGAGACATATTATTGTGGGTAATGTACTTTATTTGCATGAAGTTTACTAAGCTTCAATCCCCATAACCACATATAGACCCTGTCACAGCATGCATAAACTTTTAGGGAAGCTCAGCCGACCAGATGTATCCTCAGATTTTCCTGGTGGGGACAACTGAAATAACCCCCTTGGGGTTCCTCAAAAGGCTCACTGTGGATGCCTTTTTTCCCTTCGTGGATGGTTGAAGAATTTCCGAAGAGATGCTTGGCATTACATTTTCTTGGTCATTATTTGGCTATCTCTCCTTTGTAAATCTCAGGCAAAATTGTGGCCTCTATCAAATAATTTGGCTCAGAAATCCCAGCACAAAAGATTATTAAGAGAACTCATTTTTCTGGATAATATTTAGAACCTATAAATTAAGACAATGTTTTCTCACATTTTCAAATATGTCCTTGTAGCTGCAGTTTCTGATAATCAAGGGCAAAGCCAGAGAGCAGATCCCTGGGCTATTGACTCTCCTTAGAAAAAGGGAACCACACATAAGGGGATGTGGCTTCTTCCTTTATGTGAACAATAGAGCCCCAGTTTAGCGAAGATCAAGTTCCTAGATATTTCCTACTTCCTCCTAATCCTGATTTTGCATTTGAAGTAAGCTTGCAAAGAGCTGCCTTAAGTTGTAACCTTCTCCTTTGTAACTTAGAATTTTTACAGTCACATTCATAGCTTAGGTATTGTTACCATTGTACTTTGTTTTGTGATTATAATTATTCTTCACTTATGGCTAATTTTTCCCCTATAAAGCCCCTTGTCTAAAGATTAAACTGCCAGAAAACGTGTTGACCCCACATTCTCTGTGTGTGGTTTCATTATTTCATATTTCATATTTCCCCGCCCTTGCAACCCATTCTCCCTACAGTGGATTCACCGAAATCTCACTGATGGCTGTAGGACAGAATCAGCCTACAGCAGGACCCTCTAAGCATGTCAGTGTAGACCCTGAGCACATAATTAGGGGTAAGCCCCTGATTAGAGTTTGGTATGCTCCCAAAACAAAACCAAATTACTTACACATACTTAACGCCAAATACTAAGTTCCTAGCTATTATTAATATAAATTTCTAATAAAAATAAATATTCTAAGTTTAGTAATAGTGTTATTCTCAAAGAAAAGTGTCTTAGTATTCTTTAATATATATATATATATATATATATATATATATATATATATACTTTCACAAATTGGAATAATAAACTGAGAAGAGCACTTACTTGTATGAGACCAATCCAAGTTAAATCCTCAGTACCTCTTAAGGTCCCCTAATTCCAGCAGAAGTGATACCTAAATGCAGAGGTATAAAGTAAACCCTGAGCACTGCCAGGTATGGTCCCAAAACAGGAACAAACAAACAAAAATATTAACTTTCACTTTTTAAAATACAATATAAAAGTGAAGCTAATTGATATATAAAAAGTTTTCAAACTTATTTTCAACTTAATTTTATATTAAATTTATGTTGGGGGTCCTACCAAATGTATTCAGAATCCCTGGTGCCATTTCTGGCAAGAGACAATCAAATTGGACTGATTGTTTAATGCTTGTACCCTAAAAGGCTGTGTTACTTATGCCCAGTGATGGTAGAGTTCACCATAGCTACAATCAAGTAAACACAGGGACAATAAGGTACAGAAAACCAAACTTGGTCTTTTATACAAGAAAACCATGCCCTCAGATCACTGAGTGATGGAACAGGATTTGTGAATATGCCTGAATATTGCTGAGTATCAATCCTAGGCACTCATGAAAGAATGTACTCTACCATTGATCTCCATTCCCAGTTTTCTTTTATTGTTAAATGCAATATATATCAAGTGTAAGAGTAAAATAACCATAGGTAACTCTTGATGAATTTTGATCACTGAAATCCTTTGCTACCAATGGAAATAGTCATTAGTAGTACAAAGAGGCTCATCTGCTATCACTTCTGACCATGTACAAAACAAATGATATGAAGGTAAAATAAATGAAGTATATTTTAGAATAGGAAATATATAGAATATATCCAGAATATAAGATCCCAGGCATCTTATATGTCCTCTGAGCCTATCAGGAGTGATTTCTTAGTACAGAGCCAGGAAGTAAACACTGAGCACAACTGGGTGTGGCCCCAAAACCAAAAACTAAAAAATGAAAAAGGTCCTAAAATCCTGTTTTTACAAATAAAAAACAAAATCACTTTTCTAAAGTTGCAAAATGGAAAGAGGAGGAAAAGGACCATAGACAGTGATGAATACAATAATTATCAACACTAGTGTTGGAATTGGTAAAGTAATATTGCAAGAATAAAACTGTATGATGGAAACTGCTGTATACCAAGTTGTATAAAAAGCTTAGCACAATGCTTAGCACAGACTGTGTTCTTTACACTGACTGTATAGAAAAAGGAGGTACAGTAACTGAACCCCATAAACACCTTAGCCCAGGCCCTTTGCCTGGTCTGTATTGTGAATGGGGGGGCATGGAAAAAAAGTGAAAAGTGGCAAAATTAGGAAAAAATGAAAGAAATCTGTTGTCCAAATAATTTATGATTTTCCCATTGTACAGAGATTGAACTGTATCTAGAATCTTCATTGCTCTTTCTACTTTAATGTGATGGTGATTCACTTGATAAAGAAAGGTTCTGAAATAGAACAGGAGTAATCTAAGTGTAGATAATTGTGCTTAAAAAAGTCATAAAATCCTGGGGCTGGAGAGATAGCATGGAGATAAGGTGTTTGCCTTTCATGCAGAAGGATGGTGGTTTGAATCCCGGCATCCCATATGGTCCCCCAAGCCTGCCAGGAGCAATTTCTGAGCCTAGAGTCAAGAGTAACCCCTGAGTACTGCCAGCTGTGACCCAAAAACAAAAACAAAACAAAACAAGTCATAAAATAAACCACCAAAATAGCAATATATCTACGCACTCAAACAAATCTTTTTTTAATAATATACTTATTTAAGCACTATGATTACAAACATGTTTGTATTTGGGTTTCAATCATAAAAAGAACATCCTTCACCAGTGCAACATTCCCACCACCAATGCCCCCCATCTTCATCCTGACAACCTTTGTTTCAAGATGTTTTCACAAGAAATGGTTCCTAAAACAATGTGCTTTCTCTATATAGAGGAAATAAAAATTATTAAAAACAATAGGCTATTAGATAAATATAGACTATTGACCAGCAAAATAAGTAACTGATAGAAAGAACAAGATAATTAAAAACAGCACATCTTATCAAGATTGAGATAACTCTTTCACCCATTGTAAGTTGATTTTAAAATGTGTTATGTTTTATAAGTTTCAGAGTTATAATACAGAAGTTAGGTTTCTTGTGTTGCATGAAGCTAGCTCCAGTTAGGTTCTTAGAATCATTTATGATTCACTGACCAGTAGTGACACCTGAGCACGAAGCCAAAGTACTCAGATCCTGAGTACTTCTGAATGTGTCCTTAATTTTTTTTATAAGCAGTATATATTTGATTTTATTTCTAGCATTCACGGGATTTGATATCAAGAATCTGAGAAAATAGAACTTTCTTTTAAACAGGTCAAGTAAGATTTCTATGGAAACTGATATGAAATATGGTATTATTAATAGGGTTACCAGGGGTCCAAGTTGGTACCTATTATAAGAACATCGTAGGAAGTGAAAGATGCCAAGATAAGTGCAACCACTTATAGAAAAAAGAAAAATATACAATGATTTCATGCATAATGTATAACTAAACAAATCTAGGGAAGATAAAAATAATTTACAAAGGGGATGAGGGTGGTATATTAGTTAGACTATGACCATGGAATCAAAATGTTGGCAGAGTACAAATTGACAGTTTGAACCCCATAAATAGAGTCAAGGGAAATTGGCAGAATGGCTGTGCTAACATCGTTCCCCAAACATAACAATACTGACACTTCTGTAAACAGAAACTGACATGATAAAATTTGATATATTTATAAGTATATACAATTATATGTCATTTATATATTCAATGACTTTTAAATAGAATATGATTAATTATCCTCCATTAAAGAAAACATAAACATTTATCTTTGGCAATCAAATTTTTAGCAATTTCTTTCAGAACTTTAATTTATAATTTTATTAAATAATTCTATAGAAATTTTCAAAAGTAATAGACTTTAACACTTGAAGTATTTTCATGATTGTCCTAATATCATTTATAAAAAATATATTTATAAAATTATGTAAGCTACATATATTTTGACATAATTATTTACAGCAACTGATTTCATGTGCTATATAATAAACTAAATTTATTAAACTAGCAACTTATGTTTATATGTATTGTTAATGTAATTGAATTTCTTTCTTTCTAACATCATGTGAAATTTACATAGAAATAAAAATAAACCAAGTTTATTGGGCCTAAATTGCAAAATGAAGACTCAACCAACCCACCATAGCCCATTAATTATTTTGTTAGATCCTGACTTTAGTAACACAATAGAGAGATTATAAGTATTACAAATTGACTTCTAGTAATCAAAGTTTTGATCATTCTGTTTGTCTTTGTGTTGTTAACAAACAATATAAAACTTGTGCCTGCAAAGGAGCAGGCTATAGTTGCAGGTGGAAACTGGGAAAACTGGTGAAAGGAAGGTCACATTGGTGGTGGAGTTGGTGTTTGAACATTTAATACCTGATATGACCGTATTATAAACAACTTGCTATTCACAGTGTTATAACAAAAATTATAAAGATAAACTTCATCTTTAAAATAAATTAAAATTAAGAAAGTCAAATTGATTAAGGAGTTTCATTAACACGAACTCTTCTGACATCCTTGTGTTTTTTTTCTGGAGTATTTTATACTCTGGAACAAGAGGAGAATAGAGAAGTAGTCAGAGCTGTGAGATTCATATTTACTAAAATCTCATATAATGTTGAGATCATCTTCTGGCTCCTAATTTCATTTCTAACAATTCATACCAGAAAAGATAATCAAATTTAATTAATTTTGATCTAAATACTGAAAGGTTTAATTTGTTGGTCTAAATACTGAAAGGTTTAATATTTTAGATATTAGAGGAAATTTTGCAGAATCTATTATTTAATTTTATTTTTTGGCTAAAACTACACAAAATATTTTGTCAGAGGTGAAATTGAGGCAAATTTTTCTTGAGAATTTAATTTTTTAAATCTGACTTCTATTTATTTTTTTACCCACAGAAAATCAAAACAAAATTCCAAGATTAGACCAATCTGGCATTATTTTATCTTTAAGGCATGAATATAAGATATTTATTATGTAGTAAAACCATTTATAGCTAAAAACATTTAGTCTGTGGGATAGTACTATAAATTATTGCTTGTATTTTTATAACAATTAAGTCATCAGGAGAAATCATGAAACTGGAAAAGGTATCTAACTTTTCTTAAATTTAAATATTTTCAACTCTCCTGGAAAATCAAAAAAATACTTAAAATTTCTACTCATTTGAAAAATTATAGTATATTTTGGTCATCCTTCACAATGCTGTTTCAGTAAAGGTGTTTTTATATGAATTCTAATGTAACTCCTACTTAATAGATACATGATCACTCCTGAACAAATAATTTCCTGTAGTAGGCCTCCTTGACAAATATCAGTCCCTATAAAATAACACATGTTTAGATAAGGCACAAGCCCTTGATCAGTAATACTGGTTGAGGTTTGGTAGAGAGAAGAAATATATCATATAAGGAATATGCAAATATTCCTGTGATGACAAACTAGTTCTTCTAGAATGAAAGGGGCTTGGAATGCATGACTTACCACCATTGATTGGTTGGTCTCTGACGAACAGTATCATGCCAATATCTCTTAGAATTGGTCTCCATATCAAGTAGTTTGGACATGCAAAGCTGTATATAGTCTTAATGAGTAGACCATTGGGTCAATAGTTTAAACCTCTGCCAATGAGATTGCTTTTTTTGTGTGCTCATTGGTTTAGTTCTAGAATAGGCTGTCTAAATTATTTTTATCTGCTTTGTAGTTCAGTACCTACTCCACAGAAAACACTAATATTTTACATTTTATAGTCAATTTTATTATCACCCATATAATTTCAATCTCAACATTCTTCCTTGTAATTTCCAAACATTTTTCTTCTTTATGTTTGCAATTTCTTCTTTGTTTCTCCTTATTTCTCCTTAAGTATATATGTATATATACGTATATATTATTGTTACATATACATATGTATATACATATATACTTATACTCATACCTATACTTATATATAATTCTCATCCATAAGCCTAGGATAGGTATTTTATTTTGCTCCCTATAAAACATTCATATGATCATAAATAAAAATAAAAACTCATGGAAGAACTTGATTTGGACCATGCAGTTGGGCAGATCCTCTGAACCTGTTAAAAGTTAATTCCCTTTTTCCTTAAAAAAGGAAATTTTTTTTAGGACTGTGATGGAACATTTTTTTCTGAATATTTTTTTAATTTATTAAAAGAAAATAAAGTCCATAGTTGACATAACTGATCATAATACATTTTTTTCAAGATAACAGAAAGTGAAGTTATTCAAACATAAAAAGAAAATAGGGAGTTTAAAAATATAGATAAAGAAGGGAGAGAATTTATTAGCAGTTATATTTGTAAAAATTATTGAATTTCCAATAAAGTCATTAATGCACTATCCGAAGGTTTAGTGC
Organism: Suncus etruscus; assembly: GCF_024139225.1. Taxonomy (NCBI): domain Eukaryota; kingdom Metazoa; phylum Chordata; class Mammalia; order Eulipotyphla; family Soricidae; genus Suncus; species Suncus etruscus. The sequence continues at coordinate 45,603,343 of NC_064858.1, forward strand.
ACCCCCTCTTTTTTTCTTTAGAGATGGAAGATACATTAAAAATGTGTATGTGGCAGGTGTCGTTTGCACAGGCACAGCAAAATATGGAAGGAATTGAAAGAATTTTGGCCTAAAAAACAGGGAGGTCTTACCCCTAAGGTATTTTGGCATAAGGCCAACTCAAGTCTCCAGGTATACTAAGTTGTCCAACCCCATAGTCATTCTTGGTGGTCAGCTCTTCACCATCGCAGTTGTTGCTGTCTGGTAACTGCAGTTATAGATCCTGGTTTCTGTATAGTAGCTATGTCGAAGTCTGGGTGCTGTGTAGTGTCTTCTGGATTTGTCTCACCATCAGTTAGCATTTCAGAGAATCCTGCCCTAAAAATAGATGTCCTGGTGCTGGTGTGGGAAACCATATTTGTTTCCATAAATGGTATCCGTGGTTCGGGGTTAGTGGTCATTGTCAATTCAACTGGAGTCTAGGGCAAGTCACTATGCCAAGTGTTTAGGGTGTAAGGTCCCACTGTAGTATAAAACATTTTGTGTGTCTATCTCAATTAGATACGAATTTGTTTGAATCTGTTAATTTTTCCCATTTTAATGTGCCTATGCAAAAAGGGACAATGCCAGAAGGTATTACTAGTGCATGTAGGCAGCCGAGGTGTCAAGACCAACAGTCCCAAGGAACTTCTACTTACATGAACTCTGAACAGAGACTTGTCTACTAATATTTTGAAGCGAATGGATCCCAAGAGTAAGGGAAGTTGCGGCTACATAAGATATTTGATAATGGTTATGCCTATTAAAGGAATGTATCTAAAATAAATATTTAAAGGAAATTTATATGTACCCTGAATCTTTTGAAATTGGCAGGGAAGGGGAAAGATCTAGGGCGCAGCTTCAACCTGTGATTTAGTTTTGTGGAGTCTAGGGAAAATGGCTTCCAACAGTCCCATATCAGGAAGTGTCCTAAAGTGGGGGATTACTCAGGGACCAAATCTGGTAGCAAGCAATAGTCAACGAAGAAGGTGAAAAAAGAGGATCCACCAAGAGTAACTAAAAAGCAATAGACTGTTGGTTTCTTTTCATGCTGAGAATCTATCTTTGATCTTTGGGAGATGGTTGGCATCTGGCTGGCTGGGGGAAATGTTCTGCTTCGTGAGGAGTTTTTTTCTTTTTCTTTTTTTAAGGTCTGAGAGTAAAATAATGGTTAAATGTGAAGAAATAACAAATGGCTTGAAAACAGTATGTAAGGTGTTGAGCCAATAAATAGAGAGGGGGGGAGGAAGGATTATCTATAATAGAGGGGAGAACATTTTACTACATAGGCATTATATTTGTTGCAGATGGATATTAAACTGACATTGGTATGGCATACACATACTCTCATGTGCCTACATTGGCAGTCAGAGGATAGATTTGTGGGTTACATTTGAAAAGCTTTCCCAGGTGATATGGGACAGAACACTTAAAGAGAAAGGATAAAGAAAGGGTGAAAAAGAAAGAAAGAAGAGGAAATAAAAGAAGAGAGAAGAAAAAAAGAAAAGAAGTAAAGAAAAGAAAGTGAAGCTGCCAAGTCTACTGTAGAAGGGTTTCCTTCCCACCCATCATCCCTCTTTTAGGCTGATCATGTTTGATGAGGGTGAATTAGATTAAAGAAAAGTTTCATAACTTAAGTTGTGTGTGGATCTTTCTTAAGAACAATCATAGTTTCCAATCTAAATAACCAAGTGACATGGTAATGAGCACTGTATGGGTGACTGTACAATGAAGTTGATATTATATCTATTACAGACCAACATTAAACGGTCATAGATATGACGAACAAATATGCTCATGTGATCTATCCATGGGTAACAGTTAAAAAGCAGATCCAGGTAAACGGTACATAAAATAATTTTAAAAAATTTAAAAAAGGGAGGGCAAGTAGAGATAAAGGAGATATAATTAAAGCCAATAAAGATATTCCATTTTTGCTCCTATCCTGTTTGGTGAGGGAAATCTTTACTAGGGAAAGGCTCTCTGGGGTAGATTGTGTATAGAGCATTCTAGAGAATATGTGATATGATGATGAGCACTGTATAGGGAGTATATACCATGTACTATTATTCTGAGGGTTTTGCACATCCTGTTTCCTTTCCTAGAGGCAACCTATAATTATGAGCATTATGATATAATGGTAGACTAACAACAGTTGTCGCGTGTTCGCTAGTGTGCCTGTGCAGTTTTGTAAAACAGGACTTATCAGAAAGAGAAAAAAGCTCTTTGGTAAGGCTGCCTGGGCCACCCATTACCACCAGGTGGACTGGGTCACTGACTAGCCTTCCCTTTATCCCTCACCCCCCGCCCTTGGACCCACCTGAGTGAGTAGGGCTGAAGGCTTCCTTGTTACCCAGCTTCCCTGGCCCAGTGGAGGCCAGCCATGTCACTCCCAGATGAAAATGTGTACTGAAACTTTTTGACATTATTTCTTAGAGGATCATAGAGATCCAAGTTTATAATGAGTCATTTCAGAAGCAACTTAATGCCCCAGGGTAACTTGATGGTAGCTGATTCTTATAATAGTATAATTTTTCTTAAATTATATCATGGTCATGCTCCAGAAAGCCTAGTAACTGTCATGATTGTCCCACTGGGATTTGTAATAATGCCACATTGCATCTTTCTTAACCATATTCTCTTTCATCACTGCTAGCTGAATTGCAGGGCACTGCTTGTGCTGCATCTAAATTTTCGACAGAGTTCTTTACTGCTCTAGCCTTCATTGCATCCTAGAAACCTTTCCTTCCACCTGATTTATCAGTCAGAGAAGTAGACTTATAACTAAAATAGTGGCCTCGATGGCCCAGTAGCATAATTTCAAAAGTAATGCTTTCTTCCCTGTCATAATGGTACAAAATGCAGAAGCTAATGGCTTAAGAATCGAGGGTAACTAGTGTTAATAAGGTGGGATATCAGATTGGGATTGGAGGGTGAAAGGATGGTAGGATTTCTGAGGGGGAGGGGAAGAGATAATATATAGGAGGGGCTATATACACTATAGACATGGATTGTTTACAAATTAGGTTTGAGTCTCTTAGAGGAGACCTATCTCTATGTACTCATGCCCACATATAGACATACTGAAACCAGCTCCAGAGGACCTCCAGTGCAAGAACTCTACCCGAGTCCTTTCTGCTGCAAATCAACAAGACCAGGGTGTGTAGTATAAATATGTCCTGGATTCCACCCCCACAGGAATATACCAAAAGACAATGGGGAAGCCTAAATTTCTTTATAAATTTAATACCTTTATAATACTACTTTTTTTTTTTTTTGGTTTTTGGGCCACACCCAGCGGTGCTCAGGGGTTACTCCTGGCTGTCTGCTCAGAAATAGCTCCTGGCAGGCACGGGGGACCATATGGGACACCAGGATTTGAACCAACCACCTTTGGTCCTGGATCGGCTGCTTGCAAGGCAAATGCCACTGTTCTATCTCTCCGGGCCCTATAATACTACTTTTAACCTGTTTATCTCCAAATGCAAGGTAGTCTCCTGCAACACTTGGTTCCCTTAATTACTTTTTTAAACTCATTTTTGTTTATTTTTTCTTTATTTTATATGTGAGTGTATATATAAATATATATTTAATATACAATAATATAATATTTGATATATAATTTATAATATATTTAATATATAATATTTAATATAAATATATATATTTGTTCCTGTTTTGTTTTCTTCACTTCCTTAACATCACCAGTTTTGGTGTTTTGGTTCTGCTGCGTACAAAAACCTACAAGAGTCTTGCCTGGGATTAAAGCTTAGATCAAAACCAGGGCACAGAGAAGATGGGGCCTGACATTCTCACCCCAAATGCACCATCAATATAAATAGCACCATTTCTTTTTGAAAAGGCATACTAAAAGGGGGTAAATTTTACATATAGAGACAATCTCTTATCTATTAGAGATAAGAACTCACACATTTTACAATACAGGATTACCTCCTACCTTGAACGTATATCATGTGGTCCCAACTTAGACTCCATGCCATTAGACAGTGACCATCCAACCCTGATCCCCAGATCTCAGATATAGAACCAACATAGTTCTCTGCAACAGCTCCAGGAACCAAACTCCCTCTGGGGCATTCTTAAAAATAGTGCTCTGACATCAATATGCACCAGTTTTGGTATGACATCTTTACATGAGGAAATGCCAACAATTTGGTCTAATAGCAGGTTGTCTCATCTCAACACCTAACAATAAGATATAATCAGAAGACACATTATCCTTTGATCAGTGCAAAAGCCAAGATTGCTATCTACAGAAGACTGACTGTGACCACCATGACTGGGCAGAACGTTTCCTGGGAGCAAATAAAAAAAACCCTAGTCTAGGCTTTGGCCTATGATCTATACAACAACCAAGATAGCTAATTCCAGAGGTCTGACTGAGACAGCTGCAACTGAGCAGAACTTCTGTAAATTTAATGAAAGACTCTATCCTAGGATTCATCCTAGGATCAGCGCAAAACCAAGACCATTAACTACAGAAGACTGATTAAAACAACAGTGATGGAACAGAACTTCTGGAACTGTAAAGAAAGACTCCATCCTATGACGTGTGCAAATACTAAGATCACTAGCTACAGTGGCCTGATTTTATCGTCCACGATGAAGAGAAAAACTTCCAGACATCACCTAGGGGAGAGTAAAAGAGCATGTACAGAGCCTGTAGCTATACCCAAGGCAGTATATATATATATATATATATATATATATATATATATATATATATATATATATATGTGTGTGTGTGTGTGTGTGTGTGTGTGTGTGTGTGTGTGTGTGTGTGTGTGTGTGTGTGTGTGCGTATATATCTCTTAGGCCAGGGGAATTCACTTTCTAATCTCCCCAATTTTTATTGTGCCTATGCAAAAAAAATAGCACAAATTAATTTTTTAAAAAATTTTTTGTAATAGTTGTTGCTTTTTTTTTTCCTTTGCCTTATTTCTCCTGTGCTTTGATTCATCTTTATTTCAGGATCATGGTTAGTGTTTGGTTGTTGTCTTTATTGCTGTGGTGCTTTTCAGTTTTTGTTTGTTTGTTTGTTTTTGTTTTGTTTGGGGGTTTGATTTTTTTGTATTATTTTTATGCTTTCCTTCCTTTTTCTCTTTCTTTTCTTAAACTTATTTTTATAGTCTCTAGAGGACTACTCCCGTTTTTTCCTTGTATAAATTTTTGCCCCACCTTTTTCTTTTTTCTTTTTTTTTTACCTTCAAACAGAACCACATAATTTGAACCATCTTGCTCTGCCTCACAAATTGAGGGGGAAATAATGGAGGGCACCAAGACCAAACAACCATATGAACATTGAGTAGAAATAAAAAATGATCAGACTTGAACACCAAATCCAAAGCCAACTACAACAGAATCAATACCCAATCTACAACAAGCTAGACACAAACGGGACCACTTATACTAGCAGCCTGGGGGGCAAAAGGGGAGGCAAGATGGGATGATGCTGGAAACAGGGGTTGAGGGAGGACAACATTGGTAGTGGAAATGCTCCTGATGCATTGTCACTATGTGCCTAAAATACTACTGTGAAAGATTTGTAATCCACTTTGTCAAATAAAAATTATTAATAAAAATGCAGAAGCTAACCTTTATTTTTAACATGTAAATATTGTATTACATACTCTTTGATAATTCTTTTAAAATATTAAAACATTTAAAAATTATATTTATATCATGCCATTAAATTACTAAAATTTTTAGCTCATTTCAGGAGTTCATGTGACTTTAAAAAATTCTCCAAAATCGAAGTAAACTCTTACATTTTCTTAATGAATAATTGTAGTCAAATGATGTTCTCTGGACATTTTATTCTCATGGATTTTATCTCTATTAACTCTATTATATTAATAAATTTGATAATCCAATTTAAAATCAATGAATATAACGTTTTGGTACTTTAAAATAAGGTCTTACATCATATATTATAATGTTTACACACAATAAAGTTTTAATTGTTAAATGTAAACTCTTAAGATTTATAAAGTATTAAATTCATTTTGTTTTGTTCTTCAGAAAATAATTAAGCAAGGTTCAGCTGGGGAGAGAGAAAGGAAATAAAGAGCAACAAGGGTCAAGGCTTTGTTATGAGTCAGTAAGGTAAAATGATCACTCATATTTATCACTATTTTCATCCATCATTCATTAAAATAAGGGTATTACTCAAGATTTCATGTTGGATCTCAGAGTCTCCTAAATATTGTTTGAAGGTCAAGTTTTATCTCTGGTGGATATAAGGAAAAAAAGAAAGAATTTTCTCCCCAGAAAGGTTATTATGCAACAGAAATATGAACCGCTGGTAAGATACTGTTATTGCATAACCTTTCATTGTACTCAAACCAAGGGTTATTAAAAAATAATAGGGTGTCCTATTGTTCTTATCCTTTTAAATATAATTTTGGGGTGGACACACACCTGGCAGTACCAGAGTTTATTCATGGCTCTGCCTTCGAGAATCACTTTGGGTGGGATTGGGAACAATATATGGTGCCAAGTTTCAAATCCAGGTGAGCCACATGCAAGGCAAGCAATGTATCCACCATATTAACTTTCTGGCAACCCCTTATGCTCTATAGTATTATGGAGCAAACCCAAATATTGGTAATTAATTATAATTATTTAAAATCTCTTCAGATAATACACCACATATTATATGTTTTGTACAATATGTCAGAATTATATGTTACTATGTATGTCATATGCCCATGTAAGACTCTACAAGGATTATTTTCTGAAGCACACAAAGAATAAATGTTTTTATTGATGTGTTAGTGTCTATCTTATCCTTTGTATCTGTATTGTGAAAAATACACTTGGTTGAAGGAAAATTGATTTCTTTTTGCACACATAACTTCTTCTAGCCTCTATTCATAATTATTATTTATTTGTTGAATGTTGAGCCACACCTGGTTGTTCTCGGGTCTTTCTACTGGCTTTGTACTCAGAGAATATTGTTGGCAGGGTTCATGGTACCATCTGGGGGCTTAGGGAACCAAAGCCATGTCAGTCAGTTTGCAATATAAATGTATTGTACTCTCTCTTTGACCTCAGAACTCTGTTTTTTAATTAGAAAAAAATCCACTATAGTTTTTAGTATAAAGAAAGGATTGATGTAGGTTTAGGTTACTATGGGTTTTTAAGTAATATTTTAGAAACTTAAGAAAACTATGTAGTATGAGAATATTCTACAACCAATAGAATTTAAAGATATGCAAATACAGCAATAGGAGAAAAGATGCTGTCAGAACAAAACTAGGAATATGAAATATTATCTAGCTCTCCTTTAGTTTAAATATTCCCCAGCCTTCATGAAGATCTTGGTAAATGTCAGTAGTCAGTGTAAGGAGGAATTTTAAAGGGGAAAAATAAAAACGTTTTTAAAAAAGAGACAAAAGAGGTTTCTCAACTATTAAATAATAATATATACTACATAGAACAAGAATTACAAAATAACATTTGTACCATGTATATTTAAAATAATTTTACTTTTCTTTTATAAAATATATCATTATTTTAGATGTATGCTAACCTCCTTAAAGCCCATTGAATTCTTAGGCAGCCAGTTCTAAAAATATGATTTCCCCTTACCCCAGAAAAACGAGAGCATTATTAACAAATGACTCTAAATACTAACTTCTGATAACAACAATACTTTTTTTTAAAAAAATGACCTTTCCTTCCTCTTAGATTTTTAGTGGAGGCTTCCAAATATTTGTTGAAGCTCAAATCTTTATGAATACTCATTCCTATACTCGTATTTGTTTCTCTTTTACAGTTAGCATTCTATATGATTATTTCTTTTAACTTATAGGTATCTTATTAATCTTTGAAAATTTTCTGTAATGCATTACTAATAACTAACTTTCTTACTAGATTTTAAGGGAATCATTGCTCCTTCCATGCATGTAAAACTACAAAACCAAAACTTTTAGGTAATGACTGATGACAAAACTAAAAGGTTTTGACCTCTTTTTAACATTCTTGGTTTATTATTTTTCATTTTACCTATTTATGTATTTGTTTGTTTATTTGTTTGTTTTGGGTTTGGGGCCACACCTGGCAGTGCTCAGGGGTTACTCCAGGTCTGTGCTCAGAAATCACTCCTGGCAGACACAGGAGACCATATGAGATGCTGGGATTTGAACCACTGTCTGGACTGGATCGGTTGCATGCAAGGCAAATGCCCTACAGCTGTGCTATCTCTCTCGCCTCTCATTTTTACTTCTTTATGGGAACTCTATGCCCTTGGATTCTCTGACATTTTTTTTCTTTTTTGGTTCAGTTCCTAAAGTTCAAGTCATTTGTTGGAAAAGAAAGTGCCTTTAATTTAAATTCCACTGTGTCCGATTCGTGTATTTTCTAGCTCTTTGTCTCCTTATACTGGAAAGTCCAATTTTACCAAATATAAGTTTTCTACTTAATGGTTTTACTTTAGAAAGTGCCATATAGCCTATTGCTTACACTAACAAATTTCATAAAAAGTTACATTTCACTCATTACTGTGCAATTGTTATTTATTTTCTCTTTTTGTGGGGAACATGGCCTCTCACAATAGCAACATGGACCACAAATTATGAGCTATAGCTCATAGGTAACCAAATTTCATCTGATACTGCTACAGCATTCAACTGGTCTTTTTATTTCTAGTCTTCCCCTCCCTTTTTCCTTCCTTCAGATGTTGCCAAGAGGGATATTGCAAAGAAAAATAAAATATGAGCCTGATCATGTCATTTTTCTCGTCAAAATTCTCTTAAGTGCTTCCATGAAAATCACCTGCAGGAATAAAGCTAAATCCATGCTAAATGCCTTTGGCATGAGTACAAGAATTTGCAGGCCTGGGTTCCTTTGTACTTGTCGAGTCACATCACACTTACTTAGTAAGTTGAAGCTGCTTAAAGTTCTCCAAAAACTTAATGGTCCTTTAAGCTCCTGAATTTTTGTGCATGCTATTTGCTCTGAGCATACTGGGCATATATCTTTTGCTTTTTCAAATTTAGATGATTCCTGTAAAATTTTCAAAAAGCAAAATTTTCTCTAAGATAAGTGATTTCTATTCCCCATTCCCTAATATGGTTATATTTTAGGGAGTCCTAATTATTAGGTCAAATTAATGGTCCCATGGAATATTTTGTATAATTTTAATAGCATCTTTTCATTCATGTTTCTGCTTTACTCTATCATGTGGATCAGAGTTGTATAAAGTATTTGTAGAGTTAATAAGTTTTATTTTTAATGTGTAAATAATTTTTATAATATGTAATATTCAAGAACACTATTTAGAAGAAATAGAGAATTATGTTAGGTAGTGAGACGCATGGGTAATCTCACTTTCATATTCCCTGACTGTTCAATTTGACCTGTACCTTAGGATGTCTGAAAATTTAAAGAACTAATGTTTCGAAACCAATACCTGAGGCAAAAAGTGGGCTTCCTTAGAAAGAAGCATATTTCATTAGAAATAAATATGATAAACTAGACTGAAATGTACTTGAAAGCCAATGGGCATTAGCAGTGAAGATTAATAGAATTAGTTAATTTAGTTGGTCATATCAAAGGGAGAATATAAATAAGAAATACTTTATACACATAAAGTATCTTATCTAGTCACTAAAATTAATAATAAAGAAATACATTTATGCTTTAATTTGAATTAGAAGGGGATATATTTTTAATTATAAATTTTTATTTTGACCATATTGACTTATATATATTTCACAGTAATATTTTAGGTACATATAAATATAGAATCAGAGGAATTCCCATCACCAAATTTGCCCTCCCTCCACCCCCGTTCCCACCCTGCATCTCATATTCCCCACTCTCACTCTGACCCCCACCCTAAGCTACTAGGATAAGTGGTATCCTCTGTGTCTAGCTTACTCCTTAGTGAGCATACATCTGTTTGGTCCTGGTACTCTCCCTTACTTCCCACTCTATTTGAGAGGTATAACTAGATAATTAAAGTTATGTGGCTTTGTTTGAAGAAAAGAAAAGCAATAAAATGAAGTAAAAATCAAAAAAGCTGAAAATTGGCAGAGTCCTTCTAGAGGTTCTTAGCCTCAATTTGAGAGAGGAAAGGAAACAAAGAATTAAAACACCACAATACAAAAAGAAGTATTAAATAAAATATTCAGTGAGCACTACAGCAATAAAGACATGTGCCGCATAACAGCCATAGTCCTGAAATATAAACATGGCAGAGCACAAAAAGGAAAAAGAAAAAAAAATGGAGACACCAACTCACGAACTACAATATCCACATCAAGACAAAGTAAATAAAAGTAAATAAATAAATAGATAAATGAATAAAAAAGATTATTTTGTGCTTTGTTTTTTCCTGCATAGGCACAGTAAATAATGAGGACATTAGAGAGGGAATTCCCTTGGCCTAAGAGATACAGGGTTTCTCCACCCTTGAAGTATAAAGTCATGGGATTAACTGTAGACCTCTTGCATATTCATTTACTCTCCCCTCAGTGCTTTTGTGGAGTATGGAAGACTTCTGCTCAAGAATTACTTTCCCCAACTTTAAACTGTACTACAAAGCAATAGTTATCAAAACAGCATGGTATTGGAATAAAGACAGGCCCTCAGATCAGAGGAAAAGGCTTGAATATTCAGAGAATGTTCCCCAGACATATAATCACCTACTTTTTGATAAAGGAGCAAGAAATCCTAAATGAAGCAAAGAACACCTCTTTAACAAGTGGTGTTGGCACAACTGGCTAGCCACTGGCAAAAAATTGAACTTAGACCCCCAGCGAACATCATGTACGAAGGTTAAATCCAAATGGATGAAAGACCTCGATATCAGACCCGAAACCATAAGATATATAGAACAACACATAGGTAAAACACTCCAGGACATTGAGACTAAAGGCATCTTCAAAGAGGAAACTGCACTCTCCAAGCATGTGAAAGCAGATGGGAATATATTAAACTAAGAAGCTTCTGCACCTCAAAAGAAATAGCGCCCAGGATACAAGAGGCCCTCACTGAGTGCAATAAACTATTCACCCAATATCCATCAGACAAGGGCCTAATCTCCAAAATATACAAGGCACTGACAGAAATTTACAAGAAAAAAAATCTAATCCCATCAAAAAATGGGGAGAAGAAATGGATAGACACTTTGACAAAGAAAAAATACAAATGGTCAAAAGACACATGAAAAAATGCTCCACATCACTAATCATCAGGGAGATGCAAAGCAAAACAACTATGAGGTACCACCTCACACCACAGAGATTGGCACACATCACAAAGAATGAGAACAATCAGTGTTGGCAGGGATGTGGAGAGAAAGGAACTCTTATTTAGTGCTGGTGGAATGCCATCTAGTTCAACCTTTATAGAAAGCAATAAGGAGATTCCTCTAAAAACTGGAAATCGAGCTCCCATACGACCCAGCTATACCACTCCTAGGAATATACCCTAGGAACACAAAATACAATACAATAATGCCTTCCTCACAGCTATAACCATTGCAGTGCTAATTACCATAGCCAGAATCTGGAAACAACCAAGATGACCTTCAACAGATGAATGGCTAAAGAAACTGTGGTACATATACACAATGGAATATTATGCAGCTGTCAGGAGAGATGAAGTCATGAAATTTTCCTATACATGGATGTACATGGAATCTATTATGCTGAGTGAAATAAGTCAAAGAGAGAGAGAGAGAGAGAAAGACGCAGAATGGTCTCACTCATCTATGGGTTTTAAGAAAAATGAAAGACATTCTTGCAATAATAACTTTCAGACACAAAAGAGAAAAGAGCTGGAAGTTCCAGCTCACTTTATGAAGCTCACCACAAACAGGGATGAGTTTAGTTAGAGAAATAACTACGTTTTGAACTATCCTAATAATGAGAATGTACAAGGGAAATAGAATGTCTGTCTAGAGTACAGGTGGGGGTTGGGTGGGGAGGAGGGAAAATTGGGACATTGGTGATGGGAATGTTGCACTGGTGATGGGTGGTGTTCTTTACATGACTGAAACCCAAACACAATCATGTATGTAATAAAGTTTTTAAATAAAAAAATTAAAAAAGAAGGGAATATTTTGTATAAAAATAATTTAAAGAAAAAATATTTTAAATAAAAGGCTAAAATATATTGTGATTTTATTTTATTTTATTTTATTTTATTTTATTTTATTGGTTTATGGGTCATACCCAGCAGCACTCAGGGGTTACTCCTGGCTACATGCTCAGAAATCGCTCCTGACAGGTTCGGGGGACCATATGGTATGCCAGGATTCGAACCACTGTCTTTCTGCAACTAAGGCAAATACCTTACTGCTGTGCTTTCTTTCACAGGGATGAGTTTAGTTAGAGAAATAAAATAGTGAAATAATATAGATTACTATAGTTGAAATTTTAAAAGCAAAATGCTAAAATATAATAAATTACATTGATTTCTATAGGTTCAAAAATAAATAATATATTGAGTTATCAATGTATTTTTTGCCAGACCACCCAGGGACTAGTAGGATTCAATAAGTGGATTGTTGTTCTTTTTGTTTGTGTGATGTTTTTGGAAAACATGTATGTTTTCTGTTAAAAATTTTTCAGAGTATTTAGTACTAATCTATACACCTATGCCTTGAAGCTTGGGGTAAGTTTAAAAACATTTATTTATTTTCTATGCCAAACCAGGGAAGAACATTTTTTAATATTTTTTTTTTGGTGAATGAAGTGTTTTTTAGAAAATTATCCTTTGGGGCAATGGTGAGCCTTTGAGACAATGATGATTATCAGCTAGGTACCAAGCAAAATTATTTCCTGTGATATCATTTAGTGATAATTGTTCATATCTTCTATTTTAGAAGATAACTAACATATAAGAGTGAAAATGAAAGGAAGAGAGGTAGCAAACTGATAGGGTGTTATTATAGAAAAATGCCAAACAAAATTCTATCCTGTGAATATTGTAGAGAAAGAATAGTTTAGGCAGGAGATCAATATAAAAAGCTGAACAGGAAAGAGTGTGGATTATTTGGATGTACTCAATACTTAGTGCGTGTGGAGGATATGTTTCTGTGGAGCAGATACCTATGTAAGAAAAATAGAGAGGCAGACAGAAGTCAGATTATATGTGACATTTTAGGTCATAATAAAGAGGTTGATCTTTAACTCAAGATAAGTTGAATGATACTTAAAATTTCAGTAGTAAAAATGATCCTTCCTGGTTGGCTTTATCAAAGAATGCTCATAGAAATGTGGAGAATTCAATGCAGTAAGAATGTCTCTGAGCAGATTAACTTGAAGCTTCTCTTGCTGTAGGAACACTGGGAATGAAGATAATTGTATTGAAGCCACTGTGAAAATTAAGAAGGTCTACCCCCAAAATATTTTGTCTTTTTGTTTATTTGTTTTTGGGAGGTCACACACAGCAGAGTTTAGGGGTTACTCCTGGCTCTGGACTAAGAAATTTCTCCTGGCAAGCTCCAGGGACTATATGGGATGTAGGGAATTGAACCCGGGCCACTTTCCTATTGGCCACGTGCAAAGCAAAAGCCCTACCACTGTGCTCTCACTCCAGATCAGAATTATTTTGTCTTTCTCAAGAATTATTTTGTCTTTCTCAGATACAGGTATCAAGATTACAAAGGTCAGGAAATTACTTAATTTCAGGAGATTATTATCCTGTTCTTTAACTTTCCAGTACATTTTCACTTCAGCTTCCCAGAACCCATCACTGTGGATATATCCCAAAGCTCTTTTCTCTTTGTTCCAGAGTTCGAGAACAACTGTGGGTTGTTGACTTCTGGCAGTTTAAGTGCGAAAGTGTGGAAAAAGACTCTAGTATCATTATTTATTGCTCCATTTACTGTGTACTTTTCTTCCTTTTACTAATATCGGTGAAAATAGATTTTCAAGAAATTGAGAACTCTTGTTAAGCCTGAGTTTTTCTGGACAGTCTAATTCAGTATGTTTTGCATATAGATAGATACTATCACCAGTGTTCCCTAGTACATGTTTGTGTTAATGATGATGGTCAAGTTCCCCAGATAATTTATGAGAAGTGGAGGGAGATAGGTGGCAGCACCAAGAAATGAATCTGAAGCTTCTTCTCTCCCCACCTCTGCCACTCGGGGAAGTGGCTGAGGAGATCTTGGACTGTGGGGTTTGCTCTGGTAAGAAAAGCAATCCTGGACATTACTCAAATCTAGTGGGTCCATTATCTTCCCCACAGAAAGAATTTCTGGAGGAGAGGAACCATGAAAGAAAACAAAACAAATAAAACCAAAACAAATAGAGGATGGAGAGGAGAGGATAAGAAAGAGTGAGACTACAGAGCAAAGTGCTCAAGAGAATGAGGGCATAGACAGAATCTCCAAACATAGCCTAGCATGGAAGTAGAAAAGTTAGAAAAGTCCACATCTGAACATGTGTCAGGCACTATGTACCCAGGCAATACATGTCTTTACTTTCTTTGTCCTAAATTAACTATTATAAGGTTTTCCAATCTGCCCTAAATGGGGATTTTTTACTCAGGTAAGAGTCCCGTTGCTAGTTTGATTGCTAAGGGGAAGGTTTGGAGTAGTTGGTGGTCTTTTCTACTATCCTTTTCTAATATTATTTTCTACAGGAGTTTCTCCTGGTAAGGGGTCCAGTCTTTCAGGGGCCTGCAGTGGCTCTAGGTGAGAATCATCAATAAAGAAATATCTCCTGAAAACACTTTCTCTTAGTTTTATTATAACTCAAGAATTCTTTGCCTTGGAGAAGTGAGATCCCCTACCTGCCTGCCTGCTTTCCTAACATTTTATATGAAGATCCCAATAACATAACCACAGGAGTGTCTCATACACCAAGATGACACTACTGTAATTTGATTAGATCTTAGACTTAAATAACAAACTATCTTTCAAGTCTAAATTCCATTGATAATGTGCAGGAATGAACAATGAAAATGTCTTTCCTTTTAGTATAGTTCCTTTATGTTAAATTTAAGATACTTTATTATTTACTTATCCTTGAAATACTTCATTATTTACTTATCCTCGAGATACTTTATTATTTACTTATCCTTGAGTGACCTGTCATTGATAATTTTCAAAGATGAATCCTGAGGGCCATATTGCATAAGACTATTCCTTATTTGACCTGAAACATTCCTTCACTCCTAAAAGAGAGACAGGATGTGGCCTAACAGGAAAGGGTTCATGATGCTCAGCCCTCTTGCAGCTGGTGTCCATTCTCTTCCTTTCTCTGTCAACAAGCCTAGTAGATGGTTTTTCTGAGCAAATCAAACTGCAGCTAGGAAGGGCAATTCTCTACAAACAGCCCTTAAATGGGTCCCCAAAGTGGGTGGCATGTTTATCTTTCCCTTTGAAAACAACAGGTCAACTGGGACTGCATATTTCCCTGACAACAACAAAAAAGTCTTAAGAGATATGAAACCCCCAATGTGAACACAGGGAAAAAGAGAAGGGGGGAGAGAGGAGACAAATCCACCTAATTAAGGAGGATGTGTCTTGATAGAACATAGAGTTTCTTTTTATTTCAACTAAATTCCCCATTGAATTTACACAGAATAAAGCATTTTGTGGAGGAACACATGTAAAAGCAAAAAAGAATAATGCCTCAAAGAAAGCAATCTCTACACCATTTAATATGCAATCTTAATTTATAATCATAGACTAGCAATTGTATGCAGGTAAGTGATAGTTCTAATTTTCAAATGTCTTGTTGAGATGATATGATATTAATTTAGTCTCTCTCCTGGCCTTAATGAAAAATAACATTAGTAAAGGTTTATTGTATTTTATTTGTTTTGTCCTTCAGTGATTCGAACTGTTTTATCATCTCATGATTTTTTTTTATTCCAATGTCTGGGTACTTGTGTATGAATTGTGGAGTTAATTCACCAATATTACAAAATCTTAATAAGACAAAAGAAAACCAAAAAAGTGAGAATGATAAACCAAATAGAATGGAATTCCTATGATTTTTAATAAACAGAAAGCATAGAATTTATTATCATAAGATTATCACCTTTAGAATACTTTTAGTATTATGTGTCATTTCTTTCAATGTATAAAATTAAAACAAAATCCCCATATAATTACAGGATATTCTCCAGGAATAGAAAGAATATACATCAAGCATAATTTATTTTTATTTAAAAAATCATAAATTTAAATTGAATTTATTGTACATCTTTAGAAAAATTTACGAGAACAAGGAAAGAAGTAAAAAACGTTTTATGTTTCCTCATTCCCACCTTACAGAGCTTACCATCTTTAAGAAAGTTGTTGTGTAGTTGTTCAATTGCACTTTAAGTGGACTTGACAATGAGACAAGGAGAGGAAATAGAAAAGCATCAAGATGGAACAAAGTCCTAATAGACTGCCTCTCTGTTACTTTTAGGGAATAGATGATCTTCTTTCAGACTCTGATTCCTAACTGTAACAGAAAAACAACTGTCGGGAAAGAAGTTTAAGGCTTCTCAGAGCCATGAGGCACTGAACAACTATGAGCGTTTTTTTTTTTTTTTGGCAATTAATTTTTTGTCATAATAACTAGGAGCTCTTCCTAGTAAGTGTTTCTCTGAGAACAGGACTGACAAGTACTTTCAAAGCAGTTAAAAACATTTTCCCAATCTAAATTCCAGTCATATCTTCTCCTTAAGTAAAAGCTGGAGCATTTCTGAAGGTCTTATTGAACTGTCAATGCCAGTTCCAGAACAGTTATTCATCATGTCAACTGCAACAATATGTATTAACTAATCAAATAAAAATCCTTCTGAGAAGCAAAATTGTTTTACATTTCACAGCTCTTCAATTGACATTAAAATATCTATTTTGTTAATCCCATACATGGGAACTTTATATATGTAAAAATAGTCTGTAGAATCTTGAAGTTTATGTCATATATGATTGTAATTATATATACAATCATTTACATGATTATGATAGTGTGCTATGAAATAGGTTATTTTTAATTCATTTTTCTTTTTACCACATATCTTATGTATCTCAATTTTTCAGTTTTTAAAGATTTTTCTTTATTGTACATTCAACACGAACAAAAATTAAATTCACACTGAAGCCTACATTTTTGAAGCTGGTATTACTGTATATCTATATCTATAAAGATAGAGAGAATTTAAGTCTGCACACATCTTATACTAAGGGCTTTCTCATCACTCTGTACTCAGAGATCACTCCTGATATGTTCTGGAGCTGTATGTAGTACTGGGACTCAAACATAGATCAGCCATATACAAGGTGAAATTAGTACCTACTGTACTATCACTCCAGCTCTTTATTGCTTAAATATATTTCAAAATAGCTATTTTTAAATTGTTTCCCATATTCTGTGGGAGTCTATATAAAGACTCCTATTAACTGTATTTCAAAAAAGTCAGGCTTATAAAGAAAAATAGTGGTAATAATCACACAACTTAGATCTATATTTCAGAGAACTGGAATGGAAATGAAAATTGACAATTTAGACCAATTTATGTGTTTACAAAAATCCTCTTATTGTGCAAGACTGGTTACACAAAATGTAAGAGAGTAAAGATTCATTGTTAAATTAACATCCAAACAGCCAACAAACCCATTTTCTCAGAGGGTTTTAGAAGAACGAATTGAACTTTATTTTTTGCAAGTGTACTCAATATAGCAAATTTTTTCCCAAAGCAATAAATTCCATTTGTTATCTTTGAGGGAAAGCCAGCTGGTCTTCTTCCTAGTACAGAGGTAAACACAAGGATGTCTGCTTGACTTGAACTGGCTTCTGCTAATTAGAGAACCGGTGCTCTGTTTCACTTAAAGAACCTTCTGTAAACTACTAGCTCCCTCTTTCACCCTCAATTTTGTACACAGTTTTGTTTTAGAAACTTCTCCTGAAATGCCCTTCTCTAAAGGGAATCACATAAGAAAGATTCAGGCTCTGTCTGGCTGGCTAAGTATTTAATCCACAGATAGACTGAGAATGCTCATTTCTACTGCTGATTTTAGTTACATTCCAATTTAAAGGCAATAAAGATTCAGAAAAATCCTTTCATTTCATCCCCTAACATCATACACATTTGATCACATTTTAGCTAAGCATTGTAAAAATAAAATTAAAAACTTTCTCCCCACTTTCACTTAATTGTCAGTGCAATTTCTTTGAGCATAGCTCTTATTGAAAAGTTTTATTTATTTATTTATTTATTTATTATTTGTATAATTTTTTTAATGAAGCACTATGGTTACAAAATGTTCATAGTTGGGTTTTAGTCATATATTTATTTAAGCAACTTGATTACAAACACGTTTGTAGTTGTGTTTCATTCATTAAAAAAGTGCACCCCCCACTTCACCTGTGCAACCTTCCCATCACCAATGCCCTTCATCTCCCTCCTCTCCAACCACCTGTCTGTCTTCCTGATAGTCAATCTATTTCTCTCACTACCATTATCATGATAGTTGTTGATGTAATTATTTCTCTAACTATACTCACCAATCTTTGTGGTAAGCTTCATGTCATTGCCTGGTCCTTTCAAATATCATCTTTATTTCTCTGAATATTATAATCATACTATCTTTTACCTTTCTTAAACCCCACAGATGAGTCAAATTATTCTGTGTCTATCTCTCTCCCTCTGACTCATTTCACTCAGCATAATAATTTCCATGTCCATCGATATATAGGAAAATTTCATGACTTCATTTTTCCTGATAGCTGCATAGTATTCCACTGTGTATTATGTACCACAGTTTCTTTAGCCACTTATATGTTCTTTGGCATCTAGGTTTCTTCCAAATTCTGGCTATTGTAAATAGAGCTACAATGAGCCAATGTATGATCTCTAAATGTCCAATGTATGATCTCTAAATTTATTCCAATATACCATTTCAAAGATTACTTGGATCCCCCACGTTAAATTACATTATATTACTAAATGTAAATGCATCTAAAAAGTGAAGTTGAATAAAGGATAAAAAATGTGTTCTACATATACCTTCTGATAATTTCAAGAAACTTCTAACATAACATACTATGGACTTTTTAACTACAGGATTAACAATTTGTTGTATATTTTAAAGTGATATTAGCAGGCATGCAGAGGGCTTTTTGTATTGTGTTTTGTGTTCCTAGGGTGTATCCCTAGGAGTGGTTTAGCTGGATCATATGGCATCTCAATTTCCAGTTTATTTGAGGAATTTCCATATTTTTTTTCTATAAAGTCTGAACTAGACAGCATTTTCACCAGCAGTAAATGATAGATAGTTCTTTTCTCTCCACATTCTCTCCAATACTGATTGTTCTTTTACTTTGTGATGTGTGTCAGTTTTTGTGGTATGAAATGGTATCTAATTGTTGTTTTGATTTACATCTCCCTGATAATTAGTTATGTGGAGCATTTTTATGTGACTTTTGGACATCTGATACTTCTTTGAGGAAGTATCTGTTCATTTATTCTCCCCATTTTTTGATGGGTTTGTTGTTTCGTTTTTTTTTTTTAAGTTCTGTCAGTACCTGGTATAACTTAGATATTAGCCCCTTATCTGATGAGGATTAGGTGAATAGTTTCTCCCACTCCATGAGTGTCCTTTATATCCTACTCATATTTTCCTTTGAAGTGCAGAAGCTTCTCAGTTTGATGTAATCCCATTTGTTTAACTTTGTTTCCACTTGTTTGGACAGTAGTATTTCTTCCTGAAAGATGCCTTAGTTGAAATGGCATGGAGTGTTTTACCTACATGTTCTATCTACCTTTTGGTTCTGGGAAGTTTTTTTTTTTTTAAGCCCAATTTCTTCCTGTTAAATAACAGTTGGTTTTGCCAAGATATTTCTGGACATAGTTTTTTATATGAATGGAGATTTATATAACCTAAAGCATAACCTAAAGGGAGAGCATCTGGAACACTTGACAAAACAAGAGAGACATTTGGGAGAATCATTTCTTTATGAGATATTTTAAAACAATGAAAGGGCTTATATTCAAAATTTTCTAACCTAAGAAAATATTCTCCATGTTTGAGGAGGGTGTACATTCTGCTGTCTACATTTAGACATTTGACTCAGCAACAATCCTCTGCATTTCTGACCTCCTCCAATCTCCCTGGCTGCCCTCATCACACAAATTTCTGATTAATATAATTAAATATATGAAAGTATTTACCCTATACTTAAGGTTTGAATGAGATTTTTTTATCAAGCAATATCCAATGTATGATCTCTAAAATCATACCAATATCCTATTTCAAAGCTTTCTTGGACTCCCATGTTAAATGTCATTATATTACTAAAATGTAAGTGCAACTAAAAGGTGAAGCTAATAAGGACAAGAATGTATTCTATATATACTTTCTGATAATTTAAAAAATCTTCTAACATAACACACCATAAACTTTTAACTATGGAATTAAAAATTTGTTGCATATATTTAAGTGATATTACCAATTGTTTACAAGAAATCCAACTTTTTGTTTTGTTTTGTTTTTGTTTTGGGGCCACACCCTGTACTCTCAGGGGTTACTCCTGCCTATGCACTCAGAAATCTTTCCTGGCTTGGGGCACCATGTGGGATGCCTGGGATCAAGCTGAGGTCCACGTCCTGGATCTACCGCTTGCAAGGCAAATACCCTACCACACTGCACTATCGCTCCAGCCCAGAAAAGTCAACTTTAATTTGCATACATCTGAAGATTGAAAGAGTTTTGTAAAAGAATCATCAATATATCCATTATAAGTTAAAGTGTTGTTATTTCCCCAGAGTTGAAATTTTTCACATGAAACCATAGAACAAAATTTTAAAAAAGCAGAAACAAATACAAGGTACACGTTTAAATACAAACCTATCTACATTCATCTTCTATCTGTTTCTATTTGTCTTCTTGAATATTATTTATTGAACCTTCTAAATTTTTCTTTTTTCCTCTGACACTTTACTTAGTAATGGTGCATCCTATTATTTAGAAAACCATAACATTTGGAAAATATGAACTGGTCATTTTCAAATAATTCAATATTTTAATATTTACCTCTTTTCTAGAATGAAGATTGTATAAAAGTAAAAAGGGTATACCTGTTTTCCAATAATTAAGCTATGATTAATATGTGATTATTCTAATTAATAAAAATGCTGCCATATGTCATATAAAATAAACTACAAATATGTCTGGCACAGTGTAATATCAGTCTGACAGAAAAAAGTATTTAAAAAAATCCAAATCTTTTTAAAATTAGGCTTTTAGCTCCATCCAATTGACTCTATCCTAAAAATCTTTGGGAGAACAAGACTTATTTTTATTTTCTGCCCTCAGTATGACTTTATTGAAGATTCATCTTTAGGTCATTAGTTTTTATTAAAGAATGACTAATTCATTACTCTTTTAAGTCACATATGCTGAGCAGAAGTTGACTGTCCTAGGGATGTGGTGACTTTACGAATCATCATTTTTCCCAAGAAAACTTCCTGGAACTTAGGAAACTCTTGGTTAGAAACTTTTCAAAATTCTCCAAGTATTTTTCCTTTTCTTTTTCAGTAAGTTGTTCTTCATTAGTGTTTCCAGCATCTTTTGCTTTGGGCAGTTAGTGAAATTGCTCCTGACCTCTCTTCTAAAAATCAAATTAAAGGAATATTTCAATTATCATTTCTATAATTGGAAGATGAGGAATGCTCTATATTTTACATAGATTTGTTATGAAACCTTGGCATTATTTGGGCTCCTATCTCTGATTTGTGATGTGATTAGAACATATAATTGCAAAAGTAAAAACTTTGAAGCTCAAAGAATATTTTATGAAAATCATTGGAATTTTCTTAGTGAATCACTATTCACCATCAGCAAAATTTTTAACTTAACTTGACACTTTGTGTTCTTTTTGTTAACTTATATCTTAACATTTGAGACTTTGCTAAATGTTTTTTCCCATTCCTTATTACATTATAAGAGGCTTCTAATCTCCCCATTACTTCTACCAAATGACCTCTGCTTTTACAAAAGTTGGAAATTTTGTCACTTTTCTTTTTCTCTATAAATATACTTTCATTTTGATCGTTATCTCAATATACTGGGGTTTACTTTGGTTCTCATGCCTACAGTATTGTTCAATCTCTGGTCCAGATATTTATATATATGTATATATATATATGTATGTATATATGTATATATATAACATATATATATATACACTACACTTCTGAAGTAACCAAACTTCTGAGTCTTTTACTTTTACTTTTAGTTTATCTTTTATTACCCACCCACGATGCCCCAATTTATTTCCCTTTCTTCATTTCTAACTAGAGTCTAGAATAATCTACCCTCCCTTGGTACCCTGCATTCCCATGTTGTTATTTTATACAGATAATAATATAATAATAATTTGACATTTTTATATATTAGATACCACATTTCCTTTTCTCTAGCTCTGTTTTTATTTTTCTTGCTTTTTTTAAAATTGACTAGAGTGCTTATACTATTGTTCATGATGGCTTCCTGTATATATAATTTCAATATCACATCCATCACCAGTGTATCCACCTTCCTTCTTCAAGGGCCAAAATGCTCCTTCTTTCCAAATATCCCCCCAAAACCTCAATTGTGTGGATCAGTTGTCTCATTGCTGCTTTTGGCTCTTTGTTGCTATCTTGCTCTATATCTAAGTCCTTCCATTGTTCATTTATAAGGATTTGAAAAGTCACATTAATGGACTTCCTAATTTTTAGTTTCCTGTCTGATATATAACTTCTCTATTAAACTTGTATTTTACTCTTTTAGTTCATTGTTATCATATCATATTGTTGAGTTATTATTTACTCATATATTTGACATCCTTATTTATATGTCTTTTAGTCCACTTTTGACTTCCACTAATCTAATATCATACATCTGTTGAATTTAATAATTCTTTAAATGTTTTACTGGTTCTGTCATGTTAAAACTTTTATTATTTACATGAATTATTATTCTGCACTGTGTACTCATTACTTGCAATGTATTTTCTATGTCATTTCATTTGCCAAGTTTAAAAGAGGATGCCGATAAATCCCTTCCACTTTCAAAGTTTTTATCTTTTAATTTACACAAAATATGAAGTTACACAGAATAGAAAAATGTTATATCGGAGTGAGTGAGAAATGGCTGCAGGTGGGGGTTTCCAGGCAGAGTGCTGA
Organism: Suncus etruscus; assembly: GCF_024139225.1. NCBI lineage: Eukaryota > Metazoa > Chordata > Mammalia > Eulipotyphla > Soricidae > Suncus > Suncus etruscus. Next base: position 45,626,515 of record NC_064858.1, read on the forward strand.
CTGCTCTACCTGCAGAATCTCCACCGGGCTGTGCTTCTTCTGAGGAACTGAGCACCGGAAGGGAGCCCTGTCCTACCCTTCTCTGTCTTTCCTGAACTCTGGAAGCTCTCCTCAGAGCCCTGGGAAGCGAACCCCAAAGAAACTACATTCGGGAGCTACCCAGCGAGCCAGTGAGTGAGTGAGAAATGGCTGGATGTGGGGGTTTCCAGGCAGAGTGCTGACTGCTCTACCTGCAGAATCTCCACTGGGCTGTGCTTCTTCTGAGGAACTGAGCACCGGAAGGGAGCCCTGTCCTACCCTTCTCTGTCTTTCCTGAACTCTGGAAGCCCTCCTCAGAGCCCTGGGAAGCGAACCCCAAAGAAACTACATTCGGAAGCTACCCAGCGAGCCAGTGAGTGAGTGAGAAATGGCTGCATGTGGGGGTGTCCAGGCAGAGTGCTGATTGCTCTACCTGCAGACTCTACACCGGGCTGTGCTTCTTCTGAGGAAACTGAGCACCAGAAGGGAGCCCTGTCCTACTCTTCTCTGTCTTTCCTGAACTCTGGAAGCTCTCCTCAGAGCCCTGGGAAGCTAACTCCAAAGAAACTACATTCGGGAGCTACCCAGCGAGCCAGTGAGTGAGTGAGAAATGGCTGCAGGTGGGGGTTTCCAGGCAGAGTGCTGATTGCTCTACCTGCAGAGTCTCCACCGGGCTGTGCTTCTTCTGAGGAACTGAGCACCAGAAGGGAGCCCTGTCCTACCCTTCTCTGTCTTTCCTGAACTCTGGAAGCTCTCCTCAGAGCCCTGGGAAGCGAACCCCAAAGAAACTACATTTGGAAGCTACCCAGCGAACCAGAAACTGAGCACCTGAAGGGAGCCCTGTCCTACTCTTCTCTGTCTTTCCTGAACTCTGGAAGCTCTCCTCAGAGCCCTGGGAAGCGAACCCCAAAGAAACTACATTCGGGAGCTACCCAGCGAGCCAGTGAGTGAGTAAGAAATGGCTGGATGTGGGGGTCTCCAGGCAGAGTGCTGATTGCTCTACCTGCAGAGTCTCCACCCAGCTGTGCTTCTTCTGAGGAAACTGAGCACCGGAAGGGAGCCCTGTCCTACCCTTCTCTGTCTTTCCTGAACTCTGGAAGCTCTCCTCAGAGCTCTGGGAAGCGAACCCCAAAGAAACTACATTCGGAAGCTACCCAGCGAGCCAGTGACTCTCCTCAGAGTCCTGGGAAGTGAACCCAAAAAATACAGCATTCTGAAGCTGCCCAGCGAGCGAGTGAAAACTAAGCCTGACCAGTGGGGCCCGACTGTGAAAAACTGTGAGTGCTGCCTGTGTGTGTCTCTCTTCTATCCTGTTGCATAAACCTCCTGAGAGTGGGCTGAAAAGAGGCTCCAGAGGCACTTAGCTCCACTTCGCTACGCAGCCGTCCGCTCTTTCTAAAAAAAGAACACCATCACAAGAAGAAAAAAACCACACTAAGAACTGTACTGGATCACAGAAGCAAGAATTTCTCTCCAGACTGTCTTCTCTGCTGCGTGCTTGGGCCTAAGATTTGATCCTGTGTGAGGCTTCATCCACGGAGGACTCCCCTATCTTGGAGGCAAGTTGGCCCATCCAGAAAGGGCGGAGCCAGAGAAGTGTGTTGCCTGCATCATATAACCAATGAATACCACCACAACACGTAGAAAAACCCACAATACAAGTGTGACAATGGGGAAACAACGCAGGCCAGCATCAGACATAGAGAATGAAGATGACAATTCTGATGACCAGTTAACGACCAACCAACTAATCAATCTCTCAGATAAGGACTTTAGAGTAGCAATATACTCAAAGAACTCAAAGAAACCATGAATAGAATAGAACAGAACACTAATAAAAATCAAGAAAATATGAAGACAGAAATCACAAAACTCCAAACTGAAATAACATGTCAAATAACAGGCCTGAAAAAATCAGTAAACGAAGTGAATAACAAAATGGATAAGCTCTGGGACAGGGTATCAGAAGCTGAGAATAGACTTGGTGCTGTGGAAGATGAGATACATAACAATTCCATACAACAGGAGAGATTGGAAAAAAAACTTAAAACAAATGAACAGACAATGGAAAAATTAGTCAAAGAATGGGAACAGATGAAAATAGAGGTCTATGATAAGATCAACAGAAACAACTTAAGAATCATTGGAGTCCCAGAGACCCAGGAAGAAAATTTCCAGGAAGAATCAACGGTCAAGAACATCATTAAAGAGAAACGCCCAGAGCTAAAGAATATATGTGATCAAATCCTGCATGCTCGAAGAGTACCAACCAAAAGAGACCCAAGAAAAACCACCCCAAGACACATCCTAGTCACAATGACAAATCCCACAGATAGAGACAGAATTCTGAAAACAGCAAGATCAAAAGGGGAAATTACATTCAAGCAAGCATCCTTGAGATTTACAGCAGACCTGTCACCAGAAACACTCAATGCCAGAAAGCACTGGTGGGATATTTTGACAAGACTGAATGAAATGAATGCTTCACCTAGAATACTGTACCCAGCAAAACTCACTTTCCGGTTTGACGGAAGAATACATGGTTTCACAGACAAAAAACAGCTCAGAAACTTTACAGACTCAAAACCAGTCTTAAGAGAAAAACTGAAAGACCTAATCTAAGACAAGACTGACCAAAAGACACACCAAATTTCGATATAAAGATGGCATTAAATCCCAGGACAATTCTTTCTCTCAACGTCAATGGACTAAATGCATCAGTTAAGAGACACAGAGTGGCTAAATGGATCAAAAAACTCAATCCAACCTTCTGCTGCCTACAAGAAACGCACCTGAATAGTCAGAACAAACATAGACTCAAAATAAAAGGCTGGAGAAAAGTTATCCAAGCAAACAACACCCATAAAAAAGCTGGAGTGGCCATACTAATATCAGATAATGCAAATTTTATACTCAGGAAGGTTGTAAGGGACAAAGATGGATATTTTATATTAATCAAGGGGTATGTAGAGCAGGAAGAAATAACTCTCCTAAACATATATGCACCAAATGAGGGGCCAGCAAAATATTTAAAACAACTGTTGACAAATCTGAAAAACAATATCAATAACAACACAATAATTGTGGGGGACCTCAACACTGCTTTGTCAACACTGGATAGGTCAACCAGACTGAAACCCAACAAGAATATACTAGACCTGAGGAGAGAAATGGAAGAAAGAGGCCTAGTGGATATATATAGGACACACCATCCCCAGAAACCTGGATACACATTCTTCTCCAATGTACATGGGACATTCTCCAGGATAGACTACATGCTGGCACATAAAACATACCTCCATAAGATCAAGAGGATAGAAATTTTGCGGACTACCTTCGCTGACCACAAGGCTCTGAAATTATTTGTGAATTCCAAAGGGACTCAGAAGAAAAACTTTAACATCTGGAAGTTAAACAGCCTCATACTCAATAACCAGTGGGTCCGATATGAAATCAAGAAGGAAATCAAAAGGTTCCTGGAAACAAATGACAATAAAGACACAAACTATCAGAACTTATGGGACACAGCAAAAGCAGTACTGAGAGGAAAATTTATAGCTTTGCAAGCACACATCAGGAAGGAAGAAGGAGCTTACTTGAGTAGCTTAATGACACAGCTAATAGAACTAGAAAATGCTCAACAAAAGGACCCAAGACTAGGAAGACAGAAGAAAATAACAAAGCTGAGAGCAGAAATCAACGAAGTGGAAACTCAAAAAACAATCCGAAAGATCAACGAAAGCAGAAGTTGGTTCTTTGAAAAAATAAACAAGATTGATAGACCACTGGCAAACCTAACAAAGAAAGAGAGAGAGAAACTTGATAACTCATATCAGGAATAAAAAAGGAGAGATCACTACTGATATGACAGAGATTCAAAGGGTAATCAGAAACTACTTTGAAAAACTCTATGCCACTAAAAATGAGAACCTGGAAGAAATGGATAAATTCTTGGAATCTTATAATCTTCCACAGTTGAAGGAAGAGGATGTAGCATATCTAAACACCCCCATCACCATTGATGAAATAAAAATGGTAATCAAAAGTCTGCCCAAAAACAAAAGCCCAGGTCCAGATGGATTCACTAATGAATTCTATCAAACTTTCCAAGAGGAACTACTACCAATCCTGGCAAGACTCTTTCATGAAATTGAACAAACAGAAACACTCCCAAATAGCTTTTATGAAGCCAACATCACCTTGATACCTAAACCAGACAGAGATGCTACGAAAAAAGAAAATTACAGACCAATATCGCTGATGAATGCAGATGCAAAGATCCTCAACAAAATCCTGGCAAATAGGATTTAATACCTCATTAAGAAGATCATCCACTACAATCAAGTAGGTTTCATCCCAGGAATGCAAGGATGGTTTAACATCCGTAAATCTATCAACATAATACACAACATCAACAACAAGAAAAATAAAAACCACATGATTATATCAATAGATGCAGAGAAAGCATTTGACAAGGTCCAAAACCCATTCTTGATCAAAACTCTCAGCAAGATGAATGGAAGGAACCTTTCTCAATATAGTTAAGGCCATCTACCACAAGCCAGTGGCAAATATTATCCTCAATGGAGAAAAACTAAAAGCCTTCCCTCTAAATTCTGGCACAAGACAAGGCTGTTCTCTCTCACCACTCCTATTCAACATAGCACTGGAAGTACTTGCTATAGCGATTAGGCAAGAAAAAGATATCAAGGGAATCCAGATAGGAAAGGAAGAAGTCAAGCTCTCACTGTTTGCAGATGACATGATGCTCTACTTAGAAAACCCTAAAGACTCTACCAAAAAGCTTCTAGAAACAATAGACTCATATAGCAAGGTGGCAGGCTACAAAATTAACACACAAAAATCAATGGCCTTTCTATACACCAATAGTAATAAGGAAGAAATGGACATTAAGAAAACAACCCCATTCACAATAGTGCCACACAAACTCAAATATCTTGGAATCAACTTGACTAAAAATGTGAAAGACCTATACAAAGAAAACTATAAAACTCTGCTCCAAGAAATAAGAGAGGACACGTGGAAATGGAAACACATACCCTGCTCATGGATTGGCAGGATTAACATCATCAAAATGGCAATACTCCCCAAGGCATTATACAGATTCAACGCTATCCCTCTAAAGATACCTATGACATTCTTCAAAGAGGTAGATCAGGCACTTTTGAAATTTGTTTGGAACAATAAACACCCTAGAATAGCTAAAGCAATCATTGGGAAAAAGAATATGGGAGGAATTACTTTCCCCAACTTTAAACTTTACTACAAAGCAATAGTTATCAAAACAGCATGGTATTGGAATAAGGACAGACCCTCAGATCAGTGGAATAGGCTTGAATACTCAGAAAATGTTCCCCAGACATACAATCACCTAATTTTTGATAAAGGAGCAGGAAATCCTAAATGGAGCAAGGAAAGCCTCTTCAACAAGTGGTGTTGGCACAACTGGCTAGCCACTTGCAAAAAATTGAACTTAGACCCCCAGCTAACATCATGTACGAAGGTAAAATCCAAATGGATTAAAGACCTCGATATCCGACCCCAAACCATAAGATATATAGAACAACACATAGGCAAAACTCTCCAGGACATTGAGACTTCAGGCATCTTCAAGGAGGAAACTGCACTCTCCAAGCAAGTGAAAACAGAGATTAACAGATGGGAATATATTAAGTTGAGAAGCTTCTGCACCTCAAAGGAAATAGTGCCCAGGATTCAAGAGCCACCCACTGAGTGGGAGAATCTATTCACCCAATACCCATCAGACAAAGGGCTAATCTCCAAAATATACAAGGCACTGACAGAAATTTACAAGAAAAAAACATCTAATCCCATCAAAAAATGGGGAGAAGAAATGAACAGACACTTTGACAAAGAAGAAATACAAATGGCCAAAAGACACATGAAGAAATGCTCCACATCACTAATCATCAGAGAGATGCAAATCAAAACAACAATGAGATACCACCTCACACCACAGAGAATGGCACACATCACAAAGAATGAGAACAAACAGTGCTGGCGGGGATGTGGAGAGAAAGGAACCCTTATCCACTGCTGGTGGGAATGCCGTCTAGTTCAACCTTTATGGAAAGCAATATGGAGATTCCTCCAAAAACTGGAAATCGAGCTCCCATACGATCCAGCTATACCACTCCTAGGAATATACCCTAAGAACACAAAAATACAATACAATAATCCCTTCCTTACACCTATATTCATTGCAGCACTATTTACCATAGCAAGACTCTGGAAACAACCAAGATGCCCTTCAACAGACGAATGGCTAAAGAAACTGTGGTACATATACACAATGGAATATTATGCAGCTGTCAGGAGGGATGAAGTCATGAAATTTTCCTATACATGGATGTACACGGAATCTATTATGCTGAGTGAAATAAGTCAGAGAGAGAGAGAGAAAAACGCAGAATGGTCTCACTCATCTATGGGTTTTAAGAAAAATGAAAGACATTCTTGCAATAATAAATTTCAGACACAAAAGAGAAAAGAGCTGGAAGTTCCAGCTCACCTCAGGAAGCTCACCACAAAGAGTGATGAGTTTAGTTAGAGAAATAACTACATTTTGAACTGTCCTAATATTGAGAATGTATGAGGGAAATGTAGAGCCTGTTTAGGGTACAGGCGGGGGGTTGGGTGGGGAGGAGGGAGATTTGGGACTTGGGTGATGGGAATGTTGCACTGGTGATGGGTGGTGTTCCTTTTATGACTGAAACCGAAACACAATCATGTATGTAATCAAGGTGTTTAAATAAAAAAAAAAAGAAAAATGTTATATCCTAGAAAATACTATATTTTAAATATTTATAACTTTCTCAAATGGCACCTTTTCAACTATCAGCTCCAACATTTAAATGGTTAAATATATCTAAAAATACATGAAAATCCACTATTACTAACCTCAAGATTGCTCTTAATAATGGCAGCAGTAAAAGTCCCACATTTCTAAAGGCTAGGTGACACGTCATATTCACTTTTTTATTTGCAATCAAGAGATATTTCTGTGACCCTCATTCATAGATAATATCTTGGGTTCTATTTCAAGTGTGACAATTGATGTATCACTAGACCAATTTTACTTTCCTCATTAGCTCCTCTCCCCATCTACCTACAGCTTCTGAATTTTGCTATTATGAAAGTTCTGCTATGTTATCAGACACATTTTTCAACTGACTATGCAGACCAGGAAAATCTCCAGCATTTGAGCCTTTTCTCTTCAACAGCTTCATTTTTTACTTTTCTTTTTCTACATGACATTTTACTTAAATATATGCTATAGAATTTTACATGAAAAAACCCACACTTTTATCTATACCCTCTCCATGTACTATCCCACTGTTCTGCTCACCTTTTATAGAGTTGTTTCTCAAAAGGTATTTCTATTTTTAGTTTATTAATATGTGCAGTGATATTTTTGTGAATTTTGGGTGTTCCATATTGATTATTTAAACATAAAAATAAAATGTCTAAATTTTAACAAAACTATAATAACCTATGAAAATGTTAATAATATATTAGAAAATTTTCTGTATAAAAATATGAAAAGTCTGCGTAAATTGACATATGACCTAATTCCAGATTACATAAAGAAATTTGAAAAAATTGATGAAAATTTCAAAGGAAGCATTGGTAAAATTTGCAAAAAAAAATATATGATCTGAAAAAAGTAAAAATAAATGTTCAAAATGTTATTGCATAATTTTCATTATAATTTAAAGCAAAAACTCAAAACCATGCAAAATAGAGACAAAGATAGCAAAGTTGATAAGGTCCATGCCTTGCATATGGCCAACCCAGATTGGATCTATGCTATTCCTCCATCTGTGGTGTCCTGGGTTTGCCTGGGAGCAGGTTCTGAGCACTGATAGAAGTGTTCTCCAAATAACCTAAAATTGTAAAAGGACATGCAAAATGAAAACAGCGTATTTTACTAACAATATGCAAATTTTATGTAGCTTTATAATGTTCAACTTGAAAACTTTTTGCCACATTACTGGTGGGTGAATTAATAACCACAATTTTCTTTAAAATACTAAAAAAAGTTCCTCTTAAAATATGGGATATCCTTTAGCTTACCAAATGACAGTACCATATATTAAAGTGTGGGTTCAAAAATTTGCTTAAAACATTTATTATGGCAAATATTGAGAACTATCCAAATTTTCCATCACTGTTGAAATAAAAATTATTGATATACAAAATTACCCATAATACATAAAATTAAATATTTTATTAAAAATGTAGCAGTAATTGTTTCTGTAAGAATTTGCTACACCAACCATTTCATTTACATAATAGCTTGTAAAACTTTTAATCAGATGATCTCAAAAGTATAGGATTGATGATGGCTATGGTACAACTGAAGAAATATTAAACTTTTTACTTATCTTCTTGTGACTTTATATTTTATAATGAGCACGTTTTGATTGTTGGCTCATACTGCAGCACTCAGAGGTTACTCCTAGCTCTGCACTTAGAAATCACTCCTGGTAGACTCAAGAAATTATAAGGAGTGTTGGGTATTAAGCTGAGGTTAACTGCATACAAGACAAATACCCTACCTAATGTGCTATCACTCTAGCACCCAAGCATGCATTTACATTATTAAAAAATGCAGTATTTACTAGAATATGAATTTTTTTCTGTTCCATGTAACATCATATTTGAAGCTTTATCCACTTACAGCTCCCAATACTAGTGGTTTCTTGTCCACTATCATTATCTTCTAATTGATTTACCTATGGTAGTTTTTTTAATTACAATCATTATTTGCATCTTACAAGTATTTACAGTGTGTTAAGATGGCTGCAGCCAAGTTTAAAAGAACATTCCAGTACATTCCTTCTACTTACAAAACTTTTATCTATTAATTTGCTCTACTTTTGTTTACTTAATGATTTCATCTAGGTTCTTTATGTTTTGCCAGCACCTAAAGGCACATGCTTTAAGGATTCCAGTTTCCAGAGCTCTATTTGCTGGCTTGATTCTTTAAAAGACAATCCTTTCATTGAGTTGCAAAAACTTTAGATTTCAACTAAGATAAATGTTGAATCTTGCTTGAGGTCCTGGAAAGCATTAAATGCTCTGACAAAATGTGGGCCTACCACAAAGTTCAAAGCAGCCTGTTTGAATTTTCCAATGCACACTGTGTACTCTGTCACACACACACACACACACACACACACACACACACACACACACACACACACACACACAATCTGAAATCTGGGTTTACCTTGACAACTCAAGTCTTATTTTTACTTAGATTAGTTTCTTTCTCCTGGGAATTCCTTAGAACACAGACTCTAAGATCATTCATTTCTCTTTCTGGCTTGGTCTCTGAAATCATTGTTTTTAGCTTCATTTCCAATTATTCAAGGTAATAATAGCCCTTCAAATGTAAATGAACTTATGATAACAACTATTTGTGTGTGTGTGTGTGTGTGTGTTTTGGGTCACACCTGGCAGTGCTCGGGGGTTACTCTTGGCTCCATGCTCAGAAATGGCTACTGGCAGGCACGAGGGACCATATGGGATGCCAGGATTCGAACCGATGACCTTCTGCATGAAAGGCAAACTCCTTACCTCCATGCTATCTCTCCAGCCCCGGTAACAACTATTTTTAATGGATCTCCAGGTGCTGTAAAGATATTTTTCAGTGAGTAAAATTCCACTCCAAAACTCAGTATAATATATTGTCCAAACGAATCTGCTCTTTATCTTTCCCCTCCTCAGAATGCCATGATTGAAATCATCCTGCAGAAATGTTCAGTTGAAAAATCTTTTCCCTTTATTTTTCCAATGACCATTAGCTTGCTTTCATCATGATATCATGCTTAATAAAACTCTGAACACACAGGATAATCTAACTCATATTCAGGATTTAAAGGAACCTAATAGAGGAATAACTAATGCCCAAAGGCAAGTGAACCTAAGATCAAGAGAACCAGTTCTTAGTGAAAGCTTGCCAGTGTAAGCAATGGGAATGGACCACAAGGACAATGATTAAGGAGGAGGCTAGGGTACTGAAAAAAGGCAAAGTGATATGCATGGTACCCTCTCATTATCAACACTGTAAACTACCATGTCTATTAGAAAAAATAAAAAGTAAAAAATGTATATTAGAGGTATAAGTTGAGGGGTGGAGGATCATGGGACATTGGTGGAGGGAAATGGGTATTAGTGAAAGGATTGGTTTTGGAACGAATACCATTGTTTTTCTGAAACCAAATCATTATTAACTTTGTAATTCAGCATGATAAAATATTTTTAAAATATTAAAGATTGGGAAAATAAATTTCTGAGCATTCTATCGACAGTATTTCTCCAGCAGTAAATTTACATAATACTTCTCTCATAATTAGTTTTTACAAACCAGAAAACTAAGCCTTAATTTTTATAAACTAAGAAACTAAGATCCTAACGAATGTTGATATTTTCCCAATTTGACAAAACAGATAGAGATAGCTCAATAATGAAAGTCACACGTAAGTCATTTCTGCCTATTTCTCTTATCTTGACAAGAATGCTTTGACAGCATTTCTCACTCCCCGCACCCCCAAATGACAACATCTGCATGCCTTGTTGCATGTGCATCTATTATGTAATTTACAGGAATGTCTAGCTGACCATATGGTGGCTGAACTATTCTTGGTGAACTTTAACTCATCCTTTCAAAATCTTCTCAAGTGTCACAATATCTGAAATCTTGGTGTCTCAAAATTCATAAAGTCACTTGTTAAGATGACTATGTAAAGTTGGGAATAAAAGCATGGAGAAATGTTTTATTTAACAAATACGTTCCCACAACCTCTGTTGAGACTCAGTGAAAATGTCGACATTTTTTTTTATCATTACAATTAAGGACTAAATTTAATTGGCAAAGCATTCTACAGAGAAAAGGTGAAAAATTTAGTTTCCAGATAGTAAGATGTCTCAAACTTCGTTTTTACTAAAACTAAAATAAGCTTGACATTTTGCACACAAAACTTGATTTTATTTTAGGAGAATTGTTGAGAATCATGGTGTTAGGAATTTTTAGTGGTAAAAGTGCAACTTCTGCTGGTTGATTTGTTATATCAAGGACAGGAATTAGGGGGGCTGGAGCGATAGCAAAATGGTAAGGCCCTGGACTGACACTGGTTTGATTCCCAGCATCCCATAAGGTTCCCCAAGCATGTCAGGAGCGATTTTTGAGAACAGAGCTAGGAGTAACCCCTGAGCACCACGTTTTGTGACCCCCCCCACCCAAATAACAGGAATTAGGGAGATGAAGCATAAAGGATCTGGAATCTATTTTGAAGTGAAGCCAACTTTGGGAGATGGACTCAGGTGGGCTGAGAGATAGTATTGTAGGTAGTTCGCTTACCTTGCAGGAGATCATCCCAGGTTCGGTTCCTGGCACCATGCAATGTCCCCCAGTTTCCAGGAGTGATTCCAGGAAGAATCCCTGACCACTGTCAGTTGGGTTTCACTAGCAAAAACCAAACCAATAACAATAACAAAATATTGACTGGTTTGGGCACACATATCTATGAATATATTGAAATAAATAATATAAATTAACTGAACTATAAATGATTTATATAGTAATAACGATTTTTACAAACAGGTAACTATATACCTTAATTCATAAAATTATCATTTTAAATATAAAGTACATATTCATAAATGCAAAGTGCTATATTTTAAACATTATTTTGAAGGACTTTTGAAATGTAAGCTTTCCTGCACATTTTATTGTTGACATATTTGTTTTATTTTAACTTTCTAATTATGTTTAATAAGTTTAAAAAACTTAGTTAATAATCTTTATAAATACAGTGAATCCAGTTTTAAAGAAGATAGAGAGAAAAGAAAAAAGAAAAAATATAGAAGAAAGGAAGACACATATTATGAAATAGTTTTAGTAACTGTCCCCTAAAAGACCTGTGGACATAATATATGGTATCTTGTAAAATGTTATTATATTATATTATTATTATATTATACTATTAGCTTCTAAAATTTCTAAATAATTTCATATATTTTATATATAATTACTGCATAATATACTTCATATTTGAAACTTTATCCACTTACAGCTCCCAATACTAGTGGTTTCTTGTCCACTGTCATTAACTTCTAATTGCTTTACCTATGGTAGTTTTTTATTACAATTGTTATTTACATCTTAGAAGTATTTACAATGTGTTAAGATGGCTACAGCCAAGTTTAAAAGAACACTCCAGTACATTCCTTCTACTTACAAAACTTTTATCTATTAATTTGCTTTACTTTTGTTTATTTAATGATTTCATCTAGGTTCTTTATGTTTTACCATATATAATTTCAAAATCTGCTATTAATTTTATCAAGTATACTTGATCATCTTTATACTTAAATACATATACTTAATTGTATCTTTGACAATTTTATAAAACTTATTTTTTAACATTAGGAATTATAGATTGGTCCAAAGGTATAGTATAATTGATATATTGCTTTCTTTGCTCAAGATCAAATCTCCTTGAATACTTGGCATCATGTATGTTTTTCTGATCAGAGCCAAAAGTGACAAACTGAGCACAGACCCAGAAATAAGATCTGAGAATAACTAGGTATGACCCAAACACCAAAAGAAAATAAAAAGAATATTTTTTAAAGAATTGAAAATAATATTGAGATGAGAAGTTATGTCATAATATATCTACTCAAAATTTACATAGTTGAATAATATGCTATTGTACTACAAAAGAGAATGTTAATGTATACATTTTAGATAAATATCTAATTGATTTATGTATGTACATATATATTATCATGTACTCATGATCAACTGGGTAACTCTAAGAAACTAATGTGATTTCCTTTTTTCAAATTTTTCTTCATTTTTTATATTTATGTTTTGAATATCTTCAAAATATTTTATATTTAACCTTTAAGTGTTTTTTCTAACTTTCACATACTTTATATTTAACATTATTAAAATATTAAATTTAGTACTTATTCTATATTTTCAGTGAAAATGAACAACCATGATTTATTGTGGGAATAAAGAGTATTTAATAAATCTGAATAAGGAGATATATTATGGGAATTTCAGCCATTCCAAAGAACAAAACTCTTTTAATTCCACTTCTGGTAATGAAAGCACTGCTATGAATGATTTCTGAGCACAAAGCCAGAAGTCCTGAGCACCACCCAGTGGTTCAAATAAATGGGGGATGGGAGGTCAAGGCATTGATATAATTAGGTATGATGCTAATATACTGCAACATGCTGCAAGACAGATCTTTGAGAGAGTATGAGGATTATCAGTCCTCAAGAAAATACTTGTTAAAGACATAGATTTAATGTTGTGTAATTAGGGAAAGAGCAAGAAAAATCTGTGGGAGAGGCAAAACTACTGAGAAAGCAGAAGCCAGAGTAAGCATCCAGAGATGTGAACTGGTACTGCTTCAAAGCCAGGATTTTCAGGATCAAAGGTGAATAAGGAACAAAGTGGATGCAGAGAAAGATCTGGGGAATCTGCTGTATTAAGAACAGAGACACAGCTAGAATTTTCACTTAATGCTCTCATTCTTTCCCAGTGAGTTATCTGGTCATGGCAACTTCCAACACTGTCTTTGATTTTCCCCACAAAAGGCAGAGAAGAGCAGGGGCCTGAGGAGTTTTTTTTTTTTTTTCTTTCTCACATATACATATTATAAAAAAATTTATATGGAATTTTGTTAAACGGGTAGAAATTTCAATAACAATATGATAAAAGAGACCCTTAAAATTGATAAAGGATAAAGACTGGAATAAGCTTTACATAATCTGTATTTGAGCTAAGTAAGACTCTGAGATACAAATGTGCAAAGGCCAGAGCTCTAACCTCTTCTCTATGGAGCTCAATTGAAAGAGCATAGTGGGAATAAAATAAAATAAAACAACAAAACATAAAATACATCACAGAAAGTTGTTTTAGATTTTTTAATTTTTTTTGTTTTCTAGGCCACACCCGTTTGATACTCAGGGGTTACTCCTGGCTAAGCGCTCAGAAATTGCCCCTGGCTTGGGGGGCCCATATGGGACACTGGGGCATCGAACTGCGGTCCTTTCTTAGCTAGCGCTTGCAAGGCAGACACCTTACCTCTAGCGCCACCTCACCGGCCCCAGAAAGTTGTTTTAAAGAATAGATTTGAGGGGTTGGAGCGATAGCACAGCAATAGGGAGTTTGCCTTGCAAGTGGCCGATCCAGGATGGACCTGACTCGATCCCCCAAGCCAGGAGCGATTTCTGAGCACTTAGCCAGGAGTAACCCCTGAATGTCACAGTGGCCCAAAACGCAAAAAAAAAAAGTCATACTAAATTAGTGGGATAACAGAGAGAGACAAAAGTTGGAAAACAAATGAATCGGGGCTAGAGTGAAAGCACAGCAGTAGAGCCTTTGCCTTGCACATGGACCACCTGGGACAGACCCAGGTTCGAATCTCTGCATCCAACATAGTCCCCGAGCCTGCCAGGAGAGATACCTGAGCACAAAGCTGAGAGTAACCCCTGAGCACCTCTGGTTGTAGCCCACCCCCCCCCCCCCCACACACACACACAAAAACAACAAATGAATCAGTTTCATTGGCCATGTTGATCTACATATGATGTTTACTGGATAGTCAGAAGAAGATATCAAAGACAAAGTTGGAGGACACAGGTATAAACTGTAGGAGAAGAGAAAATTTTAAAGAAAACAGTCATCTGTGTGTACCAAGAAGTATTATAGTAAGAAGCTAATTTAAAATATTTATATATTTAAAGATTGAAACACAAGAGAATAGCCAGGAAAGAAGGGGGAAAATAGAATAATATGTGATGTCATAAGTTTCTCATACTAGAGAATGGGTGATAGAAACTTGTGTTACTTCACTGAATGAATGAAAGAGTGAATGAAAAAGCACATGCAAAGCAGCTAATGTTTGATTACAAAGCAGATTCTCAACATATGTCACTTCCCTAGACTGTTTATTTCCTATTACTTATCTGCTAATATTTATAAAAGAAGCATGCAAGCTTAGGTAGGAGCCAGTTTAGATTTGGTTAAAGATTTTCTCTGCTCTTTAATGGCTTTATGATCTTATGAAAGCTATTTCACCTTTCAGTAATTTGGTTTTACTTTTTCAAAATGAGGTCAATGATAATATATAGTTTCTAAAAATGCAGTGATTGGGGCAGGTGCGATAGCACAGTGGTAGGGCATTTGCCTTGCACGCGGCTGGTCCAGGATGAATTTTGGTTCTATCCCCAGCGTCCCAGATAGTCCCCAAAGCCAAGAGCGATTTCTGAGAGCTTAGCCAGGAGTAACCCTTGAGTGTCACAGTGTGTGGCCCAAAAGAGCAAAAAAAAAAAAAGAAAAGAAAAAAAAACTGCATATTGTAGTTAATCTAGGTTAGTTACTATTTTTTCTATTCTTATATGCTATGCATTTTAAAACCATTTTTTTTAAAATAAAACTTTAATTTGCCTACTAAACAATCTATATTTTGAAAAAAAATAAAGAAACAATAAACAAAAACCCTTCTTTTCTTCTCATACTTCATACCAATAAGTTTATAATCAGTATTTTTACAAAGTCAAGTCATGACAATGGGAGCACTAAAAAAACAAAAAACAAAAAAATAGAATAATGATACAAGAAACTCGTGATAATAGAGTCACTTCCCCCCATTTCAAAGGCACAAATGAAGTCATCATGTTACCAAAAATTAGTAAGATCTATCATTGCAAATAAATGTTTTCTTGGTGAGAACTTCTTTTCACAATTAAGAACAGAGAATTCATAAAAGGAGGGAGGTGGAACAAAATAAAGCAATTTCCTCTACTGTCCTCATTATGTCTCAGTCCACTGACAGAATCTAAATAGAAATTACTTCCCAGGGAATAGAGAAAGATAATTTTAAGCAATTGGCCCAAGTGGTATAACGAATAGTAGAGCATAAAGTAGCAGAGAGAGAACAATAAAATCTATAATGATGTTCTCTAGGGTGATGTTCCTTTGCAAAGACCCAGTAAAGGATGCTCACTCAGATAAGAGCCATCCCTCCTTATTTGAATCTCCTTTTCTTATAATAGGTGACAAATTATAGTCCGCGAGTCAGCTTCTGTTGTATTGACTGTCATCCAGATTTTCACAACAATCAAAAAAAGATGAAACTTTTTCAGTAAGTTGTCTCTGATTAGAAAAACAAGAAATTAAAAAAAATCTGTCTAAAAGGATTTTTGCAAATAATAAAAATTGAAAAGTTTGATTCAGAATGTTTTGGGAAATAAGCCAACTTTTTTGTTTGTTTCAATGATTTGGATAGAAACCCTGATTTGACTTATTCCCCAAGAATGCACTAATTCCTGGCTTTTACTGGAAATTTCTAAACTGTTGACACCATGGATTTTAAAAAATAAACAAATAGGCTTCATGACTTCATTTTATGTGTGGTTATAAAAATTTAGAAAGATAAAAGGCAAAGTCTCTAGTATTCTTTTTTTTAAATGTTTGTAAATAGAAGAATTTGCCAGTTTCCTTTTATCCATCCTTCATTGCTTTGCATGTTGATGTTTAATCGACCTATGGTTGCAGTAGGAAATTTTTAGTCACAAGTTATTCTAGGTAAATTAGAGTAAAATAAAGTAAGAAAAAGTAAGAAAAAATGCAAAACTTGGGCTCTGAGGTCAAGATACTTTAAGTGTGCTATTCATGAAATATCAGAATCAGAACAAGTAAAAATATTTTTAAAGGACATGTTTCTTTTTTTTACTTAACACACACATATCATGTTTTTATTTTATTTTATTTTATTTTATTTTTGTAGGAAGAGAAGTGCTTTTGACATAAAATAGAACGAGCTAGTGAAGCTTGTTTAGAACATTGCCCCCTCTTTAATCTGGACAAGTTCAAGCAAAATTATATAGTTTTTTAGTTTCCCTTTAATTTCAAATGATTGCTTTTTAGAAGTAACTTCAGATGGTAGTGAATTTAGACTCAAATTTAAAATAAAGCAACAAAAAAAATCTTTGTTAATTAAACATCATCAGGAAAGTAAGTTGCTGCCTCTTTCAGTGCCATATTTGCATAAAAAGTTTTTTTGTGTAGATACAATAATTTACTATTTTCCAGTTATTGTCACTTTTTAAAGTATTTGCATTCATGAACCAACTAGTTTATTTCAAGTGATATGTGATTTTGCATACATATTTTGTATTGAATGGCAATTCATATTATAAGATGAATGTCAATTATGAATTTCATTTTGCCACCATCAAAGTATCAAAAGGTATTTTATGACAAATTAGCTATTACATAATTATGTAATAAAATTTAAAAATTTAAGATTTTTCCATGATGGAGCCAGAACTGTAGTGCAGCGGTAGAGCGTTTGCCTTACACTTGGCTGACCCAGGACAGACCTTGGTCCAATCCTCTGTGTCCCATATGGTTTCCTAAGCCAGGAGCAATTTCTGGCCAGAAGAAACCCTGAGCATCACCGAGTATGGCCAGAAAAAAAAAGGCAAAAAGACATAAAGAAAAACTACAGAAAGGAGAACTAATGAAATATCAATAGGAATGGAAAGTCTTTAAATTTAAATTGATAATTAAAAAGACAATAGTATGAGCCATTAAAAAATGTAAAAAATTTTTATCAGAGATCTTTTGTATAACAATGTATAGAATCAACACTACTGCTTTGTGCATTAAAATTTTTATGGAGATTATTGCCAAAATAGCATTATATCTAATTAAAATTTGAATCTATCAGTGAATAAAACTATATGATAAATGTGATGAATATAAAAAAGATAAGAAGGCAGCATCATTCTCAAGGAAGACTATCAGTAGAAGTTTTTATACATATAGAAAAATGTAAACTAGCTAGATCCATTTTACAAACAAATGCAATATTATCTCCCTAAAATGCAATTTGTGACTAAAATAATGAAAACCATCAAGCAAAGATTAACATGTGGCAGATAGTTTGCATGTATGTAGAGCAGTCTCTGCCTGAGTGGCATGCAATAAGGGTAGACCTTTTCCAAAATTGTTCCAAACCTGCAAGAAGAATAAGTAATGGGTCTAGAGAAGGCTGTTTTACAGATGGTTGGTAGCATCAAGTTTCCAAGCAGGGACTGCTAAAAGAGAAAGTTGAAGAATGATCTGGAGTGGGGCTAGCATCTAGATTTTCTATGCCTTCGTGAAACATGCTGTTATAACTTCAAAGTCATGAGAAGTTCCAAATCCAAACAGTTGCATGCTACTCATGATGCCTCGATTGCCTGAGAATGATTTGATTTTATCCATCTGCCAACTAAGAATTGAACCTATTTCATTTTTATTATATAAATATTTACTTAATTTATATTCAAGTTGTCCCAACTTTCTAATAATTGAAATATTATAAGAATATCCATACAGATTAAATACAACACAGAAACTTTTGATATTTATATAAAACTTCAAAAGGGAAGCCCACATGTAATAGACAAATACAGTAGGAAAACATGGTTGAACATGATATGAACAAAATATGAGCTGTGCTGGTCCACTTAACCACAGATATTTGCTTCCCATTCATGGGCTCCTAGTTGAAAGGTCCAACCAACTATGGATCTTATTTGGTTGCTTAGCTGTAGAGGATTTGGGTATCCATTGGTGTTAATGGGTGTAAGATATAAGGGATCATAGATCATGGAATTAATTTATAACCAACAGGATTAAGCTTAAGAGAGTCAAATATTGTACATTTTTTAATCAGTGCCTCGAAAACTTTGGTTCTGTTCAAAGATCATTGAACTTCCATATACTACCATAGTTATTTGAAGAACTTCTGAAAATCACTTTTCAAAAAATAATTTAATGTATTTAAGTCACAATGTATTGTATTCAAGGCACAATTCATTGCCAGTTGTCAAAGAAAACAGGAATTTAACATATATCAATGTGTACTCTGGATTTATAATAGCTTAGGAAAAGGACCATTTCTGAGATAAAGATTTCTTACAAGCTGTATTATTTTAGTCAAGTCACTTTATTCCTCAACATTTTAAATTTCCATACATTAATTTTAATAGTTAGAATAATAATGGTGTTTGACAATTTAATTGATCTGAGAAACTCATTTGTTATCCTGATTAAGCCATTATACCATTTTTTCTCCTGTCTTATTATTTTCATAAAGTATCTGATTGTTTTTTTTTTTGGGGGGGGGGCCACACCCGGTGACTCACAAAAGCTATTCATGGCTATGCACTCAGAAATCGCACCTGGCTTGGGAGACCACATGGGACACCAGGGGATCAAATTGCAGTCCATCCTAGGCTAGCGAGGGCAAGGC
Organism: Suncus etruscus; assembly: GCF_024139225.1. Classification (NCBI taxonomy): domain Eukaryota; kingdom Metazoa; phylum Chordata; class Mammalia; order Eulipotyphla; family Soricidae; genus Suncus; species Suncus etruscus. Next base: position 45,645,915 of record NC_064858.1, read on the forward strand.
TTTACTGCTTGCGCCACCATTCCAGTCCCTAATTATTTTTAATTGTCAATAACATTACGTTCATTGTAGAGAATGGATGAATTTTATTAATTAAATATAATTTAATAATATGCACAAGAGTAAATAAGTAAGGAACTCAGAAAGGCTTACTGAGTACTCAAAAAAAAAGAAAAGTACAATAAGAAAAGAGAGGGACATAAAAACACATAACTATGATAGCTACCTGTAGTTGACTGTAACTTTGCTTCTGCATTCATATAAAATGATGCAAATGATTATAGTCATTTTATTAGACTTATTTATAACACTGTATACTGAACCTTGCACTACACTCTCTAGATGCTAGGGTAAACCTCTGCAGTGTTGTCTAAAAAGAACTTTTAACAATATGGAGGCATTGAACACTAGAACATTAGAAATAGCTATTGTAAAAGTCTAAATTAAAATAAATAAAAGGTAATTTATTGAAAAGTCACTGAAATAGTCGCAGGTACCTACATTATTACATGAGTATGCAACATAGTCATTAAGATAATAGCATATACCAGCTGGGAATAAAGGACAATCACATAAAATCACATAAAAGACCAAAATAATGTACCTGACCAAAAATAAACCACTGTTTAGGACACTACAATTTTGTAAACTACCTGAGATTTGGTTATTTTATGTATAACCTAGTACTTCTTTTTGACAGTTCATTACATTCTTTATCCAGAGCTAGAAATGGAGGTCAGATGTTTTTCATTATACACACCCTAGCCCTTCCTAGATCTCAATTTCTTCATTAATAAGATGAATTGGTTGAACTTCATTAAATCCTTTTAAAAATAATTCAAAGTCCTGTAGGTCTTGGTAATGTATTTAAATACATTGTGGATGAACCTGTACATTTTATTTTGTCAAATCTGTTCATCCTGGTCTCATGAACATAATCATTTTGCATATTTTTTTTACTTCTGCACTCATATCTCTTTTGTGTCTGCTTACAAGTCAGAAGAGATATTTTTCTGAGTGATTTATCCTACTAGATTTATGTTATCAAAAAGGATTGTTTAGATAGAGTCCAGGCATGTGTGTGTATTGCTTATGTTTCTAATTAAGAAAGACAACTTTAAGTGAGTAAATGTTATCTTGAAAATGAGAAAAAGAAGATCTTTTGCCAGAGACCAGGGATTAGGGAGAATAATAAAATAAATGTGGAATGTGTACAACAAAGTTTTAAGCAAACTAATATTTTATGCTTACTGTTCAACTTAAAGCCAACTTGAGCATAAAGCTTCTGCAGTTGCAGAAATGCATATTTTGGGGGTATTTACTTGAAATTTATAGAAGAAATTTCTGAAATTCTGAGAAAAGCTGAAGATTTACTCTGGTCCCTCTGGCTCCCCTGGTTCTCTGCACCTTGAGAAAGAGAAAGATTACACAAGCACCATCTATTGGAGAAAACAGTAATAGCAGTAAAAAAGGCCAGTTTTAAAGCATGCTGATTCTATTTCACTGTCCAAAAGAAAAAGAAAAATGTTAAATGGCATTTCATTTCACTATAATATTTGAAATTTAACTGCCACAGAGCTTTACAAATAATTGAACTTAAAATTATAAGTAAAAAAGAATTTAATGTGGATTTGATTTCTATTATTTTTAGATTAGCATTAAGTAAAGTACATCTATTACTGTTTTTAAGTGCCTGAAAGAATCAAAGAGAAAGTAGCACCACCTCCAAATGTTAATGATATATTTTATTTATGAAGATGAACAAAAGCTATTATAAACATTAAGTAACATCTACTTCCACTTACTTAAAAAAAAAGTAAGCAAGGGTCTTAACTTCCAGCTTTCAAATGTCTGCTTTAACATTTAGAATACAAAGATAGAATTAACTATTTTACTAGAAAAGAAAACTCTTATTGATTTACTCCCAAACCAGTTAAAAACAAATAAAGAAGCAAGCAAATGAATGTGGAACCTTCTAAGTGTCTTGACATTGAAGAGCTAAAGTCTTTGGAGACCCCAAAGTGTAATAGAGTACGTATTAGCATATAAATGCCTTTTATATATAACAGAAATAATGGAGATACCTGCTACAACTGTGATATTATTAAACAAAAGATTATGTAGCTATATAATATATAGCATGGCCTTTAAATACTTCAGGAACTGAGATAAAGGTTTCTGTGAGCCATTTTAACATAGTCATAAATTGTATTATTTTCTCCTTGAACAAATATCAAGTCACAAGTACAAACAAGTTTCTTGACTTAAGTTTCCATTACTCTTTCTGAGAAATAGTTAAAGCTCGAGGCAGATTGGATAAATAAGTGATGACTCTCCCAATTTACTTTGTGCAACCATCTACACATTTAAGAATAAAACTGATTTACATTTAGTTGAACTACAAATCAGATTTTGTGTTTCTCCCTACATAAACTAACATTAAAGCTTCTATGATTTTTCAAGTATGAAATGAAAACTTGATAACTCCATGGTAGTTGAAGAAGATTCATGCTTTGTAAAACACTCCCTTGTCTACAACACCAAATAAATCTTAACAAAATTATTTGCTCTGAGAGTAAATATGTGAAAAAATGATTACATAAACAGCATTTTGTGTTTTATGTCCTGCCAACAGGGAATGTTCGAGTTGGAGTAAACATTCTTCAGGATGCTCTGCTGTGGTTGTCACTCAAATGTCTCCTTTCACCAAAACCTCACATTAGCCAAAAATGCTATGTGTCATATACAGAGAAATACTTAGGCTTGCCTGAGTGCTTTTTGTTGGACAGTTTCTTTGGCTTACCACAAAGCCATAAAATTCATCTTTTTGCAGAGTTATCCAATTGTTTTGACTCTTTTGAACGCTTTAGAGAGCACAACTGGAATATCACTTGACAACTTGGCATTCACAGGACTGACTAATGGATACTTCTGGATGTGGAATTTTATGCATTATTTTTTCTTTTTTTGTGAAAAGTACCAGAGTTTGGGCATCCAATCAATAGAACACACCCAAAATCCTTTGACACTAAAAATAAATGAAGGGCAGGTATTTTAATAGTATCATTTGAACCCATTTTTGCAAAAAAAAATATATACTTCAAATGTAAATATTAAAATTTCCTAAAAAAATACAAACATGTTGAATGAGCTTATGGGAGTACAAAGATAATATACTATCAAACTAGTTTCTTAGAACCTTTATATCTGATCTTTTCTTAGAGATGTAGAGATTTAATGATTTAATATTCTATCTCTTTTTCTCTCCATCTTTCTTGTGTTTTACATATACAATATCATGTGTAGTTAATCTCCTGCATTTAATTCCCCAATTACAGTTTTAAAAATCAGACATATTGACAACATGTGTCTTCTTATCCTGCCACATTGTTAGTTTAGAGTAAGTATAAGCAATTATTGAAAAAATTAAATACCATATTTGCCAGCATATAAGACGACACTTCAATCCATGAAAAACTTACTAAAAGTCTTAAAGGTAAGTTACTTCTTAAAAGTAAGGGGTGCAGATCACTTGTCCCTGAAGCTGGAACAAGTTTCAGCATGCTGTATAGCAGCATATAATATGACTCCCGACATTTAGGAAGTTTTTCATGGGTTGAAGGGTCGTCTTATATGCGGGCAAATACGGTACTTAATATTAAGAATGGGATAGTTGAAACTCTTATTTCTGAAATCACAAAAAAGATGTAGGTCAAAGAATTTATATTCCTTTAATCATATAAACACACACAATGAGGTCTTGTTTGTATATCTCAGGTGTCATACTTTTCAAGAGTTATAGTGACCTGATTAAAATTAAAGAGCACAAGTTATAATCATTTTGTAAATTCATTTTCTCTGAACTGCAGTTTCTGACAAATCTTACTTATTCTTATATATTTTATTTTATTTTTTCAAGGGGTCCTCACGACTCTGTACTCAAAGGTCACTCATCATGGCTCAAAGGACCAATTGGGGTATCAGGAATTAAACTCAATTTTACCAAGCTCAAGGTAAACATCCTCTGCTAACTGCATACTATTTCTCTGGATGCATTATTCTGGTATATGCATAATAGTCATAGAGGGTTTTGTTAAAAAAAAGTTTCTACGTAGATTTCTCATTGAACCTATGCATGTAAAATGCTTCTGATGGCTTTCTATTCAATTTATAAACTATTTTGTGGTTAGGGTTTTTTTTTTATTAACTTAGTCCATAAAATTTAGCTAATTTCTACAAATATTGTAAATACATTTTAGTAATGATTTATTAACAGTAAAATTATGTTTATAATGTCTTCTAAAAATTATTTTTTCTGCTTTCAAATTAACAGAAAGAGATAAATATGGACATAAAGTTTAGCTAATTTCTACAAGTTCCTTCCTTCCTTCCTTCCTTCCTTCCTTCCTTCCTTCCTTCCTTCCTTCCTTCCTTCCTTCCTTCCTTCCTTCCTTCCTGCCTGCCTGCCTGCCTTCCTTCCTTCCTTCCTTCCTTCCTTCCTTCCTTCCTTCCTTCCTTCCTTCCTTCCTTCCTTCCTTCCTTCCTTCCTTCCTTCCTTCCTTCCTTCCTTCCTTCCTTCCTTCCTTCCTTCCTTCCTTCCTTTTTCTTTTGTACCACACCGTTGACGATCAGGGGTTACTCCTGATTATGCATTCAGAAATTGGTCCTGGCTCAGGGAACCATATGGTATGCCTGGGATTGAACCTAGGTCCATACTGGGTCAGCTGCATGCAAGGCAAACGCCCTACCACTGCACTATCTCTCTGACCCCCATGGTATATTTTCTTAATATTTGATTCCTTAAATATTACCAAACAGAACTTCCAGTTCAGTAGTTAAGAGGGCAACACTAAAAGTATAGATATTGTGCATATTCCATATCAAATAGCATTATCTTATAAAGATATATATTATTATCTAAAATTATTTTACACTGGTACATGATTTTACATAGATATAAAATATTTACAAGTAATATAATCTTTTTTTACCAACAGAACTCTCTTTTTTTCTGAGGGGGCACACCCAGTAACGCTCAGGGGTTACTCCTGGCTATGCGCTCAGAAGTCACTCCTAGCTTGGGGGACCATATGGGATGCCGGGGGAATCGAACCGTGGTCCATCCTAGGCTAGTGCTGGCAAGGCAGACACCTTACCTCTAGTGCCACCGCGCCGGCCCCAACAGAACTTTATTGTTTATTTAATTTTTTTATGTTTACCTTTTTGGGGCAGTATGTAAAGAAATTTAATCATAATTCTATAAGCAACAGGAAGTAACAAATGATTTTAAGGACATGGCACAAATAAATCTTCATAGTGGTTGAAAGTAAGAGTTTATATATATTTACAACCTGTTTATGACTATATCTATAAAAAGAATTCCAGCTTCTGTTGAAGAAAATCACATTTGAAGTTTTAGTTGTAAATCAGTTCACCTTGTTACCGTTTTCCACTGTGTTTATACCAGAGTCTTCGCTTTTCCACTGTTAATTACATAGGCTATTTCCATTACATGGTTATTGTACTTAGTGCACCAATAAGTATGAATGTGCATAGTTCTTTATTTTTTTAATTTTTTATTTTTAATTATGAGAACAACGATGCAATGAAAGAGGACAAGGTAAAGTTACAGTGGAAGGACAATCACCCATAAACAGAATTCTCAGAAATTCCCTTGCTGATATCTGAACTTTGAACTTTCAGACTGGTCTTCAGGGCAGGGCCTAGTAAATTGGGCCCTGGGGCAAGGGTTGGGGAAACAAACTCCTGTTGTATACATGCTGGACCCCATTCACAGGTTTTTTCTTACTACTATTCATTTTCAAAAGCGCGTGGGTGCAGATGCCCCCGCGAGACATATTCACCCCAAATGTTCTTTATAAATTCACCCCAAAATGTTCTTATATCTTGATTGTTTCTAGGAAAAAACATGGAATGCTCTAGATTTGGAGGATAACATTCAAATAGGTCTCTAAAATCAGTGTATATGTAGACATGACTTCCTATACAGAGGTCCTCTCTGACTGCCAAGCCTAATCCATAAACAATTCAGCTATACAATGTTTTTAGCCCCTCTGATATATTGCCCCTCCCCCACACCAGAGCCCCTTCTACTCCTTCATCTCCCAATTCGGATTCGTTATCTTCCCCTTAATTAACCCTCTTTACCCTCAGTTCTTAACTTGTTAGGTGCCAAGACCAACCTCCTGCCCCAACACATTCTAACACCCCTACAAAGCTCATTATTACTCCTTAACTCTCTCACCCCCAACCATCAGTACCCCACATTTACTCCTTTTAACTTCAGTACTGCACAGTCCTAATCACAGACCAAAGTTGTGCATTAGATTTAACAACCCCCAACTATTTCAAAAGACATAAAATGGACACATATATCTTTTAAATATTTTATGTGTATTTTCTTTGACAGCTATAACTCTTACTAAATATTCTTTTACAGTGACGATTCTACCCACTTTTTATCTTTTCTTCTCTTTGTGAGCTGTTCACTAAGGAATTTTGGTGAGAGTCCCTCAGTTTAATGCTTATGATTGAACCATGTCATGGGGATTGTTGGACTTGTTCTTACGCCCCCATATGCGCCATTAACGCCACATGGCATTGTTCCTTGTTTGCATAGGCACATTAAAATGGGAAAATACTATACATACAAATAAGTTCTTATCTAATAGAGATTGGAACACACAAATCTTGTAGTGCAATGGGACCTTACTCCTTGAACATCGATCTAAGGACCAGGCCTTAGATCTTAGATCACAGGCCTCAGAAGAATGGGTATCCTCCATTCACCCCTGAACCAGGGAAGATATCTACAAAACATCCAAAGTTTTATATACCAACACCTGGAAGCAATCCTCTATCAGGGAAGACCCTACCACTGCTCTGACATCGACCTGCTCAAAAGAGACTTCCCTTAACACTAAGAAGACTTGACAACAACAACGACCTTCTTATAGGACAGGGCTCTCTGCATTGCCCTTTAATTGTGAGGTGAAACGAGAGGACACTCCGCACCATCCTGACTGCAATGTAGGATATGCAGATTCCAGGATCTTTAATACAGAAACATGATACCAACAGCATAGTTCTTTATTAAATTAATGCTTTTTGCATCTTTCAGGTAGATATGAAGCAGTAGGAAAACCAAATGGTGTGGTAGCTCTTTCTAAGATTTTAAGGAATCTCTATAATAGTTTCCCTAGAAATTAAACTAGATACCTACCAAATTTACCTTTACTGCAAGCATGAAATGCAAACTACAATAATAAAACTTAATAATGTAACAAAGAGTCAGATAGTAGGGTGAGTGGATAAGCAGTGGAGAGATGGATGCACAGGTTTGTGGGAACATATATGGAATGCTGATTTATGAAAATTAGTTTAAGTTTACAAGTATATAAATCATTTTACAAATCTTTTATTACATAAAAGAAAAATATGTTTTAAAAAGTCACTATTTTCAAGAACTTAATGGTAATATGTTAAAGTTCAGTGAGGATTTACCATAAATATATCAATATATATTAGTACTACATATTTCAAATTAAAATATTATACCATAGACAACATGTTTAAATAATTAATTGTATTTAATAATATAATAGTAATATACCATGCATTCAGTCTACTATATTAATCTGTGCTTTATAATGTGTATTTTGTTCCATATTATATAGTATATTTGCTTATAGTGTACAGTAATCAATATAATTCATTAAAATATAATATAATTGCATAATGATAAATATTGTTTTATACAATCTGCAAAGACAAACAGTTCTTGGTAGGATGGCTCAGTTTCATCTATATTACTCAGCCCTTGAAACTCACATATACATATGTGGGATTTGTATAGATAGAATCACATATACAAAGAGTTTTCAAACTGAAAGGAAACTTGTAATTTTTTTTGCTAGTTAAAATAAACCAAAACTGTGTACATCCATGTATAGGAAAATTTCATGACTTCATCTCTCCTGACAGCTGCATAATATTCCATTGTGTATATGTACCACAGTTTCTCTATTATGCTGAGTGAAATAAGTCAGAGCGAGAGAGAAAAACGCAGAATGGTCTCACTCATCTATGGGTTTTAAGAAAAATGAAAGACATTCTTGCAATAATAATTTTCAGACACAAAAGAGAAAAGAGCTGGAAGTTCCAGCTCACCTCAGGAAGCTCACCACAAAGAGTGATGAGTTTAGTTAGAGAAATAACTACATTTTGAACTGTCCTAATAATGAGAATGTATGAGGGAAATGGAGAGCCTGTTTAGAGTCCAGGTGGGGGTCGGGTGGGAAGGAGGGAGACTTGGGACATTGGTGATGGGAATGTTGCACTGGTGATGGGTGGTGTTCTTTACATGACTGAAACCCAAACACAATCATGTATGTAATTAAGGTGTTTAATTAAAAATAAAAAAGTGTATTTCAAGAAGAGAGATTAAATTCAAATTAATAAAGACAGAAATAATTTTGATTAGAAAAAAAAAACCAAAACTTTTGCTGCTTTGTTACTTTCAATTTAGATAAAGTGACATGACAACTTCAAGGATAAGTAAAATAAAACATGCAGATTTCTTTCGAAATTCAATTTCAAAATATTTTGAGTAGAAATGTAGAGTTACTGATGATACTCTTCTGAACTGCCCCTTAGAAACAACTAATATTTTGGAATTGTTTAGTAATGATGTTTCCCTACACTTCTGTTCCAGTCATTTACAGTCAAAATAACACAGTTAAAGTCAGAAATTGGAGAGATACACTAGAGGTTACAGACTTTGCCTTTTACATTGCTGACACTTAATCCTTCTTCAGTTCAAATATGATTCTACAAGCTCTACCAGGAGTAGGTCCTTAGTACACAGTGAGGAGCATGGCCTAAGCAAAACGTTATTTGCCCTCCCCAATTTAAAATCAAATGGAATGGCCATAAAATAAATAGATTTCATTTCATAGATTCCAGTATATAGCATCTCAAATCTAATTGATAATGCAAATTATTATCATTCAACCCATCTCAATTTTATTTTTTATTTATTTTTTAAGTTGAATCACAATGAGATAGTTACGAAGTTATTCATGATGCAGTTTCAGACATACAATGTTCAATCCCCCAGTGCACATTTCCTACCCCAGTTTGCTTTCTGCTCCACCCTTTTCCTCAATGGTAATTATTTTTCTTCTCTGTCTCTTTTTCTGTATCTCTGTCTCTCTGTCTCTCTCACTCTAGTTCATTTCATTTTCCTTTTAAACATTGTGATTTACAATATGTTTACCTGTTTTCATCACCTAGTTCTTGTCCAGAGTGATCATCTCCAACTATTCTTGTTGGTGTTTTCTTCTCTGCCTTAACTTCATTCTCCCACTCTTTGTGTCAAGCTTTCTACCATGAACCAGGCTTCTTGGCCTTCATCTTTATTGGCTTTGGGTATTATTACCATACTATTTTTTATATTCAGACGAGTGTTTTTATATACAGATGAGTGTTATCAGTGGGTTATCCTCTCCCTCTGACTCATTTTAGTTTACAAAATACTCTCTAATTTAATTTTGTCTTAACTTCATTGTGTAAATGTACCATAGTTTCCATATTCACGCATCTGTTCTCAGATATTTGGGTTATTTCCAGATTCTGAATATAGTGAATAGTGCAGCAATTTTCACTTCTTAATCTACCTCATTCTAATAATAATCATCATCTGGTTTTTTCATTTCCATATACCACAATCAGATCCAGCTAAATAATCACCAAAACTTAAAAAATGTCATTGGGTTTGATCCCCAGATTTCAATATGTTCTCCTGAGCCGTCCAGGAGTGATTACTGAGCACAGAGCCAGGAGTAAATCTGATGTCACCGGGTATATAAAATTAAATAGTAATAAAATAAAAAATAAAAAATATTTATTAAGTTTGAGGCATACATATTTTTTTCAATTACAATCCCTTCACTGGTGTCCATTAACTACCACCAATGTCCCTAGTTTCCCTGTTTCCTCCCAGTCTCTCTTTTTTTTTTAATTTATTTAAACACCTTAATTACATACATGATTGTGCTTGGGTTTCAGTCATGTAAAGAACACCACCCATCACCAGTGCAACATTCCCATCACCAATGTCCCAAGTCTCCCTTCGATCCACCCGACCCCCGCCTGTACTCTAAACAGGCTCTCCATTTTCTCATACATTCTCATTATTAGGACAGTTCAAAATGTAGTTATTTCCCTAACTAAACTCATCACTCTTTGTGGTGAGCTTCCTGAGGTGAGCTGGAATTTCCAGCTCTTTTCTCTTTTGTGTCTGAAAATTATTATTACAAGGGTGTCTTTCATTTTTCTTAAAAGCCATAGAGGAGTGAGACCATTCTGCGTTTTTCTCTCTCTCTCTGACTTATTTGACTCAGCATAATAGATTCCGTGTACATCCATGTATAGGAAAATTTCATGACTTCATCTCTCCTGACAGCTGCATAATATTCCATTGTGTATATGTACCACAGTTTCTTTAGCCATTCGTCTGTTGAAGGGCATCTTGTTTGTTTCCAAAGTCTTGCTATGGTAAATAGTGCTGCAATGAATATAGGTGTAAGGAAGGGGTTTTTGTATTGTAGTTTTGTGTTCCTAGGGTATATTCCTAGGAGTGGTATAGCTGGATCGTATGGGAGCTCGATTTCCAGTTTTTGGAGGAATCTCCATATCGCTTTCCATAAAGGTTGAACTAGACGGCATTCCCACCAGCAGTGGATAAGAGTTCCTTTCTCTCCACATCCCCGCCAACACTGTTTATTCTCATTCTTTGTGATGTGTGCCATTCTCTGGGGTGTGAGGTGGTATCTCATCGTTGTTTTGATTTGCATCTCCCTGATGATTAGTGATGTGGAACATTTTTTCATGTGTCTTTTGGCCATGTGTATTTCTTCTTTGTCAAAGTGTCTGTTCATTTCTTCTCCCCATTTTTTGATGGGGTTAGATGTTTTTTTCTTGTAAAGTTCTGTCAGTGCCTTGTATATTTTGGAGATTAGCCCCTTATCTGATGGGTATTGGGTGAATAGTTTCTCCCACTCAGTGGGTGGCTCTTGTATCCTGGGCACTATTTCCTTTGAGGTGCAGAAGCTTCTCAGCTTAATATATTCCCATCTGTTAATCTCTGCTTTCACTTGCTTGGAGAGTGCAGTTTCCTCCTTGAAGATGCCTGTAATGTCCTGGAGTGTTTTGCCTATGTGCTGTTCTATATATCTTATGGTTTTGGGGCTGATATGAAGGTCTTTAATCCATTTGAATTTTACCTTCGTACATGATGTTAGCTGGGGGTCTAAGTTCAATTTTTTGCAAGTGGCTATCCAATTGTGCCAACAGCACTTGTTGAAGAGGCTTTCCCTGCTCCATTTAGGATTTCCTGCTCCTTTATCAAAAATTAGGTGGTTGTATGTATGGGGAACATTTTCTGAGTATTCAAGCCTATTCCACTGATCTGAGGGTCTGTCCTTATTCCAATACCATGCTGTTTTGATACCTGTTGCTTTGTAGTACATTTTAAAGTTGGGGAAAGTAATTCCTCCCATATTCTTTTTTCCAATGACTGCTTTAGCTATTCTAGGGTGTTTATTGTTCCAAACAAATTTCAAAAGTGTCTGATCCACTTCTTTGAAGAATGTCATGGGTATCTTTAGAGGGATGGCATTAAATCTGTATAATGCCTTGGGGAGTATTGCCATTTTGATGATGTTAATCCTGCCAATCCAGGAGCAGGGTATGCGTTTCCATTTCCATGTGTCCTCTCTTATTTCTTGGAGCAGAGTTTTATAGTTTTCTTTGTATAGGTCCTTCACATATTTAGTCAAGTTGATTCCAAGATATTTGAGTTTGTGTGTCACTATTGTGAATGGGGTTATTTTCTTAATGTCCATTTCATCCTTATTACTATTGGTGTATAGAAAGGCCATTGATTTTTGTGTGTTAATTTTGTAGCCTGCCACCTTGCTATATGAGTCTATTGTTTCTAGAAGCTTTTTCGTAGAGACTTTAGGGTTTTCTAGATAGAGTGTCATGTCATCTGCAAACAGTGAGAGCTTGATTTCTTCCTTTTCTATCTGGATTTTCTTGATAATTTTTTCTTGCCTAATCGCTATAGCAAGTACTTCCAGTGCTATGTTGAATAGGAGTGGTGAGAGAGGACAGCCTTGTCTTGTGCCAGAATTTAGAGGAAAGGCTTTCAGTTTTTCTCCATTGAGGATAATATTTGCCACTGGCTTGTGGTAGATGGCCTTCACTATATTGAGAAAGGTTCCCTCCATTCCCATCTTGCTGAGAGTTTTGATCAAGAATGGGTGTTGGACCTTATCAAATGCTTTCTCTGCATCTATAGATATGATCATGTGGTTTTTATTTTTCTTGTTATTGATGTTGTGTATTATGTTGATAGATTTACGGATGTTAAACCAGCCTTGCATTCCTGGGATGAAACCTACTTGATTGTAGTGGATGATCTTTTTAACGAGGCATTGAATCCTATTTGCCAGGATTTTGTTGAGGATCTTTGCATCTGCATTCATCAGTGATATTGGTCTGTAATTTTCTTTTTTGGTAGCGTATCTGTCTGGTTTAGGTATCAAGGTGATGTTGGCTTCATAAAAGCTATTTGGAAGTGTTTCTGTTTGTTCAATTTCATGAAAGAGTCTTGCCAAGATTGGCAGTAGTTCCTCTTGGAACGTTTGATAGAATTCATTAGTGAATCCATCTGGACCTGGGCTTTTGTTTTTCGGCAGACATTTGATTACTGTTTTAATTTCATCAATGGTGATGGGGTGTTTAGATATGCTACATCCTCTTCCTTCAGCCGTGGAAGATTATAAGAGTCCAAGAATTTATCCATGTCTTCCAGGTTCTCATTTTTAGTGGCATAGAGTTTTTCAAAGTAGTTTCTGATTACCCTTTGAATCTCTGTCATATCAGTAGTGATCTCTCCTTTTTTATTCCTGATATGAGTTATCAAGTTTCTCTCTCTCTTTCTTTGTTAGGTTTGCCAGTGGTCTATCAATCTTGTTTATTTTTTCAAAGAACCAACTTCTGCTTTCGTTGATCTTTCGGATTGTTTTTTGAGTTTCCACTTCATTGATTTCTGCTCTCAGCTTTGTTATTTCCTTTTGTCTTCCTAGTCTTGGGTCCTTTTGTTGAGCATTTTCTAGTTCTATTAGCTGTGTCATTAAGCTACTCAAGTAAGCTCCTTCTTCCTTCCTGATGTGTGCTTGCAAAGCTATAAATTTTCCTCTCAGTACTGCTTTTGCTGTGTCCCATAAGTTCTGATAGTTTGTGTCTTTATTGTCATTTGTTTCCAGGAACCTTTTGATTTCCTCCTTGATTTCATCTCGGACCCACTGGTTATTGAGCATGAAGCTGTTTAACTTCCAGGTGTTAAAGTGTTTCTTCTGAGTCCCTTTGGAGTTCACAAATAATTTCAGAGCCTTGTGGTCAGCGAAGGTAGTCTGCAAAATTTCTATCCTCTTGATCTTATGGAGGTATGTTTTATGTGCCAGCATGTAGTCTATCCTGGAGAATGTCCCATGTACATTGGAGAAGAATGTGTATCCAGGTTTCTGGGGATGGAGTGTCCTATATATATATCCACTAGGCCTCTTTCTTCCATTTCTCTCCTCAGGTCTAGTATATTCTTGTTGGGTTTCAGTCTGGTTGACCTATCCAATGTTGACAAAGCCGTGTTGAGGTCCCCCACAATTATTGTGTTGTTGTTGATATTATTTTTCAGATTTGTCAACAGTTGTATTAAATATTTTGCTGGCCCCTCATTCGGTGCATATATGTTTAGGAGAATGAATTCTTCCTGCTCTACGTACCCCTTGATTAATATAAAATGTCCATCTTTGTCCCTTACAACCTTCCTGAGTATAAAGTTTGCATTATCTGATATTAGTATGGCCACTCCAGCTTTTTTATGTGTGTTGTTTGCTTGGATAATTTTTCTCCAGCCTTTTATTTTGAGTCTATGTTTGTTCTGACTATTCAGGTGCTTTCTTGTAGGCAGCAGAAGGTTGGATTGAGTTTTTTGATCCATTTAGCCACTCTATGTCTCTTAACTGGTGCATTTAGTCCATTGACTTTGAGAGAAAGAATTGTCCTGGGATTTAACGCCATCTTTGTTTCAAAGTTTGGTGTGTCTTTTGGGTAGTCTTGTCTTAGATTAGGTCTTTCAGTTTTTCTCTTAAGACTGGTTTTGTGTCTGTGAAGTTTCTTAGCTGTTTTTTGCCTGTGAAGCCATGTATTCTTCCGTCAAACCGGAAAGTGAGTTTTGCTGGGTATAGAATTCTGGGTGAAGCATTCATTTCATTCAGTCTTGTCACAATATCCCACCACTGCTTTCTGGCATTGAGTGTTTCTGGTGACAGGTCTGCTGTAAATCTCAGGGAAGCTTGCTTGAACGTGATTTCCTCTTTTGATCTTGCTGTTTTCAGAATTCTGTCTCTATCTGTGGGATTTGTCATTGTGACTAGGATGTATCTTGGGGTGGTTTTTCTGGGGTCTCTTTTGGTTGGTACTCTTCGGGCATGCAGGATTTGATCACATATATTCTTTAGCTCTGGAAGTTTCTCTTTAATGATGTTCTTGACCATTGATTCTTCCTGGAAATTTTCTTCCTGGGTCTCTGGGACTCCAATGATTCTTAAGTTGTTTCTGTTGATCTTATCATAGACTTCTATTTTCATCTGTTCCCATTCTTTGACTAATTTTTCCATTGTCTGCTCATTTGTTTTAAGTTTTTTGTCCAATCTCTCCTGCTGTATGGAATTGTTATGTATCTCATCTTCCACAGCACCAAGTCTATTCTCAGCTTCTGATACCCTGTCCCAGAGATTATCCATTTTGTCATTCACTTCATTTACTGACTTTTTCAGTCCTGTTAGTTGACATGTTATTTCAGTTTGGAGTTTTGTGATTTCTGTCTTCATATTTTCTTGGTTCTTATTAGTGTTCTGTTCAACTCGATCCATTGTTTCTTGGAGTCCGTTGAGCATCTTCCATATTGCTAGTCTAAAGTCCTTATCTGAGAGGTTGATTAGTTGGTTGGTCATTATCTGGTCCTCAGAATTGTCATCTTCATTCTCTATGTCTGATGCTGGCCTGCGTTGTTTCCCCATTGTCGCACTTGTATTGTGTGTTTTTCTACGTGTTGTGGTGGTATTCATTGGCTATATGATGTGGGCAGCACACTTCTCTGGCTCCTTTCTTTCTGGATGGGCTGACTTGCCTCTAAGGGAGGGGAGTCCTCCGTGGATGAAGCCTCACACTGGGTCAAATCTTAGGCCCGAGCATGCAACAGAGAAGACAGTCCGGAGAGAAATGTTTGCTTCTGTGATATAGCGCCATTCTTAGTGTGATTTTTCCTTCTTGTTGCAATGGAGTTCTTTCCTTAGAAAGAGTGCACGGCCGCGTAGCTTTGCTCCACTGGAGCCTCTTTTTGCCCCACTCACAAGAGTTTCATGCAAGAGGACAGTAGACAGACATAGACAGGTCACACTCACAGTTTTTCACAGTTGGGTTCCACTGGGCCGGTGTACTTTCGCGGATTTTCCCCGCCTGGTGTCACACACAGGGAGCCGGCTTTTGCAAAGCTTTGCTGGTTTTCATGCTCTGTAGTCCCTCCCTGAAAATGGCGTCTGGGTGAGCGAGGTTTCTGGAGCCTCTTTTTGCCCCACTCGCAAGAGTTTCACACAAGAGGACAGTAGACAGACATTGACAGGTCACACTCACAGTTTTTCACAGTTGGGCCCCACTGGGCCGGTGTACTTTCGCGGATTTTCCCCGCCTGGTGTCACACACAGGGAGCCGGCTTTTGCAAAGCTTTGCTAGTTTTCATGCTCTGTAGTCCCTCCCTGAAAATGGCGTCTGGGCGAGCGAGGTTTTTGGAGCCTCTTTTTGCCCCACTCGCAAGATTTTCACGCAAGAGGACAGTAGACAGACATAGACAGGTCACACTCACAGTTTTTCACAGTTGGGCCCCACTGGGCCGGTGTACTTTCGCGGATTTTCCCCACCTGGTGTCACACACAGGGAGCCGGCTTTTGCAAAGCTTTGCCGGTTTTCATGCTCTGTAGTCCCTCCCTGAAAATGGCGTCTCCAGTCTCTCTTTTTTGATAGAAATTTCTCCCTATAACATTGTCCTAGTGTTCCCTTCCCTAAATATTCCCTAGCTAACTGCACCACAGTGGCAAGCTTCCTACTAAAGACTAGTTCTCTTGCTCTTTTTTATTATTGCCACTGGACATTTGATATTCCACTATGAAATTCCTTTACATCCCACAAATGAGAGAGATCATTCTAGGTCTATTACTCTCCCTCTGACTGATTTTACTCAATATGATCATCTCCAGATCCACCCAAGTTACTGTAAATTGCATGACTTTATCTTTTCTTGTAACCACATTGAATTCCATTATGTATATGTGCCACATGTTCTTTATTCAGTCACATTAATGGGCATTTGTTTTTTTTCCATAGCTTAGCTATTATCTGAGTCACTTAAGTTATCCAGCTTCAATGAACATATGAATGCAGATCTCTTTTGTGCATTAGGCCATGAAGGGCATAGTCCATACAGTGGAATTACTGGTTCATATTAAAGCTTAATTTCTTAGCTTATTGAAGTGCATCCATATTGTCTTCAAAACAACAACAATAAAACAAGACCAGTGGAAATTCCCACCAGTACTGAATGAGCATACCTTTTCCACCCAATCTTCTCCAACATTGGTTGTTGATCTTTTTGTTGAATACCAGTTTCTATAGTGTGAGGTGACATCTCATTATTTTGATTTTTATTTCCCTGATTAAATGAGAAAGAGCATTTTATATGCTTTTTCGCCATTTTATTTCTTTTTAATATGTGATAGTGTTGGACTTCTTTCTCGTAGAATTCAATCGGAATTTTATACATTTTGACTGATAAACCTTTCTGTCAGTGGGCTGTCTTTTATTTCTGGTAATCATTTCCTTTTAGATGCAATAGCTTCTTAATTTTATGTAATCCCATTTGTTTATCTTTTTTTTTCAGGCCACATCCATTTGATGCTCAGGGGTTACTCCTGGCTAAGTGCTCAGAAATTGCCCCTGGCTTGGGGGGACCATATGGGAGGATCAAACCGCTGTCCTTCCTTGGCTAGCGCTTGCAAAGCAGAAACCTTACCTCTAGTGCCACCTCACCAGCCCCGCCATTTGTTTATCTTTGATTCTACTTGGTGTATAGAATTTCATACTCAGAGATATCTCTAGCTTCAATGTTATAAAAAAAAAAAAACCTACCTACATTTTCCTCTAAGTAATTTGCTAGTTCAGGTCTGATCTAAAACTCTATTTTTTTGGGGGGGTGCACACCCGGCGGTGCTCAGGGATTACTCCTGGCTGTCTGCTCAGAAATAGCTCCTGTCAGGCACGGGAGACCACATGGGACACCGGGATTCGAACCAACCACCTTTGGTCCTGGATCGGCTGCTTGCAAGGCAAACGCCGCTGTGCTATCTCTCTGGGTCCTGATCTAAAACTTTAATTCATTTTTATTTGACTTTTGTTCATCACATTAGAAACAGGTCTGTCTTAATATTTTTGCCTGTGGCCAACCTGTTTTCCCAATGCCAATTGTTAAAGAATCTTTCCTTGCTTTACTTAAATTTTTTATGCTTTATTAGAAATTTACAGACCAGAATTGAAGAATTAGCTGAGGGTTTGTCTCTGAGTCTTCTATTAAGTTCCATTGATCTGAGGACCTTTTCTTTACATCAATATCATGCTATCTTACTTACTACGTCTTTGTAGTACAGTTTGAAGTTTGGGAAAATGATGCTTTTCATATTGTTCAGCACAGGATTGCCTTCTCTTCAGAGAATTTATTGTTCTATATATATTTCAGGAGCACTTGATAATCTTCTTAAAAATATCATTGATATCCTTATAAGGACATTGTTGAATCTATATGCTTTGGATAATATTAACATTTAATAATATTAATTCTTCTAATCCATGAACAAGGAATGTATTTTCATTTTCTCTGTCCTCTTTAATTTCTTGAAATAGTGTTTTCCAGTTTCTATTATATACCGTATATTTCAGTGTATAAGACGACTTTTGAAATGAAAAGTCAACCAAAAATTGGGGGTCGTCTTATACGCCGAGTATATCCCAAAAAACGTTTTGATATGCTGCTAAATGAAACTCGTCTGGATATTGCCATGAAACGAGTTTTTCAACTCAATCCTGCACCAATCACTGCAAGGCTGCTCAGACCACCTCTCTTAACTCAGCCAATCCTAGCAGGCTTTATATGCATGGAAATTATACAATGTGTACCTGAATCTACACTGTAAAAAGCTTGCTCAGATTGGCCAGAGTCAGACAGGAAGTCTGTTACAGTATAACCTCTGAACCTTTGCTTGTTGTGATTGGCTCACTGTGGTACATACAGTTGCAGCACAGGAATGTTCTGTCTTATAGAGGAAATATAGGCTTCAACTTATGTTTTAACTGTAAAATTAGGGGGTTGTCTTATATGCCCAGTTGACTTATATGCTGGAAAATACGAAAGTTCTTTCACCACTTTGGTTAGGCTTTTTCCTAGGATTTGATTTTCTGAGATACAATTGTGAATGAGATTGTTTTATTAATCTATCTTCAACTTCATTATTTGCATATATATAAGCCATGGACTTTTCCTTATTAATTTTGTAGTCTATCACTCTACTGTACAAGCCTATTGAGTCTCAGGGTTTGTTTTTGTGTCTTTGGGATTTTCTATACATAGTAACATGTCAACTAAAATAGAGTTTAATTTATTTTCCTTTCTGGATGTTCTTAATATCTTGTTATTACTTGTGCTTCTGAAGCTTTACAGGAGGTATAGCAGGACTGGTTACTCCCAATTTTAGGCTGGGATCCTGACCTTTAAATGAAATAGCATGGTCCAGAGTATCACTTACTATAGTTACTAAGGATTTGCATGCTTTTCAAGTAGAATTAATTTAAGTAAAAAATTAATATTTTTCACTTATTTTACTAAGTGACAAAGACTTTTCCACTCTTTTCCATTTGAGATCCTTATTTTAAAATAATTGAGAATTATAGTATATTTATATAATATTAATCTCAATAAAAAAGACATTAGTTATTAAATAATATTAAAATTTAATTATATGAAATGCTAAGCTGACAAAAGGTTTAATTTACATGTTTTGTATATAAAAATACACAATCATGATCTTGGGCCATGTGGTTTCCAGCTGCCTGAGACTGGATTTC
This sequence comes from Suncus etruscus, assembly GCF_024139225.1. Lineage (NCBI taxonomy): Eukaryota > Metazoa > Chordata > Mammalia > Eulipotyphla > Soricidae > Suncus > Suncus etruscus. The sequence continues at coordinate 45,665,229 of NC_064858.1, forward strand.
ATCAGTATTTCTGCCGGTGATCCTGCCTGCTTCAGATGTGGTTCGGGATGTAAACACACTGATTCCTGCTGGTTTCTGCTCGAGGTCAGAAGGGTGCAGAAGCCATCTTGAGTCATGCTGTTTTTAGCTGCCTGAGACTGGATTTCATCAGCGTTCCTGCTGGTGATCCTGCCTGCTTCAGAAGTGGGTCGGGATGTAAACACACTGATTCCTGCTGGTTTCTGCTGGGAGTCAGAAGGGCTCAGAAGCCATCTTGGGCCATGTGGTATCCAGCTGTCTGAGACAGGATTTTATCAGAGTTCCTGCCGGTGATCCTGCCTGCTTCAGAGTGAGAGACAGAATTGAGGAACTCTGCTGGAACTCAGATGACAGCATCCCTATCTGCCTGTCTTCTGTGCTATGCTCCCTTTTTTGCCTGATTTCATCCTGTGTGTGGCTCATCTGTGGACAGCTTGCCTTCCCTGGAGCCTTCCCTGGAGGTGAGTTTACAAGCCCAGAAAGGGGAAGCTGCTGAACTCTACTGGAACTCAGATGCCAGCACCCCTAACTGCCTGTCTGCTGTGCTGTACTCCATTTTTGGCCTGATTTTCATCCTGTGTGTGGCTCATCTGCGGACAACTCGCCTTCCCTGGAGCCTTGCCAGGAGGTTAGTTTACAAGCCCAGAGAGGGTGAAGCCAGAGGAGCATGGCCACTCCACTTTGCTTCCCGGCTGTGCACATCATTTAGCTAATGAATACAACCACAACATGTAGAAAAACCCACAATACAAGTGTGACAATGGGGAAACAATGCAGGCCAGACATAGAGAATGATGATGGCAACTCTGATGACTTGAACATGAACAACCAACTAGTCAGTCTCTCAGATAAGGAGTTTAGAGTCACAATATGAAAGATGTTCAAAAAACTCAAAGAGTTTATAGAAGAGAACACTATTAAGAATCAAGAGAATATGAAGATAGAAATCAGAAAACTCCAAACTGAAATTTCAGATCAAATAACAGGTCTAAAAAACTCAGTAGATGAATTGAAGAAAAACATGGTTGAGCTTTCCCATGGGTTAACAGAAGCTGAGGATAGAATTAGTACACTGGAAGATGAGATGAATAACAGCAGAAGAAATTGGAAAAAAGCCTCAAAGCAAATGATCAAACAATGGAAAAATTACTCAAAGAATGGGAACAGATGAAAATAGAAGTCTATGATAAGCTCAACAGAAACAACTAAAGAATCATTGGAGTCCCTGAGACCCAGGAAGAAAAATCTCCAGGAAGAATCAACAGTCAAGAACATCATTAAAGAGAAACTACCGGAGCTAATGAACACATGTGATCAAATTCTGCATGCCCAAATAGTACCAACTAAAAGAGACCCCAGAAAAAATACCCCAAGACACATCCTAGTCACAATGACAAATCCACAGATAGAGACAGAATTCTGAAAGCAGCAAGATCAAAAAGAGAAATTACATTCAAGGAAACATCCTTGAGATTTACTGCAGACCTGTCACCGGAAACACTCAAGGCCAGAAGGTAGTGGTGGGACACAGTGACAAAACTCAATGAAATAAATGCTTTGCCTAGAATAAAGCACCCAGCAAAACTCACTTTCAGGTTTGAAGGAATAATATATGGTTTCACAGACAAATAACAGCTCAGAAACGTTATAGACTCAAAATCATTCTTAAAAGAAAAACTGAACGGCCTACTTTAAGAAAGACTGATCAACAGACACACCAAACTTCGATATAAAGATGGCACTAACTCCCAGGACAATTCTTTCCCTCAATGTCAATGGATTAAATGCACCAGTTAAGAGTCATAATGGCTAAATGGATCAAAAAACTAAATCCAACCTTCTTCTGCCTACAAGAAACTCACCTGAATAGTCAGAACAAACATAGACTCAAAATAAAAGGCTGGAGGAAAATCATCCAAGCAAACAACACCCATAAAAAGCTGGAGTGACCACACAAATATCAGATGATGCAAACTTTATACTTAGGAAGGTAGTAAGGGACAAAATGGACATTTTGTATTAATCAAGGAATATTACAGCAGGAAAAAAATCACTCTCCTAAACATATATGCACCGAATGAGGGGCCAGCAAAATATTTAATAAAATTGTTGACAAATCTGAAAAATAATATCAATACCAACACAATAATTGTGGGAGACCTCAAAACAGCATTGTCAACACTTCACAGGTCAACCAGACTAAAACCCAATAAGAGTATACTAGACCTGAAAAGAGAAATGGAAGAAAGAGGCCTAGTAGATATATATACAGGACACTCCACCTCCAGAAGCCCGGATACACATTCTTCTCTAATACATATGGGACATTCTCCAGGACAGACTATATGCTAGCACACAAAAGATACCTCTATAATATCAAGAGGATAGAAATTTTGCAGGCTACCTTCGCTGACTGCAAGGCCCTGATATTATATGTGAACTACAAAGGGACACAGAAGAAAAACTTTAATACCTGGAAGTTAAACAGCCTAATACTGAATAACCAGTGGGTCTGAGATGAAATCAAAGAGGAAATCAATACCTTCCGAGAAACAAATGACAATGGAGACACAAACTATCAGAACATATGGGACACAGCAAAAGCGGTACTGAGAGGAAAATTTATAGATTTGCAATCACATATCAGGAAAGAATAAGGGGCATACCTGAATAGCTTAATGATACAGCTCATAGAATAAGAAAATACTCAACAAAAGGACCAAAAATTATGGAGACAGAAGGAAATAACAGGGCTGAGAGCAGAAATTAATGAAGTGGAAACCTGAAAAACAATCCAAAAGATCAACGAAAGCAGAAGTTGGTTCTTTAAAAAAATAAACAGGATTGATAGACCACAGGCAAAACTAAAAAAGAAAGAGAGAGAGAAAGAAACTTGATAACTTGTATTAGGAATGAAAAAGGAGAGATCACTGCTGATATGATAGACCACAGTTAAAACTAAAAAAGAAAGAGAGAGAAACTTGATAACTTGTATTAGGAATGAAAAAGGAGAGATCACTACTGATATGACAGAGATTCAAAGGGTAATCAGAAACTACTTTGAAAAACTCTATGCCACTAAAAATGAAAACCTGGAAGAAATGGATTAATTTTTGGGCTCTTATAATCTTCCACGGTTAAAAGAAGAGGATGTAGCATATCTAAACAGACCCATCACTATTGAGGAAATTAAGACAGTAATCAAATGTCTGCCCAAAAACAAAAGTCCAGGCCAAGATGGATTTACTAGTGAATTCTTTCAAACCTTTCAAGAGGAACTTCTACCAATCCTGGCAAGACTCTTTCATAAAATCAAAGAAACAGGAACATTCCAAATAGCTTTTATGAAATCAACATCACCTTGATACCTAAACCTGACAGAGATGCTATGAAGAAAGAAAATTACAGACCAATATCTTGATAAATACAGATGCAAAGATCCTCAACAAAATCCTGGCAAATAGGATTCAATGCCTCATTAAGAAGGTCATCCACTAGGATCAAGTAGGTTTCATCCCAGGAATGCAAGGCTGGTTTAACATCCATAAATCTATCAACATAATACACAACATGAACAACAAGAAAAATAAAAATCACATGATCATATTAATAGATGCAGAGAAAGCATTTGATAAGGTTCAACACCCATTCTTGATCAAAACTTCCAGCAAGATGGGAATGAAAGGAACCTTTCAAAATATAGTTAAGGCCATCTACCACAAGCCAGAGGCAAATATTGTCCTCAATGGAAAAAAAACTGAAAGCCTTTTCTCTAAATTCTGGCACAAGACAAGGCTGTCCTCTCTCACCACTCCTATTCAACATAGCACTGGAAGTACTTGCTATAGCGATTAGGCAAGAAAAAGATATCAAGGGAATCCAGATAGGAAAGGAAGAAGTCAAGCTTTCGCTGTTTGCCGATGACATGATACTCTATCTAGAAAATTCTAAAGTCTCTACCAAAAAGCTTCTAGAAACAGTAGACTCATATAGCAAGGTGGCAGGCTACAAAATTAACACACAAAAATTAATGGCCTTTTTATATACCAATAGTAATAAGGAAGAAATGGACATTAAGAAAAACAACCCCATTCACAATAGTGCCACACAAACTCAAATATCTTGGAATCAACTTGACTAAAAATGTGAAGGACCTATACAAAGAAAACTATAAAACTCTGCTCCAAGAAATAAGAGAGGACATGCAGAAATGAAAGCACATACACTGCTCATGGATTGGCAGGATTAACATCATCAAAATGGCAATATTTCCCAAAGCATTGTACAGATTTAATGCGATCCCTCTAAAGCAGTGGTCCTCAAACTATGGCCCACGGGCCACATATTGTATTTGTATCTGTTTTGTTTCTTCATTGCAAAATAAGATATATACAGTGTGCATAAGAATTTGTTCATACATTTTGTTTTTACTATAGTTAGACCTTCCAATGGTCTGAGGGACAGTGAACTGGCCCCCTGTTTAAAAATTTGAGGACCCCTACAAAGATACCCATGACATTCTTCAAAGAAGTGGATCAGGCACTATTGAAATTTATTTGGAACAATAAACACCCTAGAATAGCTAAAGGAATATTTGGGGAAAAGAATATGGGAGGAATTACTTTCCCCAACTTTAAACTGTACTACAAAGCAATAGTGGTATTGGAATAAAGACAGGCCCTCAGATCAGTGGAATAGGCTTGAATACTCAGAGAATGTTCTGTTCCCCAGTCATACAATCACCTACTTTTTGATAAAGGAGCAAGAAATCCTAAATGGAGCAAAGAAAACCTCTTCAACAAGTGGTGTTGGCACAACTGGCTAGCTACTTGCAAAAAATTGAACTTAGACCCCAGCTAATATCATGTACGAAGGTTAAATCCAAATGGATTAAAGACCTTGATATCAGACCCGAAACCATAAGATACATAGAACAACACGTAGGTAAAACACTCCAGGACATTGAGACTAAAGGCATCTTCAAAGAGGAAACTGTACTCTCCAAGCATGTGAAAGCAGAGATTAACTGAGAAGCTTCTGCACCTCAAAAGAAATAACGCCCAGGATACAAGAGTCCCACACTGAGTGGAAGAAACTATTCACCCAATACCCATCAGACAAGGGGCTAATCTCCAAAATATACAAGGCACTGACAGAACTTTACAAGAAAAAAACATCTAATCCCATCAAAAAATGGGGAGAAGAAATGGACAGACACTTTGACATAGAAAAAATACAAATGGCCAAAAGACACATGAAAAAATGCTCCACATCACTAATCATCAGGGAGATGCAAAGCAAAACAACTATGAGGTACCACCTCACACCACAGAGATTGGCACACATCACAAGGAATGAGAACAAGCTGTGTTGGCGGGGATCTGGAGAAAATGAACTCTTATCCACTGCTTGTGGAAATGTTGTCTAGATAAACCTTTATGGGAAGTAATATGGAGATTCCTCCAAAAACTGGAAATTGAGTTCCCATACAACCCAGCTATACCACTCCTAGGAATATACCCTAGGAACACAAAAATACAATACAAAAATCCCTTCCTTACTTCCTTACACTTTCCTTACACCTAGTTCATTGCAGCACTATTTACCATAGCAAGACTCTGGAAACAGCCAAGATAGCCGTCAGCAGATGATTGGCTATAGAAACTGTGGTACATATACACAATGGAATATTATGCAGCTGTCAGGAGAGATGAAGTCATGAAATTTTCCTATACATGGATGTACATGGAATCTATTATGCTGAGTAAAGTAAGTCAGAGAGAGAGAGAGAGAGAGAGAGAGAGAGAGATGCAAAATGGTCTCACTCATCTATGGGTTTTAAGAAATATGAAAGATATTCTTGCAATAATAACTTTCAGACACAAAAGAGAAAAGAGCTGGAAGTTCCAGCTCACCTCATGAAGCTCACCTCAAAGAGTGATGAGTTTAGTTAGAGAAATAACTACATTTTGAACTGTCCTATTAATGAGAATGTACGAGGGAAATAGAAAGCCTGTCTAGAGTACAGGCGGGGTTTGGGGGGGGAGGAGGGAGATTTGGGATATTGGTGATGGAAATGTTGCACTGGTGATGGGTGGTGTTCGTTACATGACTGAAACCCAAACACAATCATGTATGTAATAAAGTTGTTTAAATAGATAATTAAAAAATACACAATCATTTGCTTTTTTCTAAAGGCCTTATATATATTTATGTAGTATTTTTCAAATGATGTGAACTTATGCATATTATTTCTTGTAAATATTAAGAGTATGTAACTTGTTCCACAACTATGTTAGACATTTTATGTCACTTTTGACAATACAGCAATATTCATAACCCATTACTACCACCTGCTATTTGAAAGAGAAAAATCAATTATTAATATCAATTTAAAATTAAATAAAATGGAAATGCAATTTTTGGTTTAAAACATAACTTATTCTGATTATAAATACTAACTATATGAGCACATCTTAGGCTAACTTATAGTATAACACACACTATTAGGGTATAAGATATTATTTTTATCTCCAAATTTTTTTTTTTGGTGTTTTGGGCCACACCCTGTGACGCTCAGGGGTTACTCCTGGCTATGTGCTCAGAAGTCGCTCCTGGCTTCTTGGGGGACCATATGGGACGCCGGGGATCGAACTGTGGTCCGTCCTAGGCTAGCGCAGGCAAGGCAGGCACCTTACCTCCAGCGCCACCGCCCGGCCCCTTTATCTCCAAATTTTAAGAGTATTTTGAACTTATTTTTAAGATAATTTTGAGCTTATTGTAAATATTGACATTATAGAAAAAGAAAATTAAAGACAAAAAAGAAAATCAAAATACAATTTACCACATCAACTTTTTATTCATATTCATTTCATAGGCTATATATGTTTTGTTCTCTGCAAATAAATTTACAGTAATAGGCATATTAATACAAAGCAATAATTGTTTTTTAAGACCAAATTGAATTTTAATTTTGTCCTTTTTACATCTTATATTTAAGTTCAATTTTGCCTCTGCTAACCCCCCTACTGTAAGTTTGTAAAATTGGAATATCAATATTGACTTCTTATAGGTTTATGAGACTGTGAAATAGTGTATATTAATCACCAAGAACAAATAAAGGTGCTGAATAAATTGTAGTCTTGGTTATTTTAATACTCAATTTTCATGCATATTAAAAGTATTAAAATTAGTCTTTTGCTATATTTTCAAATAAATGTTTCTTAGTAATTTTGTTTTTGAGTGCATTGCAATGTGCTAGGTTAAATTAACTTAATTGATTTAAATTGTAATTTTTTGAGTCCTCCATCTGTATCCTTAGCAACACTGTCTAACACTATCACTAAAATTCAAAATTCCAAAAATTCTAATGTCATTCAGTACATTGACAGATGTCTGTGATACTAATGAAGGCATTGAAAAGCTAATCTTCTAAATAAATGTCAAGCATACAACTTAATTTAGATTTTTCAGTCAACATGTTTGAAACATTAGAGTACACAAGTCTTACAGTTTTATCTTAATTTATTTGGGAATTATTTTTAAACAAGAAAATTAGGAGTTTAAATCAGGAAAACACAATTTCATGAACATTTTTGAATTTATGTAATGATATAAGTTTATTTTTGGGAAAGAAGTGCTATTTTCTCTTTATGGGTACATGGTCGCCAACTGATTTTATTTTGCGGCCCCCCAGGGACCTCAATCCCGACCTGCAGGAGAGGCTGGGGACCACAACAGTTATTCACAATTCACGAAGTGGATTCCAGTCTGAAAGAAAAAAGAGGGATTTGGGAAGACAAGGAGACTCAAGGTGAAATGTTCCGATCAAGAGTCCGTTTATTTGGGGAGGGGGACAGCCTTTTATAGTCAGGCCAAACAAAGAGAAAGGGGCAAGGCATTCTTGGAATAATTGTAACTTTCCACAGGCACATCATGTTTTTTCAAAATTAACAAGGCTGTACATCACGAAGCTGGTATTCATCAAGCATGAGGCCCAAGTTGTTAGAGCAATAAAGTATAAGATTTAATCTCTGCCCAGGCCCACCAGCCTCTGTCTTTATGGGAGCATCTTGGTGCCTGTGGCTGACTCCCCTAGCTCTGAGGAATGCAATGACTCCCCTTTTCTTTAGGTCCAAGGGCAAAGGCCACATTTTGCTAGCTGCTCAGGCTGGCAGCCTGCTAATTGTCACGTAGGCACTTTTGCTCAGACTCTCAGAGACTCCATTTTGATTTTAGAATAAAGGGCTTTTAGTTATGCCAAACAGTCTCCAACATTATTTAATTTTTGTCTACTGGACCAAGCCCAAAGGTGTTCAGGGCTTATTCCTGTCCCTTCACTTAGGGATCATTCCTGTCAGGTGCAAAGCATGTACCTTCCCTTTGTATTCTCTCCAGCCAGTCTCCAGCTAGTTCTAAAAATGAACTTTTTTTATCCTGCTTTCTCATTTAATTTAATAAAAAATTAATTTTGGGGTCTGGACAGATAGAATGGAGGTAAGGTATTTGCCTTGCATGCAGAAGGACAGTGGTTTGAATCCCAACATTCCATATGGTCCCCCAAACCTGCCAGGAGTGATTTCTGAGCATAGAGTCAGGAGTTAACCCTGAGTGCTGCCGGGTGTTAAAGAAAATTATATATATATAATATATATATTGGGGCCGGAGCAGTGGTGAAGAGGTAAGGCGTTTGCCTTGCATGCATCTGACCTAGATTGGACTACAGTTTGATCCCCCGGTGTTCCATATAGTCCGCCAAACCACGAGCGATTTCTCAGTGCATAGCCAGGAGTAATCCCTGAGCGTCATCGGGTGTGGCCCAAAATTTAAAAAAAAAAAAGATTTTGAAAAAAACTCATAAATACTTAAATTATATTGTAAGATCATCACTATAAATTATTAATAAAAATGTAATTAAATAAGGAAATGAATGTTTTTACCATAAAACTGTTGATACAAATAAAATTATTAAACATAGAAAAATAAAATCACTTCAATGACAAATAGATAAGCAGAGAGATGACAAGACCTGGGGTGATGGTAGGGGGTGATGGTGGTTTTTTGGCAGAAATAAAGTTCTTCCTTATGTGGAAATTCTAACTGATGAAGATGTATACATTGATAAAAAACACAAAATCATTCTTTGGACTCTACCCAGGCAAACTAGTAAAACTCATCAACAACTTGTAAGTAACAAGTAGACTGAGGAGTTTATAGTTGTTTCAATGATAGTGTTTAATTAAAAATGGGACATAGTATTTTTAAATTGTATAAATTGATAGTGCCACTTATAGAATGCCTGTCTCAAATACAGGTGGAGGGGGAGAGATGAGAGATGGGAAGACATTGGTGGTAGGAATGTTGCACTGGTAAAGGGAAGTGTTCTTTTCTATAATTGAAACCCAACCACAAACATGTTTGTAATCATGGTGCTTAAATAAATGTATTAGGAAAAGTAAAAAAAAAGTTAAATTTGAAAGGTAAAAACGGGTAAGAGTAATAAAACAGTATAGAGTACATATGCCTTGCACACAGTCAACTCAGGTTCTATACTTGGCATGCTCCCCTGAGCACTGCACGGATCAATTTCTAAGTGAAGAACCAAGATATAATCCCTGAATACCACCAGGTACGGCCTAATAAAAAAGAAGTAAAAAAGAAAAAAGAAAAGAAAAGAAAAAGGTGGCCCAAACAATGAAGTCTAACACTTTACCTCCTCTATTATCTTTTCACTTCCTTTATTGAGTTTTGAGAGCTAGAAATGCCCTGTGTTCCTATCACAAACACTGAATGGCCAAGATATATTAGTAGTACTAAGAAGCTATTCAAATAAACATTGATATCAGCTTAAATACTTCATTATTTTTAATAATGGTTTTAATAGTATTCAAAACAATCCATCCAATTTTAGCAAATCAAATGCAGCAATATTAAAAATGGTGGGTGGGGGTAGGGTGGGGAAGAAGATTTGGGACATTGGTGATCAAAATGTTGCACCGGTGGGTATTCTTAAATGACTGAAACCCGACTATAATCATATTTGTAGTCAAGATGTTTAAATAAATATATCAATTAAAAATGGTAATAATAATGACAATCAAGTGAAAATTTTTCAGGAAGAAAATGTTCAGAAGATGGGAGACACTACTAGAGCATAAGGGCAAGAAGCAAATTTAATTTGTTTGTAGAAATTACTTGATGTTGAACCACCTTTAAGTTCTACATTATAGTTAATAAAAAAAACTTGAAAATTCCAGAACTCCAGGGAAATGCCTTCACCTGAATTTTTATGTCTACTCTCAGTAAATTCTTGATTTTAATGCATATTACTTCTTTGTACATAAAGTATGTTGATACCTACTTAATTTCGTATTCTCATTAATGCTAGAGCATATTTTTAATTTACTTTATTTAGTACTGAATATTTTCATGAGAAAACCTGCTGCTTTTGGAGCACCCTGACCCAAAATAAAGCCTCCATGGTAAGTTCACAGTAGATCTATAGACCATCACACACCTAGATAAGAATTTCAGGAACATTCTCTTCTACTGTCTAGCACCAATAGCTGTTAGCACATCCCCGTGTTTCTTATACATTGTGTTTTATTTCAGTGAGGATAGAATATAGGATATAGGATATAGGAGAGGAATTCATAGTTCTTATTCACCTAAAATTCAGTGTAACCTCTCATCATATAAGTTGCATTTTAAGATAAATATACCACTTTAATGTTAACTTTAATATTCACTTGAATGTGAATATACCACAAGAGATCAATTATGCAGTGGAAGATCACTGATTGTCTCCTGTACAGTACGTGCACATTTCTAAAGAGGACAACTCAGTGATTTTCCAAGAAACATAATTGATGTTACCTGCAAGCACAGATTTCAGGAAGGTTAGAATATAAATGCAAAATTTGTCAAAACCTGCATTAAGTAAAAAGGATCCTGGGCAACAGTTGCTTTGAGATGCCTATTGGAAAAAATGCACATTATGTCCTAAACACATCGTAATGTAAAATGAAGAAAAAGTCACAGTAAGCAGGACTACAGAATGTGCTATGCCTAATCAATTCAATATTAACATGGAGAAATACTATTAACTCTCTGTAAGTCAATCATATTTTACAATGATACAATAATAGTAATAATAATAAGCTACAGGGAGAGAAACATAATAGAGTGAGTAGAGTGCCAGGTACTATATTTGGGTCCCAAGCAAGAGTTATTCCTAAACACAGAAATAGGAGTATGTTCTGAGCACTGCCAGGTGTACAACTCTTAAAATTTTTTTGAAGACAAATCTCCAAGAATTTTTAATTTTTCAAATTAAAAATGATAAAAATGCTTTCAATTTCTCTTATCCACTTTTTATAATAATATATTTTACAAGTGTGATATTTGAAATGGCAAACAATATTTAATTGGATAATGTTTATTATTATTTAAGTTTTTAAATATGTATAAACTGAACCTCCATAGAGTTTTAGACAATATTGTGTGCGTTGGGGCACATTATTCAATCAAAAAAACTTTAAATAGCTAAAGTAAGAAGGTATTATTACTTAGGATCAAAGATTATGTACCTTAGTGCCCAAAACTAAAAATACTTTAAAATGATCTTGAACTAATATTGTTGTGACAAAATTCCATTTTCAAAGTATAAGATATAGAGTTTACAAAGCATTATAATTTTGTAGCACGTAAAGTGTTTGGAATGTACACATAATGTTGATCCCAGGCACCACCAGGATTCTTGAATGCAAAGCCAGGAATAAACCCAAAACCCTGCTTGAATGAGGCTAAAGCAAAAAAAAAAAAAAAAAGATAAAAATAATAAAAGTTATTTTGAATTCTCAATCTCTTATATTCCCAAGCATTTTTTTTTTTGCTTTTAATGCAGATAATTCAGATCTCCAGAAAAATTCATGGATGAAAACATTCTTTCCATATTATAGAATATTTTTATCACTAAATATAATTCAGTGCCAGTCTCTGCAGTATCCATCTATACTACAGAAGCCCCAATAAACACTGTAGTTGGACAAATCTGCAAATTCTTAAGAGATTTCTGATGTCTAGTTGGCAAAAATCATAAAGGTCGATTTTTTTCAAATATATTCATATTTCCAAGATTTGGCGTGAGTATAAAAAAGACACTTTTCCATTCTGTTTAATAGTCAACACATAGATTTTAGACTCATATTGAAATCAATGTCTCTTATGCAGAAGGAATAAAATGTTGATGCATAGTTTCTGTTAGATATTTTTTGTTACTTGTTCATTTTTCTTTATGTAGTCTATGCATATTTTTGTCTTATTACTCTGCTGAAGTTTTAATATATGTAATATATATACATATATATTGAATACAGTTGGTTCCAAGTGAATCCCAGCACAATTGATGGTCCCCCCAAATGTCACCATGAGTCTATCCTGAGCACAGTCAGGAATAGGTAGTACTACTTGATGTGGGTTACCTCCATTAGTGCCGAACATCTCCCAAAATTTTACCATTCATTTTTCTTATTCAATTTGACCAATTGATAGCAGAAAATTGAAGTTTAGTCCAGGGACCACTGAAAATCCAGGAAAACCTTGACAGAATTAAGTTTCTTACTTAAATATCAACTCCTTACTTTCTATTTTGACATTGTCAATCTGGCATACTGGACAAAATAAAGAGAGGCAAACTTGAACAATATACTGTGTGCATTTTATATAAAATTTCCATAGAATTCTCATACTAACATCTGAGTTCTGATTCATGATTTCTATCATAAAAGAGTGATTATACAAAGATCTAGAGAGAGTAAATCATTTGCCCCAAATCACTCATTAAGCAAATGACTAAACCAAAATCCATATGTAGATCTACACTTAATATGGGTGTTATTTCTATGAATTGACTCCCCATTCATTGAGAGTAAAACTTTTAGTACATATAAGTGTGTAAGGAAAAATAAAGGAACACTGGGGCTAGTTTCACTTTCTAGTACATATGATTATATATATGTATATATATGTATATATATATATACTCACACATATATCTTATGAATTATATGTTTACTGAGTAAGGGGTAGTTTAAATATATGGTAACATCATTATCTTCAATGATCAAATTCTTAATATAATAGTGGTCAGGAATAGCTCAGGTAGGGTGTGATCATGGTTAGTAGTTGTTATAAAATAATTTTTTAATAATCATGGTACTATCACAGATCTCTCTACTTTTATTTTTCATCATTGACTAGTTAATAAAAATTATTTTCTAGTTTACAAGCATAGACATGGAGGACTAGAGATACTATATCTTCTGTCACAGAGCATCACTAATGAAGTTCTGGCTACAGTACTTTATGAATATGACTTCTGAGATATTTACATATATTCTTTTATATTTCAAATGATTGTTTCTAATCCAAAAAACTTTTACAGTTACATGTTCTATCACAATCAAATAAAATATAACAGAAAATCTTACCAACAGAAATCTTACCAGAAAAATATTGAAACCTTAAAATTTAAATGGATTTACTTTTGAGTTTGAAAAATCAAGTAGCTAGAAGTCAATCTTAACATTTTACTTAACTTTTAAAGGTTTGTTGAGTCCCAAATCCTGGATCCCATTTTTGGAACTGGCACAGTTTTGAGCATAGCACAAGAAATCAAACTCCCAACGAAGAGGTCTAATGTGATCCTGGCACCAACTTGCTCCAAGGTAGGTTCATATAAAACCCTGAAGACAAGGAAACAGCAACAATAGGCTCCAAGGTCAGGTTTCCCTGCCTCACCACCTAATGGTAAAATAAAATCAGAAGACACTTCATGACACCCCAAACTTGATGTATAATCTGTGCAAAACTCAAAATCTCTAATCACAGAAGACTGACTACTACAACTGCCACTGAGTAGAACTTTTCCTAAAACCATAAAGAAAGACCTTGGGTTAGACAATTAATATGTCTTGAGCCTGTAGTCAGTCTTATGATAGTAAACTCCATGGGTAGAGATACCCTGTTCATTTTTAGGCCAAGGGCATTTCCTTTCTAATTTCACCGATATTTACTGCACCTATGTAAAACAAACAAGAATAAAACATAAACAAAAAATGCCACATTTGTCCCTTCTTTTATAATTTTATTTTTATCTTCTAGATAGGGTCTTCCACTTTTTTCCCCACAAACCTTGGAACATGAATCACTTTGTTTTAGCTCATATCACTACATCTTTTTACAAATTGAAAGAAGAAAAAAATGTGGATGGGACCCAGGTGTCAAGTGGCATAGGTGCATTGATTGGAAAAATCAATTGGTCAGAACTAAATACCCAAAGACAAAGTCAATGACAATAAGAATCAATAGATCCAAACTATAACAAGCTAAACATAAATGGGCCTATTATACTGTTAGAGATATGGGGATGTGGGATGAATTTTGGGAATTCTGGTGAAGGGAGGTCAACACTGGTGGTGGGAATAATCCTAATTCACTATCATTATATGTCTGAAATACACCTATGAGGACTTTTAATTCACAATGGTTTCAAAAAAATCAAAAAAATAAGAAATAGGGGCCGGAGAGGTGGCGCTAGAGGTATGGTGTCTGCCTTGCAAGCACTAGCGTCGGACAGACCACGGTTCGATCCCCTGGCGTCCCATATGGTACCCCCCCAAGCCAGGAGCGATTTCTGTGCACATAGCCAGGAGTAACCCCTGAGCATCAAATGGGTGTGGCCCAAAAACCAAAAAAAAAAAAAAGAAAGAAAAGAAAAGAAATATACAAAAGAAAAAATGTGTTGAGGTAGCATAGTTAACAATGTTTTTTGTAGTTGATTTTCAGACATACAGTTTTCCAATGCAAACCTCACCACCAATGTCAACTACCTTCCATCAATGTTCCCAGTTTGCTTCACAACTGCATCCAAATGGGTACATTTTTAAGCTTACATGTTATAATTTGGATTTTTTTCTTTCAGTGCTGTTGGTTAATATATAGAAATATACCATACCTATACATCACCAATGTGTCTGAAGCCCAGAAGCAGATCTCTAACCCAGTGACCTTCTGTAAGACTTTCTTAGCCCCTTCCTCTGTTTTTATTTTTTTATTTTTTACTTTCCCATCCTTCTCAGTTGTGTAATCTAGGGATCAGAACAATTTAGGTATCACATTTTGATACCTTGCATTTTCTTATCCTATAATTCTATATACCACAAATAAATAAAACATTGTGTATTTGTCTTTATTATGACTTCCTTCACTTAGAATGATATACAATTCGCAGCAAATTGTATGATTTCAGCCTTCCTTAACTAGTTGTGTAGTATTCCATTTGTCTATATACCTCCACTTCATTACCTGTCTATGGTGATTTTCATTCTAACTATATGTTTTGTGCTTTAAAGGGTTTAAATGGATGTTATTTATTTTTGTTTGGGGGATATACCTGGATGTGCTCAATGATTATCCCTGTTTCTGTGCACAGGGATCACTACTGACTGGCTTCAAGGGAACCAAATGCAATTCTCGGGATCTAAATTAATTGGCTGTGTGCAAGGCAAGCACTTAATCCAATCTACTATCTTTCCAGCCCTTAAAATATGTTTAATTGGAAATTTGAGACAATTTGATAGAATTAGGAAAATGTGAAAAATAGTAAAAAAAATCTCTTTAAGTTTTTGATAATAAAGAAAACCTCTCTTTCTCTAATTAAATAGGAAAATTAAAAATCTAATACCATTTGAACTAAACTACTTACCAACTTAAATTATAAACTCTATTTTAGTCTGCATGGAAATAATTATATCAAGAAATATAAAGAAAATAACTAGAATATAAGGAAAGCATAATCAATGATTGCATGTATGTAATGAATGTGTGAATGGATGAAATTATGGATCTAGATTCAGGAAATTTTTACCTCAAAACTATATATTTTTCAATGGCACACTAAAATTTATCCCTCAATATTTTTATATTCATTTCCATTTTCAAATATCTATTGTATATTAATTTTAAAAAAAGGCAGCAAGCACAGCATGTCAACGTGACAATGATGTAGATAATAATCTCATGAAGATCTCTGATCTTAAAATATATATGCTAGTGGTTGGTGATTGTCTTGCACTAATATTATAAAGTTCATTATTTCTATATTCTAGAGCTGGTTTCAAGTTGACTATATAACCAGGCTGACAGACGGTCAAGCTATAGAAAACGCTGCTTCTAAAAGGGAGATCGAGGAAGTCACATGTGGAAAAGAGGTAGTAGTGAATTCACAACTAGAGTCGGACAGTCCTTCAAAATATTCTCATCTTTGGAAATATTCTGTTTAGATGTAGAGATTTTGCAGATGCTGTCACTGAATTAAGCTGCATTGCCATCTAGTGGCTAGATATTGTGATGCAGGGAGACCATGCTTTTGATGAGCGAGCAGATTTCTTGTTGAATTGAAAATCAAGAACCGCTTTCTTTCCTATCCTATTTATAAAAAAAAAAATAATAAAGAGAAAAATTGAATATCTACCTTTATATTAGAAATATTAAGTGAAGTATTGTCATACCACAAGTTTTTGTCCCTTCACTAGGACAACAGCTTTGTTTAAGTTGCTTCATAACCTCCTGTAAATGACAATTTCTTACTTTCAAAAATCTTTTCTAGAAACTGGAATTACTAAATTCTACTGTTTTTCAGATAGAAACAATATAGTTTTAAGTATCAATTGAGTACATGAAAGGACTTTATAAACATTTAATTATTAAGAGTTCTAAAGTAATATCAATGTCTTTAATGTTAATACGGATACATTTAATCTAATTATGCCTTCTTTTTTTTTTTTTGGTTTTTGGGCCACACCCGGTGATGCTCAGGGGTTATCTAGCTATGCGATCAGAAATCGCTCCTGGCTGAGGGTCCATATAGGACACAGGGATATAGAACCATGGTCTGTTCTAAGTCAGCAGTGTGCAAGGCAAACACCCTACTGCTCTTCCACTGCTCAGACCCCTAATTATGCCTTTTAACTGAAATTTGTTACTTTCAAGAGTATGTATTGGGCAGTTAAAGACATGGCAAACAACCAAACTGGAATATAGGTGATAGTAAAAAAAAAAAAGCTAACATCTGGTTAGCAGTAACCCAGCAGGTTAGAAGGTGATTAATGGACTCAAAGGATTATAAACAATACATTTGTGGGCCAGAACATTAGTACAATGGGTAGGGTACTTGCTTTGCAATTGTTTAGTCCAGATTTTATATCACTGTCTCCTGAGTCTGCCAGGAGTGATCCCTGAATGAAGAACCAGGAGCAAGCCCAAAAGAAACAAACAAAAATATTTTAGCCCTCATGGTTTTAAGCAACGTTTTTGGGAAAGTTTTTTTTGCAAATATTAGATGTCAGAGTAATCAATATAAACCCTTGTGGACTGGACCTGAAGATCAGCCTACTTGTTAACTTCCTTGTCTAGATTTGGGGGGGAAGGATAGGATAATAAAAACAATCTATGTTCTCAATAATACTATCCATAGGAGTTAGCTAGTCTATTATTTTGAAGCATACCCTAATTTCTTTAAGGTTTGTTTCAATAATACTATAACAACATTAGTGTTCACATATAAAATAGAAATTATTTAGTGCTTCCAGCTTGGAGATGCAGATCAAAAAACAGTGAACGTTTTATGTAAAAAATAAATAAATAATCTTGGTCAAGGGTAGTGGTATAGTTAGTAGAACTTGTACATTGTATGCAGCCAACCTAGGTTTGATTTCTCGGCAAAAGTGATTCCTGAGCACAAAGTCAAAATAAGACCAGAGCACAGCTGAATGTGGCCAAGAAACAAACAAAATTTAAATTCAATATTAGAAGCTCTAGTTACATATCAGAGAAGTAGATAGTAAAAGGTGAGAAGTAGAACTTGTATATATAAAATGTTGAAATAAAAATATTCATATTTTAAAATATCCTCTTATAGTTATGAGAGGAGATAATTCTGGAATATATATCTTTAGATAACCTACCTTCAATTCATACAAATGATGAATTAATCTTACTTGGAGCCAATGATTCACAACATAATAAGATTTAAAACTTTGTTTTTCTTTATAAAAAATTTGACCACTTTAATTTCTAGAACAGTGTATAGTTCAAATATTTAACATAAAAATCATGAGATTTCAGGAGCTGGAATAGGGCATTTGCCTTGAATGTAGCTCACCAGGGTTCAATTTCAGGTATCTCATATGGTCTTCTGAGCACCACCAGGAGTAATTTCTAAGTGCAGAGCCAGGAATATCCCCTGAACACTGTCAGGAGTGGCCCAAAATGAGAGAGAGAGAGAGAGAGAGAGAGAGAGAGAGAGAGAGAGAGAGAGAGAGAGAGAGAGAGAGAGAGAGAGAGAGAGAAAGAGAGAGAGAGAGAGAGAGAGAGAAAGAGAGAGAGAAAGAGAGAGAGAGAGAGAGAGAAAGAGATATTTAATGGTTTCTTGAAAACTCATCTAGTCATTTCATTGATTTCTGTGTCACATATTGTCTTCCTTGTGCTTAATTGTGATTGAAGTCTTTATTTATTTACTCTTTCATAATGTGGTAGATTTAAAAATGGTCCAGAAATCATACTTTCTCTTGCAAAGTCCATTTTCATCATCCTCGCTTTCTTCTGACATCTAGAGAATTGCATCTGAGACAGACTGATGGATGGCCATCTATCCACAAATTATTTGTTTCAAATGGCTCTCTTCTGGGCTATTTTAGTAGAAGGAGATATAGCTTTGTCCTTCAAAACAAAGAAGTAAGGAAATCTCTGTCAAAAAAGACACTTTAATGTTCAATAACAATCTAAAATCATATTCCTTTGGGAATGTTTTCTTTGTATCAGTATGCCAAGGAAAACAGGAAAACCTACAACAGTTTATCAAATAACAAGATATCAAAATTAGAAAAATATTAAAATTCCCTTGGCCTGGAAAGTAAAAAAAATTCAAATTGTATGCAAAGATGATCATGCTTTGAGAACTTATTTTGAGCCTTTGTGCTTTATTTTCCTACCTCAAATAAATGATTTTTTGTAAGTCAGACTTTTCCTGCTTTGAAGTGCCTTCTCTTGACTTTTATCTTTTTTTTTTTTTTTTTTTTTTTTTTTTTTTTGGTTTTTGGGCCACACCCTGTGACGCTCAGGGGTTACTCCTGGCTATGCGCTCAGAAGTTGCTCCTGGCTTCTTGGGGGACCATATGGGACGCCGGGGGATCGAACCGCGGTCCGTCTCCTAGGCTAGCGCAGGTAAGGCAGGCACCTTACCTCCAGCGCCACCGCCCGGCCCCTTGACTTTTATCTTTACTCTTTCAATAACTACTATTATTCTAAATTGGGTCCAGAATTTACATCTTCTGGGGAAAATTTCCTGACTTCTTTTCCTGGATATATTCATGTTCTCTAGCTCCTTTGGCATTCTGCTATCTTAAAGTAACAGATGGTTAGTGGGCAGTGCCTGAATGTTCATGTCTTTCCTGCTTCATGTTTTTCACAGTAAAATTTTGGATAAACTAACTTCAGGTGTCTAATCCCTTATGTTTTGGATATGGGTTAACCTACTGGTTAATTGCTCTTGCCAATAGAAGCAGAATATAAAATTTCTGGTTCCACACAAATACAAAGAAAGATTATAGTGAAATTAGAATCTATTCTCATATGATTCCCATAAAGCTTTTATTAGAATCTTTCACTAATGAAGAGATACAAATTAATAGTCAGTTTCCTCATCTATTAAACTTTCATGTTATAGCATCATGGTTTATAAGAAAAATGATAACTTATAGGCACATAAAAACTCCATACTAAAAAAATTCACAATTTAGACCAGTTATTTAATTTGTTCTTGAATAGTAATTTTTAAGGCCAAATGGTTATCAAAGTTGACCTAAGAATAGGTATTACCACATATTTGTGATTTAAAAAAATAGAGAGAGATAGTACTTACCTTGTATGCAACCAACCTGGGTTCTAACTGGTGTCCCAGGTGATCCCTTGAGAACTGCCAGGAGTGATTCCTAGAGCAGAGACAGTAATAAACTCTGAGCATGGCCAGATGCAGCAAAGTGTTAGTAAATAAATTTCAACAGCAAATCAAAAAATCATACTCCATAATTAAGTGGGACTCATCCTAGGAATACATGGATGATTCAAAATACATAATTAACATAATACACCATAGTAGTAAGAGGTAAGATAAAATCGTATGATATGAGTTGACAAGATCAAGCAACCACTTGTATTAAAAAAGTCTTAACAAGAAGCTGGAGAGATAGCATGGAGGTAAGGCGTTTGCCTTTCATGCAAGAGGTCATCGGTTCGAATCCCAGCGTCCCATATGGTCCCCCGTGCCTGCCAGGAGCAATTTCTGAGCATGGAGCCAGGAGTAACCCCTGAGCACTGCCGGTGTGACCCAAAAACCACAAAAAAAAAAAAAAGTCTTAACAAAATAGGAATGAACAAATCCTTCCTTAAGATAGTAATAACATCTATAATAAACTCAGAGCCAGTAACATTCTTAATGGTTAAAAACTGAAAGAATTATTATTATTATTATTATTATTATTATTATTATTATTATTATTATTTTGGTTTTTGGGTCACACCCAGCAGCTCTCAGGGGATACTCCTGGCTCTACACTCAGAAATTGCTCCTAGCAGATTTAGGGGACCATATGGAATGCTGGGAGAAAGAATTATTTCTAAGACTAATTACAAAGAAAGAATGGCCACTGTCTCCACTTTTGTTTATAATAATATTTGAAGTCCTGGCTACAGCAGTAGGGCAAAAAATAAGGAATCAAAGTTATCTAAATTGAAAAAAAGTAAGTCAAATCATGTATTTGAAGATGACATGGTAATATATAGAGAATACCCTAAAGAATCACCAATAATGCTCCAAGAAACAATAGATACATCAAAATGTCCAATACATTAAGTCAGTTATTTTCCTGTGAGCAAATAATGAATTTGAAGAGAAAGTAGAGTCATCCTATTTAAAATAGCATACAGTGGTTCTCAAATTTTTATACAGGGGTCCAGTTCACTCTCCATCAGATCATTGGAAGGCCAGAATAAAGTAAAACAAATACTATGAACAAATTCTTCTGCACACACTACATCTCTCTCTCTCTCTCTCTCTCTCTCTCTCTCTCTCTCTCTCTCTCTCTCTTTTTGGTTTTTGGGCCACACCCGGCAGCGCTCAGGGGTTACTCTTGGTTGTCTGCTCAGAAATAGCTTCTGGCAGGCACGGGGGACCATATGGGACACCGGGATTCAAACCAACCACCTTTGGTCCTGGATCAGCTGCTTGCAAGGCAAATGCCGCTGTGCTATCTCTCCGGGCCCACATACATCTCTTTATAAAGTAAAGAAACAAAACGGGAACAAATACAATATGAGGCCCGCAGGCCAGAGTTAGAGGACCACTAAAAAATATCACATATTTAGGAATCAGCAAAAAGGGTGGGTGATCTTTAAATTCCTTAAGAAGGAGATTAGAGAGATTTTAAGAAATAAAAATCTATTCCACATTTATGGTTTGGAATAATTAATATTGTCAAAATTGCCATGTTACTTAAATTATTATATAGATCAGGGAAATCCCCATACAAATTCAGATCACATTCTATAAGGACTTAGGTCAGTAATAAAATTCTTATGAGATTATAAAGAACCTCCATATAGTCAAAGTCATACTAAAAAATAAAAACTTGAGAGGTATCAGATTACATAACTTAAAACCATACTAGTAAACTACCGTTATCAAAACTTTATGGTAACTGAAGAATAGACTCTATAATCAATGGCTCAGAATTGAATCTTCAAGGATAAATCCCTACACACATGGTCTATTTTTGACAAAGAAGCTGCAAACCATGAAATGGAGTAAAGATATCTTCTTCAACAAATGCTGCTGGGAAGACTGTTTAACCAGATGTAAAAATTAATAAAGCTGGATCCACATCTTACATCTTATAGAAGGTCATTTTAAAGTGGATAAAAGTCCTTGAGATCAGACTCAGATCTATCTAGCACCTTGAGGAAAATATAGGCAGATAACTCCAAGATTTGAACCTCAATGTGTCTTTAATAGTATGATATTCCTCAAAAAGGCAATAGAATAAGAAGTGAATAAATGGGACTACATCAAATTTAAGAGTTCATATATAGCAAAATAAACATATACTAATACTAACCGACATCTAAGAGAGTGAAATATTGTAATCAATGCAATGGCTAATATGCCATATATATAAGACATACAAAACCAAAAATAAATCTAAAACCCCTATCAAAAAGAGGGAGCAGAAAATGAACAGACACATATTCATTTGAACTTTCTACTAGAAAATAAAAAATGGTCAATAAATATATAAAAGTGTTCACCATTAGGGAAATCCAAATCAGGACAGTAAAGTATCATTTTAAACTAGTGAGAATGAATGGTATACATTAAAAGTACAGAGAATAATCTGTGATGTTGGGATATGCTGATAAAGGAAGTTTGATCCATTATTGGTGAGGATGTTGTCTGATCCAACCCCTATGAAGAACAGTTTGGAGATTTATCAGCAAAGTAAAAATTGAGTTGTAATATAATCCAGCAATTCCACATTTGGGCTTCTATCCCCAGGAGACCATAACATTCATTTAAGGCCATATGTACATCAGTATTTATTGCAGCACTTAGTATAATAGCTGAAATATAGAATTTACCTAGTTGCGGCGAGGTGGCGCTAGAGGTAAGGTGTCTGCCTTGCAAGCGCTAGCCAAGGAAGGACCATGGTTCGATCCCCCTGCGTCCCATATGGTCCCCCCAAGCCAGGGGCAATTTCTGAGTGCTTGGCCAGGAGTAACCCCTGAGCATCAAATGGGTGTGGCCCGAAAAAAATTAAGAATTTACCTAGTTATCCAATGATAGATAATGGATTATGAAGATGTGGTATGTATAAGTATAAATAAATTTATATATAAAATATATATTTGTACATATACCACATCTTGACAATATACACAAATATATACAATAAAATTCTATGTGGTTGCAAGCGAAACAAAATCATGTAATCTTCTGCAACATGAATGAAACTGGAAGATGTCATGTTAAGTGAAGTAGGTAAGAAGAACAAATAAGATCATGCTTTATCTGTGGTATGTAGAATAATGGGATTTGAAAATGTAATGTAGTAAAGGGGAGATCTCTTGGTCCCCAGAATATAGGCATGGGAAAGAGGGAGATGGAAAAAAGTTAGGGGAAAAAAGGTGGATGGAAAGTAAAAGGGAGTAGGAGTGCAGACATTGGGTACATTTTTAGTATAGAGGCGTTACCATTTGCTGAGTTTAATATCAAAAGGCACTAGAAGGTTCCCAGAGCCAGAGATAATCCCTAAGAACAGAATCAAAAATAATCCTGAGCACTGCCAAGTATATTTCAAAGGAAAAAAAAAATACCTTCTAAAACATTAAGTTAAGGAATGATAAGGAGAGAGATGAAAGAAGTTCTGTTTATGGAAGTGTTTAATTTATTGTTGATAATGATCCTAATAAATCAAAATGTTTGTATATTAACAGTATATTGTCCTAAGTTAATGAAAAAGAAAAGGTAAAATGTTGATTTTATTAAAATATAAAGTCTAAGGTCCATATGTTGAGTGAAGCCTCCCCTTGGCATGGCACCTCTAGCCCTTCAGCTAGTGGGTCAGATGATTACAAGGTAAGAAGGAGAAATTAATTCACAAGCAGTCCTAGTCAGTTATAGTTTCGTCTGAGTCAGTTCGGTTATCTGTGGCCCCTTATACTCCCATGTACATTTCCTTCATGTCCTTTCTTGCTCTAGCTTTCTATCCCAAGCTTTCTATATTCTGCTTCTTCTCTCTGGCTTTCTGCCTTCTGCTCCTTTGCTGGCCTTCTTCACTCCCCTTTACCTCCCCTCCCCGCACTAAGCACCCTTTATTTTTTATTCAAAATAGCCCACCACATTCCAGGTGTGGGCGAGTCTGACCATCCAGGTGGGATTACCATCTTAAAAGGAAGTTTAGGTAATGGCTTTGGGGGAAGGGATACCTTACAGTAGGAGCTTTGAAGTGAGGGATACAACATTGATGCAGAGGTAGGGCAAGGGACAACAGTGATCCGTTATCATTAAAAGCAAAAAGTAAAAACAAGTGAAATGGCTGTGTGGAAGGCTACCTAACTTTAAAGTAGAAGTTTTTTCTGATATCACATATATATGGTATAAATTGGGATATCAAATTGGGCTAGATATTAAATACTTTCCGGACCTCTAATTCTTTGGTTAGTTCTACAGAGACCTCCCCCCAGAAGTCTCTTCCTCACCTGCAGGGTCTGTTCCAAAAGTGCCCGTATCTATTTTTTTTTAATAATATCTTTATTTAAGCACTATGACTACAAACATGATTGTAGTTTGGTTTCAGTCATAGAAAGAACATCCCCCTTCATCAGTGAAATGCCCCTGACCATCTCCTTCCTTCCCCACCCCCTGCCTGGATTTGAGACTTGCATTCTACTTCTCTCACTCATTAACATTATCATGATAGTTCTTAGTGTAGTTATTTCTCTAACTGCACTCACCACCCTTTTGTGGTGAGCTTCATATTGTGAGCTGGTCCTTCCAGCCCTCATCTCTATTGTCTCTGGGCATTATTGCAATAATGTCTCTGGGCATTATTTTATTTTTACAATAAAAGACATTTAAGGTGTCCTTATCTTCTCTGGCCTGTCTAGGGCCAATTTTTTGAGTGGTTATGACTTTTCATTGTGAACTGTGTCAAATATTCATACTATTGTAATGTATTTTCCCTCAAAAAAAAGTCATACTATGAATCTAGGCAATTAATTGGTTTGTAACAGGAAGTCAAAACTTTCTTGATTGTTGGAAATTTAATCTTATTAATACTTGATTCTTCTAGGAAACATGTGATCAGCTCGGGCTTATAACCGAAAAGTACCAGGAAATAGAAAAATCCATGAAAGCCATTGTTTGTGTTCCAAGAGGTTCCAGAGGAATTGATCAGCATATTGTCAACTATCCACCCTCATCCATAGTTAGAAAAGTTGTACACAGCATTCTCTAGTTCTGTACTTACTTTTCTTTCCCAGTATTAGATGATAACTTTCATTGGCAATACTTAAGAAACAGATTGCTCAGTGCCATGATATTAGTAAAAATGCATCACCAAGTATAATAAATATATATCTTTACATCATAAAAATATATATGATTAAATATAAAGACATACTATTTATATGATTTATCATACATATGATTATTATTTATATGATTATGAGTATAGATTATGAAATATGATATAACTATCATATTTACCATATAAATATATGATATAAACATTTTATATAAATATATGATATGTATAACTTTATATCACATATCACTTCTTTTATTCATGTTCTAAGTTGCATTTGACCTTGTCCCAACTCTTTTTATCATTTGCACATACAGGACCATTTCCTAGAATTCTATTCATTTAAATGTTAGGAGAGGAAAAACAGGGGTAACCACAAATTCCTACTTTCCCCTACCATTCATTTATTTAAGTTTTAATCTCAAATGGAGCAGCACATCTTTGGAGAAGCTTTTTCATTCTTAACAGTAGATATTTATATATGTACATATTTGAACTATCTTTTCTTAAAAAAGTATAACCCAGAAAATAATTATTCATATACTGTTATTTAGGGAGATTAGCAGATGGTCATCATCTCTGCTTAGCTATAAATACAATAAAAAGAGGGATCATCTTAGTGTTTTTAACCAGCATATCAACACTGAATATAATATGTGGCAAATGGTAGGAACCAATAAACATTTTGTGGAATGAATATGTTAATCATTACATAATATTATTCATGTCATCATGTAATAGGTTACATACACACATGCTCATATATTGTTATACACATTTTTAAAATATATAAGGCATATTAATTAATCTGGCAAATTAATGACTGTTTTTGTGTCACAATATTATTACAATATATTGCGTACTATAGCTGGGACAGTTGAGACTTAACTATAATTCTTCACTTGTTTACTATCTTAGTTGGGTAAAACACTTTACATTTATGAGTCTCAGTTTTCTCATTACAGAAAATCATACAAATTTTGAACTTAGGTGCAAATTTAAAGAAGGTAATTTAGAAGGCCTGCCTCACCTAGTGCCTGCAGCATTTCCTCAGTAAAAGTAGTGACTATTGTAATAAATTATGTTTCATATGTTCTAACTAAGTACAGGATTTTTAGGTTGATCTCTCAAAAATGTAGAGCATAAAATATAAATTTAAAATTGTTTGCATATTAAATGAATAATTACATTCTATGTAATTTTGAAGTCTACTGTGAACTCTCCCCTGGGTCTCCCAAGTATGACAGGACAATGCAGAATCCTACCACTAGGTGTCAATAAACACTGTGCAAACAAACCTAGAGATTCTTGCGTTCTAATATGTTTTCATACAAATAAAATATTAGGCTAATGTAATTACTTATATAAAATAAAAGTTTGGTTCAATAATCTATTCAAAAATTGTAGCAATCTCATTTTATGTTTAAATACACTAAAATTTTCATTATTCCATCTAGTTTTTTTTTTTAATTTCATTGTCTCTATCATTGTCACTCTCCTTTCTGTCTTTGTATCTTTCAATCATACCAGATTAACAAAGACTTTATTTTTACTGTTACTATTATCACTGTTATTTGTTTTGGGGACACACCCAGCATGTTCCTAGCTCTGCATATAGAGAACAAAAGTGATGGTGCTCCAGGGGTCATATGTGGTACCAGGGATTAAACTCATGTTTGCCACATGTAAAAGTGATGTATTGGCCTCTGTATATTGATCTAACCCTACAAAGACTTTGCTTTAATACCTATAGTATCTCCATACAGAACATACACATGGAAGCTAAGGACTTAGCTGGTAACAGGGAACTTTCCATCATCTTCAATTGACTCAATTTAAATAATAAATTAAAGATCAGTTGGTCTCCTTCATAATCAAGTTCTTGGCCATTTTTCTCACAATATTTATTATTTATATTTATTTTATACCTTCTTTTGTAAGATGACAATTATTTTTATGCCTCTGGATGTATGTACAGATTGACCTATGTCTTATTTTAGTCTCCGAGTAAAAGTCATCCTCTAGAAACTGCAGGTAGGACAAACTGTCGTATAGGCAGATGACTGAGGTTCAATTCACAGAACCCTATTTGATCCTCCGAGCAACACCAGGAGTAATTCCTAAACCCAAAACTAGGAGTAATCTTTGGGCATTGCTGGATGTGGCTTCCAAAACAATAAAGTCATCCTTTAAAACTTTGTATGTTAAGACACCTGAGCTATATATAAATTTCCTGTTGCACACTACTCCTGATCAAAATATTCATACTTTTAAATTTTCTCTCACAATGCTCCTAGACCTGTTCATCATCATCTTTTTTTCCTATGCAATCCCATTTTTCATGCCTGTATTCGAATTTCCTGTTATGAAGAACCCAGTCATAATGGATAAGAGCCCTCCCTAAATACCTTTTTATTTGATATCTCCTAATATTCTTTCCCTAAAATACAACCAAATTCTGTAGTGAAAAAAAAACAGTTGAGTTTTAAGCAGTCAAAATCCAATCCAAAATATCTACCCTTCTACCACAGCACAATTTTCTCAATACCACCTACCATCAGTCATAGTTCTTTACACGTACAACTTCATGGTGAATGACTATTCCATTATTGAGTATTGTATTTTTTTCTAAGGGTAGAATTGGGTTCTTTTTGATAGAAAATAGAACCACAGTCCCATGCAACTGTGTCCAAGCCTGACACATACTAGATTGTTTTCTTTTTAACCATTTTGTATTAGCATCCTCCTCTTTATTATTACTTCCTCAATGAGTAGTACAAATTGACTCAGTAAATATTTATTTTAATAAAAACATTCATATCTAGCAGTTTAAAAATGCTCTGGTCACATATTGAATTTAATTATTTCATGATATTTCCTTCTGAATCGCATAATTTGCATTAACCAATAGAAGAATAGCATTTTATTCATTTAAACTCAGCTATGATTTGCCTTGTGGTGCTTTTGATAGCTTGCTAACTTGTAAAAGCAGACCCTGCAGTACTATATCCAGGGGCCATATCCAAGATACTAGGATTTTTGGCTGGCTTGTACTGCTCCTTGGCAAGATTCCCCTTTTGTGGGAGAAAGGTTCATGAACTTCTAAAGTTAACATATTTTATTTTTTTTTTTAGATTTTTCTATGCATTTGTGTCTGAATTTTTCTGAAAAAGTGGCTCTAAAATTTGTGTATGCATCTTTATAAGCCCTTTGCTTCACTTTCTGAGAGATCCCTGGCCCAAAAAATGGTCAGAGATTTCTTCATATTAAACAAAGAAAGGATGGAATAAAAAGGGTTTAGGGAATTATTTAATTTTTTATCTTTCTCTTTCAAATATAGGGCTAGATTTGATGTCTCTATATACTTTGATTTCAGTGATATCATAAGTTTTTTTTTCAAATCCATAGAAAAAAATTCTTAGGACTCAATCCCAGGAATGAATGTTTAGTGAAGTCATAGGTATTGTATACATATATATGACCTAGACCTATTTTAGACTCTCCAAAACTTTCATCACTCTTTTTGGAGAACCCATTTAAACGTCCTATTTAAACAGATTTTCATTTTTCTTGATTGGAAAAAAAGGTTTTATAGGCATTTAAAAATATATGTTTAGGAATTAATCCTATTTGATTATCTCTGTTAACCTGAAATTAATGTCTAGGCCCCAAAGCTGAGAAGAAAAAGATATTCCATATAAGATTACATATTTGAAATCTTATTATGTGTAAAGTATGAACTTAACTTAAAGCTATTGAGCTAAGTACCTCCCCCAGGGCATTTAATATGAAACTAAGCACTCTCAGCTTCCCTATCAACACATTACCCATATCTTTTAAGTCAATATCAGCAGAATCTTGAAAAAGAATACAGAATGCGAGAGAATGTAAAATAAAGCAACTGAGAAATTCTTACATAGGCAAAAAACCATAAATGAAGCACTGGTAAAGAAATATAGAAAATAATAGACTCGATAGTTTTAATGACTCATAAAATAAATTGCAACAACATGTAATGTTTGCGTTTAGCTCAGAATTTTTAGGATCTATTGTATCCATAAAATAAGTAAGTCTTTCTTTTTAATCATTTGGGCAAATACACTGAAATAAATGAGGTTCACCTCTTAGATCTTGCCACTGAGAATTCAAGGGAAAAGGTGTAGAGTTTGTCAATCAACAGAAATACATGCAAATAGGGCCAAGGAGAGGATTTGGTCAGAGAGGACAAAAAGCTTTTATAAACAACTTCCCACAAGATTTCAGGTGTCATGGTTTTATATAACCTTGTTGAAATGCCTTTTAAAAATAGGACATTGGAAGAATTGAATTCTAGAAAAGTAGTCATATTTGAGCTAATGATACATAATTATTAAGCAAAAAGAATTCTGGGAACATTAATACAATCTTGACTTTTATAGCCTTCTGAGACTTTTCATGAAATTATATGCTACAGTATCTGAGAAACCATTTATTAACAAGATGAATTTGCTGAGGAAATACTCTCATTCTGAGGAGTTTATCCAAACTAGGGAGATACTTGACTGACCCAAAACTAAAATACAGCAGGACTTTGGGTACTAGCAAGAGAATTTCAACTCTGTTCAAATTCTTGCTCTTGCTTCTGAGTTGAACAACAACCCAACTGTATTAACACAAGACAATAACAGGATAGACAGAGAATTTGTTATAAAGTAATTGATTAATTTTCTGTTCTAAGTTCTAGTGAAAATTTTTTACTCTCATTCCCACCTCTATACTCACCACAAGGCCTCATAAAACCTGGTTCATATCAGAGCACAAAAGGAGGTGTGACCTCAAGTAGCAACTTTTGATCCAAACTCAAAAATCAGAAGTATCTGACATCAGTGACCACGATTTGCTCTGATGTATATGCATAAAGATGTGAGAATACAAATATTATTTATTGTTATAAATGAAAATGAGCCTTAGAAAAATACTATTTTAATAAATAGGATATAATTCCAAAAGAGAAATCAAATTCTATCTCTTAAATGACACTATATCAGATTTCTATGGTGTTTGCCATTAAATAAAAATACGTTTTAAAATGTTAAATCATTCAGAATGAGTTTGTAAAAACTGACTTATATTAAAGTATTGTATTGCAAAATAATACTGATTTATATTTTTTGTTTGTTGGAGTGTCATACCTGGCAGTGCTCAGGGGTTACTTCTGGCTTTGCCCTCAGAAGTCGCTGCTGGCAGGCTCGGGGGAGACCATATGGGGTGCCTAGATTCAAACCACTGTATGTTCTGCCTTACCACTGTGCTATCTCTCTGGCCCAATACTGATCTATTATATACTAATTTAAAATTTTAATTAGTTTTTCCAAGTGAAACTAGTTTTCTTTTTATCATCTTACTTATAGATATTAAGATAGAGATAGGTATAGAGGTTTTGAAGGTAATAATGAATCTGGAAAATATGTCTAATATGTTCTTCTGTCCAGAAATTAGGAGAGAATATAAGAATGACAATGTTCGCTGCCATCTTTTCACAGAAAAATTAATAGACACACAAATGAAAATACTGGCCAAAAAATAGAATGTCCACTTTTTCCCTACTTCCTCATGGACAATCCTGACTTGCCTCTTAAACTTCTTGATAAGGTTCTAGTCACCTAGATGAGGGGGAAAGTAGCAGAGGATAAGATAATGATTTCATCAGCAAATAGAATTTTGTTGTGTGAGGTTTTTTTTCCTTTACTGGTTTTAGATGGTTGAGGATATCAACAATAATTGATTGCTTTTAAGATAGTAATGGTCAAAGAATTTCACTCAAGTTGTATGAATGGGATTCTTCTGTTTTAAAATTGGTTAGTATTTTATGAATAAAGAGAGATCTTATTAAGTCCTTATTGTTGAAAGTGTTCTATAATTTAAATTACTTTGTATGATTTTTATGATGGAAACAATTTTACTAGCCAATTGTCCTCAGACTCCGGATGTTCACTGGCCAAAACTGTTTATATTTTGAAGGACTTTGGCAGGTTTTCTCCTGTAGGAAAATATTATTGATATTTCAAAACAATGGCTTGAGGTTACTTTATTCTTATTTATGAAATGACAGTTTCCATCATTTATCAGAACACTCCGTCCTTCTTATTTTAGTATGTAAATAGAAGAGGAAATAGTTAACTCTCATATATCACAAGAGAAACTCTGCTGGACATTTCATACCCAAATAATAGGAATGTTAAAAATCTGAAAGGAAACAGATTTGTAAACACAAAAATTTAAAGCTTGGCAAGCAACCATATTTTCCTTCATTTATGCTCAGTGTATTTATACTTTTAGAAATAAGAGATGCACTTTAATTTCTATTCATTTCTGGCTTATCTTAGTTCTCTCAATAGCTGAGAATCTTATCAGTTGATCTCTTTCTCATTGTGTCTTGTTATCTGAGTTTAAAAATGTTGCAAAACCTTTACAGTTTTGCAATCCTATAAGGTTTTCCAATCCCTTAAATTAAAAATCATGAGGCCGAAAAGCCCAGGGTATATTACAACATATAAAAACTTAATGAAATACAATCCCAGATGCTTATAGATATATTCATGGATATATCTAAGAATCTACAGTTAGCTAATTTACCTTTTTCATGAGTGAGTTTCAGGCTAGAATAGATAAAATAAGATGACCTCTGAGAACTTTTACAAATGTTTGAATATGAAATCTACACTATAGTAATTGAAAAATTTTGCATTAAATAGTTTTTTCCCCTTAAGGTTACTATTTCTTCAAGCAGCAACTTCGGAATCATCCTAAAGTTCCTTGATACAATTAAAAACTCAATGAAAATGGAGAGCTAGAGAACAGAAAAAAATCAAATCAATTAAATATGACTTTTGGAAAACTGCAGATAACTTTTAGTACAACAAATATTTTTGAATTTATTTTTGTAATAGTCAAAGCGAAATTACAAAGTTGTTCATGATTGAATTTCATGTATACAATGTTTCAATACCAATCCCTTCGCCAATGGCCTAGAATCTAGTTCTCTTCACCAATGCCTTTCACCAACACCATTTGCCTCCAACCAGTCTGTTTATATAAGAGGTGTTTTTCCTTATAGAAAATTTTATACTACGGTTTACAGTACCGTTGTTGATAGAATTTCGTACATAACACTAACTTCTTGAGGTACCACTTCCTCCTCCTGGCTGAATGCCTCCCTTGACCATAGGCTTTCCACCAGGCCAATCACCCTCACTTCTGTCCTATCCCCCAGTTCCTTATAGAGCCTGTTTTCTACTAAAGACTAGTTCTTATGTTCTTACTTTCTTTATCTTAGGGTATTTTTTTTTTGTTCCAATACTATGTTTCTTTGTGTGCAATTCTGTGGTATAATGGTTAACACCTTGGACTCTGAATTCATATAATATTTTTTAACTTTTCCTCATATGTATTCATGTAAATATATTGATCAAGATTCCACCAGAACATAGTTGTGTTTAAATGGGGCAACTGATATAGCTTTGCAAATTAATTATTGACTAAAATGCAAGCAAAAGAAAGGCTATCCCCAAAGTGATGATTCATTTGATAGTTCATTTGGTGGTTCATAGTGATAAGGAAGAACAGGGGGGAACCATTACCATTATGTAAAAAATCATAGATGGTCCACTTAGAGTTGTGACCTTTGTTAGATACATCATTAACCTGTAGTATCCTGACAAAGGAAATCAGATTAACTCAGTTCCTGGCCTCAGCTCTCTCTTTTATTCCAAGTGCTCCTGCTGCTTTTGCAATCCTATAACTTGTGCCATAGGGGAGAAGTAAGGCAAGTATGAGGAAGAAATCCTTGCATAAACCTATTGTGTGGGGTTGGGGGGCACACAAATGAAATCGGAATTTTGAAGTGTCAGAGATAAAAAAATTTTTTTTAGGTTTTATATCAGACAGTAGCTTATATTTTAAAAACTGTGCTGATTTTGTGATGCTTTTATGCACATTATTTTAATTGTTACTATATATTAAAATAGATATTTGTATACACATTATTTTAATTGTTATTATATATTAAAATAGATATTTTATAACTCCTTTATTGCTGGGAAAATGAAAACTAAGTGCCTGAAATTCTCAAATAAAACCGCAACAGACAAAACAAGAAATCCTACATTCACATATCACATTTGTCATTTATAAGGAGTAGCATTTTATCATAATTTTTTTCTGTGGAAGATAGAATGATAGTACAGGAGATCAAACACTTGCCTTATATGTGAGTACTTTGGATGAGTATAATTTTCTCCTTGGCATCACAAATGATCCATGGAGCCAAATTGAGCCTTCTAGGTATGGCCTAAAACATGCCCTCCTTCCTGAAAATAAAAAATGCTGGGTGGGGGGAGGAAATCATACATAGGGCCAGGCTGTATTGCTTGTACAAATCAGAACAATTTTCTTATTTGGACCCTCAACAATCACTAACATGCTGGGGCATGTCTGAATTAACTATCACTGTTTTAATATTTTGGAGTTTAGGATCTCATTGATTTTCTTATCTGCAATGGGCTGAATTATGGTCTTCCAAAGTTCATATGTTGAAGCACTAACTGAATGTTTTAGAATGTGACTCTATTTCAAAGATTAATAGAGGTAATTAAGTCCAAAGGAGGCTCTTGGAAGAGACCCTAAATTAATAAAACCTATGTTCT
Organism: Suncus etruscus; assembly: GCF_024139225.1. Taxonomy (NCBI): domain Eukaryota; kingdom Metazoa; phylum Chordata; class Mammalia; order Eulipotyphla; family Soricidae; genus Suncus; species Suncus etruscus. The sequence goes on from NC_064858.1 coordinate 45,699,130, forward strand.
TAAATGTTAGAAAAAACAGGATGTGTGTTTAGAGAGACTAGATCATGTGAATTCATGGAGAAGGTGACCATCCTCAACCCAAGGAGAGAAGGTTTAAAAGAACCAGCCCTACTGACTCTTTGATATGGGTGTTTAGCCTCTCAAACAGGAAGAATATCATTTCTGCGATCTCAGTTATCTTTTCGGTGGTCCTTTGTTATAGAGACAATAGCAAACAAAGACACCATTCTCTTCAGAAGGAGTCTATTCGAGTTGACACATGTTTGTTTCCTGACACATGTTTGCTTTGCCTGTTTGCCTAGATGGATTCTAATGTTCTCTACTTCTTTTAATCTGACTTACTCTGAGGTAATGTCATTTTCATCAGAATCTGGTCTGCAGATGTATTAGTCAGTTTTGCCTGCCACTTGATGAGAGGGTGAACCTGTTTTCTCCCCCCTCCACCATTTCCAGTGCCAATCTTTCTGTGCAAATTTAAAATTCTGAATTAATGCTGCTATTTCTCATCTTGGGTCCCATTCAATTCATGATCTCTTTCAACTCAGTTTCTGTTCTTTACCACATTCTCCTTGCCTGGTCAAATCTTAATTCTTTAGATCTCTACTTAGAAATAATTAAATTTTTATCACAATAAGTAAATCTTATCATTGCAATAGGTAGGGAAGTATTTTTATTCTCCTTTGTCTCAATAGTTTATCTATAAGCTTAAGTGGATAACTTTAGGATTTTTTATTTAAATAAAGCAGGTTAGAAAGCTTTTAAAATTCTTTTAATTTTGTGTAGATAAATAAATAAACCTGTCTAAAAATAAAATAAAACTTTAATCAGATAAAATTAAACTTTTTGAGTAACTTACTCTATCTAGGGAAGGCTATGTTTGCTGTTTTCACATGTTCTATCATAGTACCCTGCAATTATTATATAGTTTTATAGTAATTTTCAAACTTGAATACTCATGAGAGTCACGTTTAAGAGCTAGTTAATGGATAGGCTACTGGGCTCTAACTCCAAAGTTTATGAGTCAATAGATTTGGGAAAGGGTTTAATATTTTTCAGTTTTTTTTTTTAACAAGCTCACTAGTGCTCCAGCTGCTCTGGGTAGTGAGACCACCCTTTGAGAGCCACTGCTATAAATAACCCATTTCCTTCCCTTGACCTCCCTAGCTAACCAACAATAAATTGTGCACTCCTGAGGAATAAGGATTTTGTTTCAAATCATTGTATGCTAGAATTTTTCGCAGTGCCAGGAACAGGGTATTCAATAAATAACTTTATGAATGAAGGAAAAGGGAGTTCTGTACATGGAAAGAGAATAGGTAAGCCATACTCAAAATGACATTGTGCCAAAGCTAATTTAAAAAATGCAAACACCATGAACAGTGGATAGCTACCTACTTAGGAAAAAAAAAGAAAAACTCTGTGTTTAAAACTATAATCTTCTTTATACTTTTTTGAAATACACACAGAATGTTTTTATGAGAACATTGGCTAAGGTTATTTTACCTTGAGGAAAGTGTTGTTAAAATGGAGGGCTGGTAAAGAGAATGTAAAATAAGATGAGAAAAGATGGTATTGGGGAAGCTGGTCATTATCTAATGAACATAGAAGGGAGAAAGAAAACAGAAAATGGAGCAACCTCCAAGCTCCATAATTCATTGCTGCAGGTAAAACTTGCAATCAAGATACTAACAGATAGAAGAGATAAAACTGAAAGACAGTCACTTGAGCTGGGGCTGACTCTGAAAAGGTGGTGCACAGGAATAGAAACAGCTACGGTACCTTTTCTCCAGACACTGCTGCTTTATGAGACTTAATTAACTAAAGTGTGTTTTGGCACTCAGGGGTTACTCCTGGCTCTGCACTCAGAAATCACTCCTGCCAGGCTCTGGAGACGATATGAAATGCCGGGAATCAAACCAGGATCCTTCCAGTGTTAGCCGCATGCAAGGCAAAAGCCCTACCGCTGTGCTATAGCTCCGGCCCCCAACTATAATTTTAAGATGTCCTCTCACCCCCAAAGTTCTTTCTCAACCTCCACTCTATGGTCCCATCAAGACTTTCATGGTGGAACTTGCAGCTCCATCCTTAGTAGTACTCGAGGGCCACTAAGAAAGCAGAACAGCAGTGATCTACTAACTTTCAGCCCTCCTTTCAATAGTTTTCTTTAACTTTAATAAAATAGTAAGGCCGTCAAGTCAAATCCTGTTTTGCAGAGTGCCTTGCCAGTACTTTGCCATTTCTTTGGACTCCAAATAGCAAAGGATCTCATGAGATCTGAGAAAGGTGAAATGTCTCCTCCTGTTTTTCTGAACCTCATGGAAGGAACTGAGTCATGTAAGAAAAGTGAGTAATGAAGTGCCTTCTAATAGAAGTTGTTTCTAAACACTGGTTCTCATTGCTGAGTTCTCAAGGTTTTAGAATCTTCTGAATCTTAGTTCTCATGCTTAGAACCTTCAAGCTAGTTGAAGTCTACCTATTATTTCTGCCCTGTCATTTCTTTCCTCTTTGAAAAAAGTGTACAGATGTTTCTCTTTGCACCATAAGTAGGGGGAACATAGTGTTATAGAGAATGTGAGAGGGGGTGTGACCACACAATTAAGATGTCCAGTTTGGGAAGCCAGAACAGTGGTGCAGTCTGTAAGCATCTGCCTTGCATGCTCTAGCCTAGGATGGACCGCAGTTTGATCCCTCGGTGTCCAAGCCAGAAGCGGTTTCTGATGGCGCATAGCCAGGAGTAACCCCTGAGCATCACCGGGTGCCACCGAAAAACAAAACAAAAATATGTCCAGTTTATTGTTCCACAAAACCTCATTTGCTAATTTGCATAAGTAGTGAGTGATCAATCAGATTACAGAACCAGCAAAGGTCTGGAGTTGGGGTGGGACATCATCTTGGTTATGAGGTTAGCTGATTGGGTTGTGTTCTCAGACACAAAGGTCACTGTGGTTGGAATTTTTTTTTTTTTTTTTTTTGCTTCTGCAGCCTTACTGCTGACACTCTCTGATAGCGGTTGTGCAGTTTTTTCTTGTAAATGAAGATAGATACACTGCAAACAGTTCAACAGTTCTAGGTCAAAAAGGACTTTTCTGAATCATCTCTGTTCAGGTTAATTATCAATACTATTCTAAAGGCAAGTGTAGACTCTAAATTACAAACTAATCCTATTTATACAATAACCTGTTTTTTATGACCCAATTCCTCTTTAATATCTGGCTTAATTTAGTAATATGTGTAGCCCATCCCCATAGTTATATTTAGTTATTTTCTGAATATGCTTCCTCTACAACAGGGGTCTCAAACTCGCAGCCCTCGGGCCGTTTGCGGCCCTCTGTACAACATTTTGTGGCCCGCGGCCAGCCTTCAAATATTGCAGTATTCGCGATTATTCGCTTACCAAATAATCGCAATAAAAATTGCATTAAACATTTGCATACCCCGAGCAGCTCCGTGTGGGGTATGCAAATGTTTAATGTGATTTTTATCTTACTAATGCGATTTTTTTATTGCGAATATTTGGTAAGCGAAATCCCTAATGTGGCCCTGTCTCACCCTGACTTTGTCTCCTGCGGCCCCCAGGTAAATTGAGTTTGAGACCCCTGCTCTACACTTTATCCACATAGTCCTTTTAGCAGAGGTTGCCCATTCCATCCAGTTTGACCCATGACCCATTACCCTTTTCAAATACCTTACTATCATCCAGGCCTGTTTAAATGCTTTTTAAACTAAACAATGCCTTCTCTGACCTAAGCATGCATGTATTTTTGTTCCACAGAAATAGTATTCTGTAAGATACTACTTAGTTTGTAAGTGTCTCTGTCTACTCTAGAGTTATCTATAATCTAGTCCAGGGGTCTCAAATTCAATTTACCTGGGGGCTGCAGGAGGCAAAGTCGGAGTGATCCTTGAGTGCAAAGTCAGTAGTAAGCCTTGAGCATTGAGGGTGTGTGTGACCCAAACAACTAAAACAAAACAAAACAAAAAAGATTCCTCTAGGGCAGGGCCACAAAATGTTGTATGGAGGGCTGTTTGCGGCCTGTGGGCCGCAAGTTTGAGAATCCTGATTAGTCAAAAAAAATTATAAGGATATCAGTACATATTTTCATAACTTGAGGATATTTCCATGCTTATGTGATCACTCAATGAGTAGGTGAATAAAAAGTTCATGCTTAAAATAAACTAAGGGATGTCAGAAGGAGTTTGGAAGGACCATCTCCTTCTTAATGGAATTTCTCTTTGCATAATTATTTGACCCCCAATGAGTCAAATTTATAAAAAAAAACATGGAGCAACACATGTCCTTCAAAACTTTTGTATGAAGTGCTGAGGTAGGGCCATAGGCAAAACAGTAATTCTGGGTGATGGGTGCAGCAGGTGTGACTTTGGCAGGGCAAGGGCTTAGCCTGTGTGCTAATCCTCTGATTTACAACTTTCTGAAGTATATCAAAGTTAAAAGCTCTTTTGGAAAGTAGTTTGTCCTTCTTAATTATAGATAGACTTTTTATTTTTAACTTCCTTGATACCTTACTGCATAATTTAACCCCTTCAGCAACTTTATTATTGTGCTGTGGTGAATCCATGTCTTCTTTCTTCAGAAAATACACAAAAGAAAAATTCCCAGTGATGTCATTGATGTTTACTTCAAGAATCTTCCTCTGCTTTCCAAATTGAATAAATTGAATAAACTACAGTACCTTTGGATTACAATTATACAATATGGTTGTAGTGTTAATCATGAACACAATTCCAATTTGTCAACACACTCTGTGTTTTATAATTCTTCTGCAAATAATATCAAATTATGAAAGATAAAGTACTAAGAAGGATTGAATAAAGGATTGAATAAAGGATTTTTTAACATATTTTGCAGAATCCTTAATTCTAAGATGATTCTACAAATGCTAAAATAAAGATGAACCAATGGAAGCTAACACAAAAATCTTCAGTTTCTTAGATTTTAGTACTTGAAACACAGCTGTATGTTTTGTCAAATGTATGTATACCCAATCTCACATTGCCCTTTGATAATAATGTTTACATTTCAAGTAGGTTTTGTAGAAAGTCTGGGATGATTCTAAAGAAGGAAATGTAATCTCTAACCTTAATGGAGTTTTCCATTTTGTGAAGAGACATGCATTTTAATATTGAGAAGGGGTACTTTTTGGTGTCAATGGTATTTCACCAAACATCAAATTAAGCTGTTTTCTATTAAAATTAAATTTGCTTTTAAGTCCTCTACAAAACATAATAACTATTTTCCCATAGTGCCCCCAAAAGAGGATATTAGCTAACTTCTGGGTTTCACAGTTGTAAGTTATTTGAGAAGCTTGTGTGCATGCTCTTGGGGAATTTGCTGGATAGGATGAATGCTCATATGAAGGACAAACTCTCAGACTATTCATAAGATGGTCATAGCATTAATAGACTATTGTTCCTATATAATATACAATAAAACAGGCTTGAGAAATGGCACATCCAAAAAAGTAGCAGACACAGATTCACTATCTGGCACCACATACACTACTCTGAGCATTATATGTGATGACTCCTGAGAACCAAGCCATGAGTAACCCCTGAGCTTTACCAGCCATAGATCTCAAAATTAAAAATAAGAAAAAATGCAATAACATATTCAATAACATTATTTTATAAAAAAATATTGTACTGATATTTAAGTACATAAATAAAGACAAATGCAGGGGTTTTTTTTTGGGGGGCACACCTGGTGATGCTCAGGGTTACTCCTGGCTATGCACTCAGAAATCACTCCTGGCTTGGGGGATCATGTGGGACCTAACTGCTGTTTGTCCTAGGCTAGTGTGGGCAAGACAGACGCATTACTACTTGTACCACTGCGTGGTCCCCAAATGCAGGTTCTTAATGTAGACTTCAGTACTAACCTCTGATGGAAAACAGCTTGATGTTAAAGTCTTTCTCAAAACAAAAATCGATCAATATGTATCAAATGGAACACAGGGGCCGGAGAGATAGCATGGAGGTAAGGCGTTTGCCTTTCATGCAGAAGGTCATCGGTTCGAATCCCGGCGTCCCATATGGTCCCCCGTGCCTGCCAGGAGCAATTTCTGAGCATGGAGCCAGGAGTAACCCCTGAGCACTGCCGGGTGTGACCCAAAAACCACAAAAAAAAAATGGAACTACAGTCATCATATTTTTATTTTTATTTTTTTTTTAGTTTTATTGAAACCATTGTATTTTTATAAAGTTCTTTATAGTTAGGCTTGAGACATACAATGTTTCAGGGCAATTTCACCACCAGTTTCAACTTCCCTTCACCAATATTTCCAGAATGCATCTATGCCACTTTTTCTGGCACCTAGCCTGGGCCTTAAAATAGAGCTTAAAATGGGCCTGTTATGGTGGCAAATATACTATTTCTAAGACTACACAGAAGAACAAAGAGATTCCAACCTCTCTCCTCTCAAACTCTGAAAAAAAATGATTTTCACAAGATTCCTCACTAAATTTGTATTTGAAATTATGTATTTATGTCAGTAAATACAAACTATAAATTCTCCTTACTTGGAAATATTTATGTCCATAAATACATAAAACTACAAATCCTCCTTACTTGGAAATTTCAGTCTTTCAAAATGTATGACAGAAGAATCTCCTCTGGAAAGGTTAATTGTAAATATAACCCCTTGGGCTTGTAGCTATGATGAAAACTAGTCATGGTGGCTCTTTAGTCTAGCTTTCTGCTCATTCTGAACATATTCTATAGGGAAAATGGGGATTTCTAAAATGTATATTACGTGACCAACCCCCAGCCATGCACCTTCTGAATTGTTTACATCTGACTACTTGATGACCCTTCATACATTAATGATTTTGAATGCTAATTAAAAATTAAGTTTAGTTAGTACTTACAGAATGCCTCTACCTCTTAAAATGATACATTTTATTAATAAGATGAGTTGACCCTACCCCAAGTTTTATCTCCTTCTCTTTACATAGTCTTCCACTATTTTTTCTAAATGAAAGTCATATGGATATGTGACGTTTTATAAAAAAAAAGGGATATTAGAATTATGTTCTGTTGTTCAGTGGTGAATGAATAGATTTCTATATCTACATTCAAAATCAAAATTGAGTTTAAATGTATAGTATAATGTAGATATAAGTATAATTATATTATTTGTGAAATATATTTTAGAATAAATATTAGCAATATGTAATACAGTTTGAGAAACTGAATAATTAATTGAATCATTAGTAAATTCAATTATGTTAATGTTATTTTTAATCTGCACTTTTACTTGCTTATATGTTTAGATACTTTTTCTTTCTTATTTAACATGGTAAATATTTTCAAACTATTTTTTCTTCTAAATTCTTGTCATAGTAAATTTTTATTTTTACCACAGAATTTCTTCTAGACAAAAGTATATGGATAGCTATTATAATATTATTAGAGTTTTCATTTTAAATGAATAATTTCAACATATATAGTTCACTGCAGCCAGCATACCAAGATTTGCAAATGTTGGATATTCTTGAATATAATTAATCTTCAACTTAAATCATTTTCTCTTGTATCCCAAGAGATATCTTCATATCATTAACAAGTTTGGTTTTTGACAAGGTACTCAATGTATTGTTTTGGTTTCCATTTTCTGATTGGGATGGAGTGCAGAGATTTAAACCTAGTTGTATACAGGCAGAGCAAGGCGCCTATGCAATGAACTATCTCTGTGATCTCTATTTTTTTTAAAGCTTTTGATATTAAGGCAACATAATTTACAATATTATTAAAATAGCATTTCAGGAATACAATTTTCCAACACCAATTATACCACCAGAGTCAACTTTCCCTCACCAATTTCCCCAGGTTCACTCCCACCACATAACAAGCTGCCTCCTTGACAGGTACTTTTAAGTTTGGTTATTGTTGTTTGGCTCTCCTGCTTTCCATTGCTGGCTCTGGGGTTTAGATATATGTATATATCAAACCTCTACACCACCCACCAATGTGCTCAAGACTCCTGCCCTCAGCCATGGTTACTGCCCATACACCTCTTTTTATCTTTACTCATAACTAACCTAATGAATTACACGATATATCATAATAATCATGCTTTAACATTTCATATTAATATTGTGTAAATTGATCAACAATAGACAACAGTAATTTAAAAACAGCCAAATAACAGAGATCAAGTGAGCCTGTAAAGATAAAACAGCTAAGCTTACAGGATACTTCAAATATACTGACCTGCTGCATAATGAGCTCCACAAAATCCTACAAAAACCACACAAGAGACATTCTATAGGGCTATAACTATCGAGTTGGAATGATCAAAATTAGGAAACTCACTGACTGTTTTCTGAGACATTTTATACACTAACATGTTATTCATTTTTCTTGTTAGTCTACCTTTAAATTGATTTTTTTTTCCTTATTTTGCTATTGTGATGGGAGAGGATCACATACACTTAGCTGTGATAATATCTGGGGTACATCACTTGCCAGGGATTGCACACTTGCTATGTGACAGGGGTCTTGGGTGATACCACTCCTGGGACCATACTTTATTCCTGAGGGCAGCATCAAGAATTAAACTCATGACCTGATGTATGCAAGGTAATCATGTTTTAGCCCTTGAGCCATCCCTTGGAACATATTAGCCATTTTAACAAAGTAGGGAGAGAGATTTTCTGGAGGAGAATTTAAGGGAGTGGGATAGACACAGGAGATGACAGAAATCACCATGATAAGCCGGATTTACTTCTTAACTAAAAATGTAGGAAACTCTAGTACTCTAAATATAATATATATACAGATATTATGTAAATCTATAAAGGGATCTGCTATAATACTATTTGGTTTATCAGTTTTGCATGTATGCTTTGGTATGTGTAATAAAATCTTGCTATTCTGACTATTTCACAGATCCATAATTAAAATGGCAACACTGAGCTATGGGTTAAGAAAATTCATTTTAAACAGTTGCTGTCATAGCTCACAATTAACAAGATCATGCATAGATATCAATAATAATAATAATAATAATAATAATAATAATAATAATAATAATGAGAAATACTAAAATTAGGCATCTCCAGCCACACACTATGCACTATTTCCTCAACAAACATATTTTTCCTTTTTGAAATTATCACTCCCAGGGGAATGTAGCTAAGTGCAGATTAGCATGTTTCTCTTGCTATACTATTTCTTTCATTCTACAGAAAACAAATATACAAAGTTCGGGGTGTTTAAGCCTAACTAAATGCTAGGTAGAAAGAGGTCACATGATGAGTTAAATAGTAAGCTCTTTTAGTGGATTATGTTTGGTTCTGCTTTCAGTGTGTTTAAATACAAATACAAAGAGATAACTACATGTAAATATGATTCTGAATTTTGAAATTATCATTGCATATCATTAGTTTAAGCAGCCAAGCATACAACTGAAGAACCCAAAAGAAGACCTAATCAGGAAGAAGACACAGGGAAGTGAGAAAACAAAAACAAAAACAAAAGCTCTAAGTCTTAAATAGAAAAACTACAATGGACTAATTTCTGCTTGATCGCAACATGCTACACCATCACAAACAAATAAGAATCTTGCTGGGTCTTAATTGATCAGATTCCTTTAATGTACTGCATATTAAACTAAATTGTTAGCAGCTGTTTGTCTAGAAAAACCTAGCTAAACTCCTGGGAGCTATTGTAGAGCTGCCTTCTTACAACCTGTCCCAGTGAGCACCAAATTGATGTCAGAAAGGAAAAGATAACTCTTCCCAAAATGCCTGATTTCAGCTGTTAAAATTCATCTTCAGAAACCCCAGGGACACTTTCCCTGAATACTGTATTCTTCATTGCTTAAAGCAAAGAATGCTTCCTTCCCAAACTCCTTTGTACTCCCTTCATTGTGGTGGCATATTTTTTGAAAAAAAAAAAAAAAAAGATTTTTTTTTTTTTTTTTGCTTTTGTCCTCCATATACCCTATATTTGGCAATCCTTGCTTAGAGAAGGTCACAGCAAATGACTCCTACCATCTTAAACTTGAATCGTGAATATTTTTCCCTTCCAAACTTCATTTGATCTCAATCTACTCATAATTATATTCCCTGGTTTAGTGTGTGTCTAAATATCACTCTGGCAGCTTGCAATAAGAAATTTTTAAAATATATATCTTTCTTAAATAAACAAAAAAATGAAGTCACAGCTCCAAACGAATGTAGTGGATATTGGAAATATTGATAGCTCGAAACATCATTTGAGAACTAGAAAAAGTTGAATTCTGTTTTGCTTTCTCCTTGGTCTTTCTTTTTACTCTGAAATGCTCATTTTATAAAATTTTAGATTGGCTTGGTTTTACTTCCTTTTTGCAACTTGAGTAAACAACTAATGTCGTTTCAAAGTTTAGGGTCTGACTTTTCCCTTTAGCCAACTTTTATTTTCTAATCGTACTAGATAATTAACAAATGGTGTGCTGCAACTCCTTGCCCCTTCAAGTGTATTTGGGGAAAATACTCTTTTTCCTACCGAGTACTAGTAAAACAAAAGGACAGGTTCCAAGGCATGCTTTATTTGCAGGCATACAACACACTGAATATTTATGAATTTAATTACTACACACCAGGCGGATACTAGCTTGCACTGTTATATACTTCCTGAAAAGACAAGGGGAAATGGCGACTTCACCCTTTTTGTAACTCATGCTGAGTACCAGCTTGAGAAGAAAAAAAAAAAAAGTTTAACAAGTAAATTTATATATATAAAAAAACAATGTGACTCTCCCTATCTAGATGCATTTTGTGTATTTGTGAAATCCCTAGATCCTGTAGCGTATTGATTTTGGATTAAAGGGTTATTTATTAGTCTTTCTGACTCTACTAACTGAATAATTTTAAAGGCAGTTCCAAGTTTGTTGTTTTCAAAAAAAAAAAAAAAAAAGAAGAACCATATGTTAACATAACAGCGTTTGCGAAATGAAAGGGAGAGCTCCAAACAACTCGGTGACATGCAAATTTACATTTTAGCTAAATGCAATTTGCTGATCCTTCTACTAAAGACTACTTTCCTTCTCCCGCAAGCTCCACCAAACTATTTTTCTTTTGCATTCAAGCTAAAAATAGCCAGCCAAGCCTAACAACTAGCTTCTGATTGGCTCCGAGCAGAGACTCGGTAGCCAATGAGAACGTCCAGGAACAAAGGCAATTCTTTTGTGTGTGAGCTGCTCAGCCCACGTCAAAACAGCTTCAGGCTGTAGGAATGATTTTGGTTGAGATTTAACAAGGTAATAATGCATTTCAAGGCTTTGAAAAGGTTTGAAGCAGAACAAAGGGGGGAGTGAAACCTACAAAACAAATAGAGCGCCCCAAGCTTTCAAGGGACGATGAATCATCTGGGAGCCTGAACTGCACACAATTTGAAACCCAGAAAAGCAAGAACGCACGCTTTCTCTCTCTCTCCCTTTCTTCCTGCAATTTTACATTATTTCCTAAGTGTTTCATCTGCCAAAGAAAAAGGGCAATCAACGGCGTTGTGTTCGGACTACGCTTGTTTGTTATTATTCGGGTTTGCTGATGAATAGAAAATAACCCAGACTGGATTCTTTAAACATGGCAAAGAAGAAAAATAAAAATGTATGGGATATAGACTGTCAGTTTTAGAAATACCGAAACTTTAGGTTTTGATTGGTGGGTGAATCAAAAAAAAATACAGTCCACCTTCTTCAAGATAAAAGTAATTTTGATCATAATTATAAGATTAAGTAAATAAAACGGTCTTGGTGTGGGCAAAGGCGTTGGGATGTTTGGGCTCCTCTCAAGGCTCTTTACCTCTAGGGGGCGGTATTGCACAGCTAATGAACTACTTCCAAGTCTGCCCTTTGCTTCTTAAATGAAAGGAGAAAATGGGCTTGGTAGATATCTTTGAGGTAGGACAAAAGGTGTTGGGGAGTCATTATTTGAAACCCTTCAGCACTATTGATGGTCATCACTATGGAGCAAAGAAAAGCGTACCAGAACAATACAGTGACTCCACATGAAACTGAAATACTGTACAGTACAACATGTTTCAGAATCAAACCTGAAACCGTTATGTAATCTGGAAGTTCAGAAGCCCATTTCATGATTTTCAACTGAAGGGTCCTCAAACTTTTTAAACAAGGGGCCAGTTCACTGTCTCTCAGACCACTGGAGGGTCTGACTATAGTAAAAACAAAACTTATGAACGAATTCTTATGCACACTGCATATATCTTATTTTGCAATGAAGAAACAAAACAGATACAAATACAATATGTGGCCCATGGGCCATAGTTTGAGAACCACTGCCGGGCCTGGAGTAACTTGTTGTGATCTTTAAAATTTTCCAAGGTTTTCTTTTAGTACGAATGCAATAATCTATACTTTTAACTTCTTAATGAAACCTGTACTGAGTATCCAGGACAAGTTTAGAGATCTTTGTTGGCAAAAATATATAGATAGCAAACATATTATTCTACTTACTTGCTCTCTTTTCAGAAGCGTGGGCTCAATGTAATTTTTTTATTTTAAATAAACTTTTTTGTTCTTTTATTAAATGCTGAGTGAAAAAAACTTGAAGTTTTATTCATGTTCTGCATGAAGGCCTGGGAAACGCACTTCTGTGATGTGGTTCAGGGGTAAAAAATGTTGATTCTATTCTCTTCATGAGACTTTTTTTAGAATATCCTGTTGTTGCCTTGGCACCTAGTAGAGGAATTTATCACCTACTCTATAGGAACAAAAACTGGTAAAAGTTAGGTTAGGTTTGCTTGATGCCAGGAAAGAGACTGAAACTATGGGTGATTCAAAGACTTGCTCCCTAAGTCTCTCAGCTTCTGAGATGCTCCGATTCCACACCGATAACTACCATCTTGCCATTATCAGCTTCTCAGTGAGAGGAGAGGAGATGTGTGAAAGGAAGCAAGCGAATGCAACTCTCATCTACTGGCACAATTTGGAAGCTGGAGTGAAAAGCACACAGGATAGTACCTCACAGGAAATTGAAGCTGCTTTCTTTCCACAGCTGGTCATCAGCAATATAAAACTTTTATGAATGTCTGCCTGAGAGGAATGTACTTTTTCAAATGTTATTATTTCCCCCATTTTCCTTTGGCTTACTTTGCATTTTTGCCTCACCCTCCTCAACTCACTCCCAGCCCCACATCCCCGCATCAGTCTTCCATTCCAGGGTCAGCCTGTTCTCTACTTAAACATCCTTTGTGGGTCTGACCACTCCTTGAGAAAAATAGGTGGGAAAGCAAGAATCAGAAGATATAGAAGCTTAGGCTTTGTTTTCCAGTCTTTGATCATTTCTTAGAGGCTCTCATTAACTATGGGCTGCCATAGGAGTAGAATCAAAGGGGGAGAGGTTGGATGCCTTCAGAGTTTGGGATATGTCTTAGGATGCCCCAGGAAGATAAGAACAGCTAGTGTCCAGCCCTGAAGCTCCCTCCACCAGAGAAGGTTATACGCATACCAAGTGCTATCAGAGTTTACAGACATACATGGATATTGAGAAAATCAAAAGTGACCATGTTAGCTGTGATTTGACAGTGTCTTTGACATTTAGGAAGAATTTAGTCACCCAGTTTCTGTTGCTTCTTTTGGAAGGCAAAATAAATTCTGGTCAATATAATAAAATTGAGTTTTAGAGTTAAACTGGTGGATTGAAGAAAAAGAATATAAAGGTCGAGGTTTTATATATATATAGTTTTGTTTATATATGATATTTCTCAACAGTATAAAAACATCTTTCTTTTTAGGGAGACAAGTGAGGAGTCATACCTCAGGGTGTTCAGAGCTTCAGAACTTAATCTCACTAGGTTGTGTGCTCAAGAATCACTCCTGAAAGTGTTCAGAGAGCCATACAAGTGCTGAGAATGAATTGGGGTTGACCATGTGCAAGGCAAGTGCTTAACCTCTGTACTACCTCTCTTACTCCAAAAGCCATCTTACCCCACCAAGAAGCTACATTATTAATTACTTTATTAGATACTCAGTATAATCCAAAAATGGGCTAGATATTAAATGATTCATCATACAAGTCAGCAAGTCATTTGAATGTTTGATATTGGTTTTCAACAGTGTTCTCTGGTATTTTTGATTAGTATGCAATCCCCATTTAATATGCATATTAAAGGGTTTATAAACACAAAATTGAAGGACTGGACAAAGATCATTCAGGTTCTATCTCCTAGGCCAAAAAAAATTGATAATTAAGGTATTTTCTTGGGAATTTTTAGTTACATATCCTGCTCTTTTTATAACTAGTTTTATCTTTCAAGCTTTGTTGTTCTTTTTAGAAGCAAAACTACACACTTCAGAAACAGCTCAAATTCTTGGAAGCTAGATTTTAAGATGAAGTACTAGATAAACACTCATGATATTGTGAGCCATACATGTCAGTGAGAAACTGATCATATATAAAAAGCTAAAATAACAGTGTGCAACATAAAAAAATAAGTGTTGTTACTGTATAATAAAATGTGGTTATCAGAATCAGAAGCCTAGTAATCCTATATTATAAAAATTATTTCTCTACAATTGTTAAGTTACTACAAAATTGTATATGCAATCTTACAAGTAAGATCCACAGTTAGACATTTTGGATAAAGAGAAAAACTGAACTACTGAGGTATATAGCTATAAAAAAATCTATAAGACCTATAAATCTAAGGTACAGAGAATCACAGGTAAGACTATATAATTAGCATAAAATCATGATTACAAGTAGTCAAGTTAAAATGTAATCCAGAACTTCACAGAAAATAGATACATAATATTATTAGGAACTATCAATATTGAGGAAATGACATTTTCTTAGAAACTAAATTGTATAAGTATCTACAGATTCCCAGCCTAGATCAGTAATTATAAAGACATTGAACTTATGCTATCATTCATTTATTCAGTTATCAACAAGGAAACATCAGTGAAAATTTTAATTCTCTACTGTGAAGTTTAGAAACAACTTATGATCTCCAGTTTAGGAGTGCTGGAGAGGGAGTTCAGTGGGTAGGGTAACTGTCTACAGCTATTCTATCTCCTGTACCACATTTACACTCTACCCACTCAGGAGTTACCATGAATACAGAGCAAGAAGTAATCCCTAAGATTCACCTGGCAGTGGTCCAAAACAAAACAAACATAAAAAGGTACTTCAAGAAACTATAGCTAATACATTGAAATTGCATTTAAAAAATAAACAGGCCAGAGGGCCAGAGCAGAGGTGCTAGCCTTAAGGCTTCTGCCTTGCAAGCGCTAGTGTAGGATGGAGTGCAGTTCGATTCCCCTGTGTCCCATATGGTCCCCCAAGCCAGGAGCGATTTCTGAGTGTATAGTCAGGAGTAACCCCTGAGTATCACCGGGTGTGACCCCCAAAACAAAATAAATAAATAAGTAAGTAAGTAAATAAATAACCAGGCCAATACTATGAATAAAAGAAGAAAAAAATCTACTATATAGGTTGGGTACCTATACATTCCAGATTTCCCAAAAGAGCCTATGGTGTATCTCTCCAGTTGAGGCATTCTAAGATCCCTTTCACTCTCAAAAGGATCCTATTATGCACTATAAAGTAGTAGTTGAGCTCTCTTTTGGTGGATCACATATTTTGATTGGACATGTAATAAGTTTGTATATATTTATTAGACATAGAAATGAAACTGACACCTCATTTGTATACCATTGACATAATCAAAGTTTTTTTTTAATTTATTTAAACACCTTAATTACATACATGATTGTGTTTGGGTTTCAGTCATGTAAAGAACACCACCCATCACCAGTGCAACATTCCCATCACCAATGTCCCAAGTCTCCCTCCTCCCCACCCGACCCCCGCCTGTACTCTAGACAGGCTCTCCATTTTCCTCATACATTCTCGTTATTAGGACAGTTCAAAATGTAGTTATTTCCCTAACTAAACTCATCACTCTTTGTGGTGAGCTTCCTGAGGTGAGCTGGAACTTCCAGCTCTTTTCTCTTTTGTGTCTGAAAATTATTATTACAAGGGTGTCTTTCATTTTTCTTAAAACCCATAGATGAGTGAGACCATTCTGCATTTTTCTCTCTCTCTCTGACTTATTTCACTCAGCATAATAGATTCCGTGTACATCCATGTATAGGAAAATTTCATGACTTCATCTCTCCTGACAGCTGCATATTATTCCATTGTGTATATGTACCACAGTTTCTTTAGCCATTCGTCTGTTGAAGGGCATCTTGGTTGTTTCCAGAGTCTTGCTATGGTAAATAGTGCTGCAATGAATATAGGTGTAAGGAAGGGGTTTTTGTATTGTATTTTTGTGTTCCTAGGGTATATTCCTAGGAGTGGTATAGCTGGATCGTATGGGAGCTCGATTTCCAGTTTTTGGAGGAATCTCCATATCGCTTTCCATAAAGGTTGAACTAGCAAGTCAGCCCATCCAGAAAGGGAGGAGCCAGAGTTCAACCATAATAAAAGTTTTATGTGCTACCATGATATCTGATGTATTGTAAACCACAGATTCTCTTCAAGGGAAATTAATATTTACTTACAAAATTAAAATAAAATGAGCACTAACTTTCAGATAGTGAATGTGCTATGTGTTTTAAAAACAAAATACTGATATGTAAAGAATAGTGTTGGAGCTATTGGACCAGAAGATAGTTCAATGGTATGAGCACCTTATAGTAACCCTGAAATATAGATTACCACTGGATGTTGCCCTGAGTTAGAAAATTACAAGACAGAACAATAGCAAAACTATGGGTTCTGTATAGACAAAATTTCAGATTATCTTACTATTCAGGCTGCTCATATATTTATTGTGAAACAATTACAAAATGTCTATGAATGAGAAGCACATGATTTCATTACTAATTTCTTTCTATTTTGGGAGTATGGAGGGCCCATGGACTACTGTACTCCTTTCACCTCAGAGTAGACTTAACATCAGAGTGCTCCTTCATATGTCATCCTTATAGCCGTAACCATCCCACAGAATTCATAAAAAGCTTAAATCAAAGTCCTGCCTATATGTGACATCTAGGTGTCAAATACCATTATTTGGAAATTAAATGCAAAGACACGCAAGAAACTACCATTGCTTTTGAAAGGCTTGCAATTTTATGTAGGAGAAAAAGGGTGTACATCATTTTTTTGGTGATTAGAAAGACTCAGGGGTTCTTGAACCACAGCCAGACCTATTTCATCACAGTTCAATGATTATAGACCTGTATAAAAATCTGCAAAGTTTGAGGTCAGAGCAATAGTACAGAAGTAGGGCATTTGCCTTGCACGCGGCTGACCCAAGACAGACCTTCGTTGGATCCCCGTTGTCCCATATGGTCTTCCCAAGCCACGAGCGATTTTATTTTGGCCAACCCAGGACAAACTCAGGTTTTATTCCTGACATCCCTTATGGTACCTCAAGCCTTCCAGGAATGATTCTTGAGATTAAAAAAAAAAAACAGAAATAATCCTTGAGTGCCGCAGGGTATGTCCCAAGCCCCTCACCAAAAAGAGTAGGGTTACGATTATAGCTTTTATTAGGATTATAGAAAGATAGAGAGATGGGATTGGGACAAGTTTGATTTAGCATTAATTAAGATGAGAGTTAGGGTTATGATTATACCATAAGATATCTACCTTAACCTTAACCATGACCCTCATCTTTGCCTTACCCCTGAACTTAATCCAAGCTAAAACCCTAATTCTAACCCTATTATGTACCGTATCATTATGTTTTTCTATAGTTAGTTTTAGATTGTGACTATCTTTTCCTTGAGCCTAGCAAAAACATCATTCAACTTCTGGAGCATTTGGGAAAATTTTGTTCAAATTCCCAAATTCAGTGCCAGGTATCATGGATTTTATTGTTCACTACCTAGAAAACATGTCATACTTTGTATTTTATCTTTTGGTTTATTTTAGCTTTGTAGGTCATAATATTCTAAATAATTGGTTACATGACTCTAAGGTTATTATTGAGATAATTAATTACCTAGAGTTCATATTTTAACCCAAGTTTGATTGAGGTAAGCTGCTTTTTAATCTATCTATACATGTGATATAATTGGCAAATCCAGTGGTAGTTCTTTTCAAGTTAAATATTAAAAATATATCACAGTTTCGTTTTTCAGGAAAATGTTTTTTCTTCTCTAACTATAATACTATGATGGTTAAAACTGATATAAAAGCCTCAAAATATTTTGGCTTTGGTTCAGATAAACATCTGTGACTTTGAATGCTATTCCAAACTTTTGAGCCCATAAATTAAAAATGCATGAACAAATGGTTCATGCCAGATTTTTGCTCTCAGATACAATCAGCTCTAGCAACAAAGCCTGTGGATAATGAATATAATATCAATTTTATCTAACCTACAGCCAATTTTAGCCTTATGAACAACTTTATTTTTTAACAAATGCTTTTTGGAAGATGTTTAAAATCCAGTTGTTTAGAATTCATTTAAACGAATTACTTAAGTAATGGTATGTTTTGCTGAATATACCATGAGTCTGATATGAAGATCTTGATTTTAACTACTCTTGTGATTGGTCTGTGATTGGAGAACAAGAACACAACAGTTAAGTTTTCAGCTTGAAAGTATTCAACTTGAAAAGCATTTCCTCATTTAACAAAGACTCAGATGGGTAGTGGTTTTATCTAGAATTTATAGGAGCAAAATTTTAAGGCCAATACTTACAGCATTCATCTCATAAAACTATTTAATTCTAATTCAGCTATAATATTTTCAGAACTAAAATTCTCAATCACTTCTTCCATAAAAGTCTGGAAATAAATAAGTTGGGGTAGAATGGAGTTGTTGGAAAAAGTGCTCAAATTAAATATTGATGTGTTGGGTAGCTTATTCTGTTAGTGTAGATACATTAGTTTTAAAATACTGCTCATAGCATGTTAAATAATAATTTCCACAATTTTATTTTTATTTAAATTATTACTAAATTATCTTAAACAATTAGTAAATGTATTTATATCTAAAATAATTAGTTAATTAAAATACAACTTATCATTATTTATTGTAATTTTTTTATTATTTTACTGTGGTAATATTTATTTACATGACTTGATACCTCCCTGTTGGGAACTTAACTCTTGGTCATACTCTAAGAGGTTGTTTCCAAATAGAAATTATGTGTTCTCTTATTTGTCTCACTGTATGTTGTATATGACTGAGTAATTTGGCATTTCTCTTTCTAGTTTTACTTTTTTCCTTTATCATTGTATTCTCTTGTTTCACCCAGATGGTAGCAAGAATCATTATTTTACTGTGTATCTATCACATGTTTTTCTACTTTGATGTACATTGATTGCATCCAAGTTTTAACCATTGTAAAGGATAATCATCTCTGTAATGGACCTAATGAAAAATATGGCACTCATACATACAACTATGAGAAATGTCCCTACTGCTCTCCAAAAAGAAGATATATATTCTCAGCAAGAGTGAACCATTTTCCCCCTTTGGTTGTCATTTCTGATTGTTTTGAAATACACCATTCTCACTGGTATGAAGTGATATAAAATTGCTCCTTTAATCACTAACTTTCTGATATTGACAGAACACTCCATGTGACTGTGGATCATCTCTGTGTCAATTTTGTAGAAATATCTCTTCTTCATTTTTATATTCATTATTAATTTCATTTAAAAATGTATTCGGTTTTTAGTTGTTAAGTATTGGATCTTTATACATTGGACATCATTTGACCTTTATCAGATTTCTAATAATGTGACTATTTTGTTTTGCTCAGTAGGATGTTTTTGTATTTTAAAGGTAGTTATTTTTCTCTGTGAAAAGATTTCATAGTTTGATATAATCCCTTTTATTTATATTACCTTTTCCTTTATTTGCCAATGGAATTGAATTATCAAAGATGCCATTAAGACTAATATAATGTAGTATTTTGACAATCTTTAATCCATTTTAAATTATCTTTGTGCATACTGAGAGATAGTGTTCCAGATTCATTTTTATTGTATGTGTCTGTTAACTTTCACAAAATAATTTGTTTAAGAGCTGACTTTTTCCATTATATGTTTTTAGGTCCTTTGTGATAAATTTACTGTCATATGAGGGTTTATTTATAGACTAAGATTATATTCTGTTGGTCTAAGTATCTACTTATTCTAATACTCTGCCTTTTTTTATTAACATAATTGTATATGATAGTTTACTGTCAGGGAATGGGATACCTCTAGTTTTATTTCTTAGATTTTTTTTGCACATTTTGGAGATTTGTTTTTTTTTTTTTTTTTTTTTTTTTTTGGTTTTTGGGCCACACCCGGTAACGCTCAGGGGTTACTCCTGGCTATGCGCTCAGAAGTTGCTCCTGGCTTGGGGGACCATATGGGACACCGGGGGATCGAACCGCGGTCCGTCCAAGGCTAGCGCAGGCAAGGCAGGCACCTTACCTTTAGCGCCACCGCCCGGCCCCACATTTTGGAGATTTGTGATTTTATATATATTTTAGGAATGTTTGCTCTATATCATTGAACAGTAAAATTCAAATTTTGATAGTTTTCACTAAATATATATTATTTTATTTTATGATTATTATATTTAATTTTTTTTGCCACTGCAGGCTTTGATGAAGTCATGATGAAGGTATGACAAAATCTAATTCTGTAATAAACTTCTCTCCCTTCTCTCCCTTAGGCCTCCGATAATGCAAGGGACAGTGGGCAGTAGCAGCAGAAATGACGTCTGAGCTAGGCACAAAGTATTCACAATTATTGCTTACTGAATATTCACAATAAAAAATTGCATTAGTAAGAAAAAAAATCTCAAAAAATCTCATTAAACATTTGCATACCCCGAACGGAACTGATCAGGGTATGGGAATGTTTAATGCGATTTTTTTTCTTACTAATGCGATTTTTATTGTGATTATTCAGTAAGCGAATACTGTGATATTTGAAGGCAGGCTGTGAGCCACAAAATGTATGAAGGGCCGCAAATGGCCTGCGGACTATGAGTTTGAGACCCCTGCCCTAAGTTCTATGATGCATTTCATAAATATAAATCTACATGTTACATAACATATGTATAACATATAATAAACATTATATATATAATTTGACCACTCTCAGTGGTGCTCAGGGGTTGGTTATTCCTGGCTCTGTGCTTAGAAGTCTCAGGCGGCGTGGTGCAAGGGGTAAGGCGTCTGCCTTGCCAGTGCTAGCTTAGGACAGCAGTTTGATCCTCTGGTGTCCCATATGTTACCCCCGGCCATGAGAGAATTCTGAGCACATAGCCAGGAGTAACCTCTGAGCGTCACTGGATGTGGCCCAAAAACCAAAATAAATAAATAAATAAATAAATAAATAAATAAATAAATAAAAAATAAAGAAAGAAATCGCAGGCTTGAGGGATCATATATGATGCTGGGAATCAAACCCAGGTCTATCTCGTATCAGCTTTGTTCAAGTCAAATTTCTACCATTGTGGTATCACTTTGGCTCCTCATATTATATTTTCTCATATTATATTTTCGTGTGCAATATTTTCTTCCCACATGGCTACCCATTATTCCAGTATCACTTGTTGAAAATAAAATATTGTCTTGATTATATGCCCAGCAGTCCTCAGGAATGACTCCTTATTCTGTATTTAAGGATCTCTCCTGGAGATCTCTGGGGTTCTGGATCAAACCTAAATTGGCTGCATGTAAGGCAAGAACCCTGCCCACTGTGCTTTCACTCTGACATTCTAGCCATATATCTTTCTCTAAAGAACATATATGTCAAAAATCAATTGATAGTATATACATGGGTTCATTTCTAGATTCTTTCTTCTTTATGTTAATCTGTATATCTACAATATCAGGAATATTTTGGTAGTTGTGTTATCATGTTTCCAGTGTCCTTTATAAATTCTATTTTGGTTCATCTCTGCATATAAGATCTGGGCTTTTCAAGGTCTGTGGAGACAATGATACTACAAAGTCACAGTGTCTAAGTGACAGTCTTTATCATCACTAGTCAATGAATCAAAATTATTACATTCAACAAGATCAAAGCTTCAGTGAAGGGAGTGTTACCACTGGGGAATTTTATAATTTTTTATTGAGCATGGAGTTTGGAAAGGTGGAGTTGATAGCCAAAATTATAGCTGATTAATTTTATAATCATAATCACAAAAAAGACAGACAATTGAAGACAGTTTTCTGGATAAAACATTATACATCTTTCACTTTAAACTGATTTTCAAATCAGGATCTCATTGACTGAAAATGCCAGATCTCTAATATAAATAATGCCTCAAAATGACAGCAAGTAAATAACATAGTGCTCTCCTCAATCTTCCACAAGAGACTAAGGCCACTTACTAAGTGATTGTACACAGTAAGAAGATAATTCAAAAATATTAAATTCAGGGCCTCAGCTGATGTTGAGAAACAACGATTCAATGAGTTCTCATGAAACTTTTCTGTTGAAGTGGCAAAGCCAAGTAATAAACAAAATCCTAAATAAAATCCAGCTCAGACTGGGCAAATTGTGGTCAATGTCATCATTTCTTAAGAACTGAAGTATTTAATTCATTGGGCATTCTGTGTAGGCCTACTCTGGCACTTTGGTAGTGGGGGCAAGAGTTCACATAACCAAAAGAAACAATTAAAACTAATTCCATTGGGCCTAATAGCATGCTAATGACTACAAAATGCTGCAGAGTGAGTAGAAAATAATTAAGATTATTTTCAACAATTAATGGTCTAGCATTATGTTCAGCCTCATTTCTGTGTTATTTACTACTCCAGCTCTCTTTCTTATAATATTTTTAGTATATTTTTATGTTTACATTATTTTTCCCATGTGTGATGTACTTCAGAAAAATCTATGCTATTTAGCTAAGGGATTTGATTGTGTGCTCAAGTAGTTATATAAGAAGACTTTAGTATATTCTTTATTTAATATTAAAGGGAGAATATCAATCAGTATATCAGCATAAACATAAAATTATGATCTGCTATTAACTATCATAAAGTGATAGAAAATATATGAATAAAATTAATGGTAAAGATATATTCAAACTGAAAAGACTTGGGAATATTTAGCTTTGCAAACTATTTTTGTTGTTTTTGTTTATTTGTTTGTTTTTATTTTTGGGTCACACCCAGCAGCATTCAGGGGTTATTCCTGGCTTTATACTCAGAAATTGCTCCTGGCAGGTTCAGGGAACTATATGGGATGCCAGGATTCAAACCATCGTCCTTCTGCATGCAAGGCAAATGCCCTACCTCCATGCCATCTCTCCAGCTTCTGCAACTATTTTTTATTAAAATATAATGTTAACAAAACTTTAGTTACTAGGAGAATAATCATAGGCAATATAAGAATTCTGCAAAAGTCTTGCAAGAAAAGTTAATTAATAAATGGATTTATTGGCTTAAGTATCATTACTTATTTTGTTTTTTAATCTAATTTGTTTGAATATTGGATTAATTTACCAACAGTTTGTTTTGGGACCACGAACAGGCAGGGCTGTTAGGTTACTTCTGGTTCTGCATGCAAGATCATTTCTGGTGGTGCTCTGGGTGCCATAGGTGATGTCCTGGATCAAACCTGGATCAGATACATATAAAATAAGAACCCTACCAATTGTATACTTTCTGACCTCTCATGAAAATATTTTATAAAATAGAAAACATTAGTAATGATAATTAACACAAGAATAACAAATGATTTGCGAACCAAACCCATATAACTCATACAACCAAGTTATTCAAAATGAAAACTTCAACATCTGTCAACAAGTCTCAGAGAAAGAAAATAGTTTAAGAAAAATAAGAATATAAAAAGTGAAGTGCAATTAAACTATAAAATAAAGAATGTTGGACTCATTTCTCAATAACTTTGTAAATACGGGCTTTTATAATTTTTGTTTGTTTGTTTGCTTATTTTCTGAGCCACACCCAGCTATGCTCAGGGGTTACTCCTGGCTCTGTGTTCAAAAATTGGTCCTGGCTAGGGAGGACCTTATGGGATGTCCCAGGGATCAAACCTGTGCCCATCCTCATCAGACACCGTGAATCGCCCTACGGCTGTGCTACAGCTCTGGCCCCTTTATGAATTGTTTTATTTTTATTATTTTTTACACTATTTAAACACCATGATTTACAAAGTTCATAATACAGTTATTTCGGACAATGCTTCCCTAATCCAATCATTATTCTAATAATCACATTACCATTGTGACCTTCTCTCCACAATTGTCCCCAGTTTCTAACAAGCCTTCCAAAGACTGATGTACTTGTAGCTTTCACCAGCTCAGTCTCTCTTCTAAGATTATTTGTAAAGTTGTGAAGCTGGGCGACTTATATGGTAGAGACCCTCGAGTTTTTCATTTGAAAACCAATATACTTGGGAGTTTCCTAGCTAATTTCTGTTGATATTAGGTATGAATCTATGATGCCAGGCCATTTAAATTCATGACTCATTAATAAAAATAAAACGTTTAAAATAGAGGGTTGAGAGATAGTACTGTATAAAACATTTGCCTAGAATGAGACCAACTTGGTTCAATCCCTGGTACCACAGATGATTCCTGAATCCCACTAGATCTCACATCTGAACACATAATCAGGAGTAAGCACTGCTGAATGTGGCCCCCAAAATATCAAAAACAATAATAATTTTACTCTGGGTCTTGCAAAAATTCTGCAAACCAAACTAGCAAATAGTTTGCTCATTTAGCAACTGATTTACATTAGGGTTTTGCAGATAACAATTATTTTAAGTATTCAGCAAGCATTGATTTATTATAATATTCCTAAAAGTCTTATGTGCTAGCTAATACATACTTATATTGTTTTAGAAAAAAATCTTTAAATTTTAAACAATTTAGAAAATCACTGTTAGATGGTTAAAGAGAAAAAATTCAGGACAAAATAAAGATGTAAGTTCCTAGTACAAAATAAAGTTTATAAAATGTATATTGTCCTATATATAATCAAGATAAACAATAATCTCCCCAGAGATCTCTGTTATGAGTATTTTAGTTCTGAGAGAATTATATTCTTTTTTGCCTTCCCAAACAATTATAGAAAAAAGTTAGACTTTGGAAAGTGTTGAGAAAATGAGGATTAATTACCTCTGTTATGTGAAAAAAACATATTTTGCTAGCATTCTAATAATGTCCTCTTTTAAGTAATAGAGACCTTATTTTTTCTCATACTTTGCTAGTTTTTATTCTAGAGAATGGTACTTAGAGAATTTTTGTATTCTTTACAGAAATAATGTAGCTAATGTTTATTAGCTAGATGAGAATTTAGAACTCATAATAGATAGTTGAGAACTCAGCAATCTTTTTGTATTGCTGGCAGACAGTTCATTTTTAAGACTTTTATCTCTACAAAATTCCTGCCAAAACTACCTAGCTTTGCTGTTGTAATAAAAAACTATTTATAGGTGATCTATAAATGAATGGTGTGATAGTTTTGGCCTAGAACTTTATTTACTCTAAAAACAGGGCAGGTTGTTTTAAGTAAGCTGATCATTCTTTTCCAGTTTTACTAGGTGCAACCTTGAAAGCATTAGTAGGGTACTTTGTTTTTCACTCACTTTGTTTCTTCTACCCAGGTCTGGTCATCCTAAGAGGTGGTCATTCCTCAATGTAGTGTTACTTTGCTGCTTATATCTCCTGTTACTAACTGATCTGAGTTATCATATTGCCTTTTATGCTTTGGTGATTTCTGGGACAAGAGAAATACAAGTCAATCCTGGAAAAAAACAGATGTGCTGTGTGAAAAAAGAACTTCACATTGGTCAAATACTGGCTTCTTGCTGGCTGTCACTTAGTAAAGGCCCCTTTACTAGTGTTTCGCTAGAGAGATTTGAATCATTATTGTCACATTCGTCCCAATCCAGTTTTTTAAATTTATAATTTAGCAATACTTGGTCATTAGCTTTGTTTATACTTGGCAAAGTATTGCTTCCTTTTCTGACTGGAGAAAAAAAACAAATAATATAATAAAACAATTTTTTAAATCTTTTGACTTCAAACAGTTCTTGCAAAACTGCATTTGGATAAGTTAAGTGTGTATGAATCAAAACCATATGGATTATACTTCTTTTAAAATAAACACTGATTTAAAAATTGAGGGAAAATCCTTGAAAAAAGTAGACTCTAGTTTTCACAGACTATGAATAGTCAAAAACAACATTATGAAATTCGATAAACCCAAAGCACAGCTGGGTTTAACCCATTCTTAATTTTAGTGTTTTTACTGTATACCATGTAAAAATAAATAGACCTTGAACTGGACTACATTTGGTTATTTTAGTAAAACAAGGAAATCTTTTTCTGTATCTTTGATCAAATATATTTTTGCATAAATCCCACTGTAGTAGGATATTTTTAATGCCAAACCCTTAATTATGATCAGAATTAAGAAAATGTGAATAAAGACCTAGATTCAATTTTTATAAGGTGACTTTCAGTGGCATATTATCTATGAACTTAAATATTTGATCATCAATAAATGAAAAGCTAGTCTCTCTTAACTTATATTTGTGGAAGAGGAAATAATCAAAACCGTTTTTTAATACAGTTTTAATTCAAATTAAATCAATTCAACTGTTGCTTTATTCTTTACTGTGCTTCTGGAACTTTGGTAAGCATTGAGTGCTCAAAACACAGAAACTATCTCTGAAAGGAACAAAATTTGAACTATAGTTAGGCAAACTAGTACAACACAATATAATATTTATTATAACAAATGAAGCATAAATTAGTTTTAAGCTAGAGGAGAAATTAATTTTCTGGAGGAGAGAATGAATATTTCTTAGTTGACAGGATTTTAAACTCTACAATAACCGGTCATGCAAAGTTTGTCTCAGTAACAAAAATAAATCTAAGATTCCCCTATGGGATTTTTATATATGGTACAATACATATACTACCAATGGAAATAGTTTGGGATTGTCTGTATCATCTCCTTGTAATAGGAATGTAAAATGGGTAAGTCAATAAGGTTGATATAGCAGACAAAGTCATATAGAAAAGTCTTTTATACTAAATGATATGGAGTCTTGAATTTATGGTTGAAATATGGAAGTTTTTTCCCCTTTTTTTGTCTATTGAGCAGTACTGGAGGTTAAATATAGGTGTTATGCATGCAAGAAATGCCACTTTCCATTAGGCTCAGTATGGGATGTTAATCATTAAGTTTCTTAGATGCCTAATATTTGAGTGCCATGAATTTAACTTGTGCCTTCTGCATGCAAGATGTGTGCTTCAATCTGTTTAACTATTTCTCAGGTACTGGAAATATGATTTTCAAAATCATTATCCCATGCAGAGATAAATAGTTTTTTTTATTTTTAAATTATTTTAGGCACTGTGAGTTACAATATTGATAATGGCTAAGTAATGCAAAAAAAATTTCAATACCATCACACTCTCCACCTGAGATCCACTAATCTTCACCATTAGTTAGGATGATCTCCCTCTTACAGAATATATAAAGAGTTTTGATAACTGGAAAGTGATGGAAATGTGTGTGAATCAGAGAATATTTCTAAGAGTAGTAAGGAACCAGAGAGTTCAAAATTAGGGAGGCCTGTACAGAGTCTCTAAAACTATACAAGTTACCCCAACAAAGCTAATATTTTCAATTGTGTTAGTTATATTGTTACTTGAGAGTAGTTTTAGTGAAGAGAGGGACCAATTTGGCTTACAAACTGCAATGTTTCTACCTCTGGCAAAGTACCTAGCACAAAGAATGTAAGTGGTAGAAAAGAATGAACCCAATAATTTAATGACAAAAATTTCAAGTTGTATTGCTAACCATACTAGTAATGAGCTTTATGGCCTGAAAAATTCCCAAAAAAGGAAAGAGGTGTAGACTATTTCCTCTTTCTTTTTCAGTGATTATGGCAGTTATCTATTAGCCTACTACTTCCTAGAAGTTAATGTACCCAATATCTCTTTGATTACTAATGAAAGAAAGGACGAAAGAGATATAGAGTGAGAAAAATAAGAAAATAAGAAGTAAAGAGGAGAGAGAAAAGAAATTATTGGAGAAAGAAGAGGGAGAAAGAGAAAGAAACAAAAAAAGAAAAAGGAAGAAAAAAAAAGATAATGGAAGAAAAGATAAATAATAAAGATAGAGAAAACAAAGAAATAGAAGAAAAAATAAAGGAAGGAAAAAGAAAGGCAAAACCCCCACATTGCCGGAGCAATGGTGCAGCTTTAGTTGCAGCTTTAGGGCATTTTCCTTGCATGTTGCTGACCCAGAATGGAATGCGGTTTGATCCCTGGTGTCCCATATGGTCCCTCAAACCAGGTGTGATTTCTGAGCACACAGCCAAGAGTAACCCCTGAGCATCACCACATGTGGCCCAAAATTAAAAAACAAAAACATAAAAATAAATAAAAGAAAAAAGAAAAACAAACAAAATGAAAAAAATAATTACACAATACTTAGAAAAAATTTGTAAATTCTAGAGTTACCTCTAACAGTGATAAATAGAAGTTATTTGTATTTTGTCAAATGCATTCAATTATATTTTGTATTTTCTACAGTGTTTGACTTAGAACATAATTAATGCTAATTTTGGAGTTAAGGAAAAATTAGTCAAAAAAATTTAAAGGAAGTGGAATAAAATTTGGAAACAGTACAGTTGGGGCTTACATACTAGATCCCTTACTTATTAGTCATATAAGTTGAGGTAATCACTTAATTTATCCAAGGATATAAAATAAGTATACTAATTTCATTTAATAATACAGGAATATATTATAGATTAAATCGGTTGATTCACTTACCTTCCTTCATTTAACAACAGAGTACCTCTATTTTAATAATGAAGCTACACCTGTGAACTACAGTGTTAGGATGCCTGACCATATAATGTAGATATTTATTGTGGATATATATTGTGGATAGAAAGATAGCAAAAATAAGTTAAGCAAATAAGAGCTAAAGACAGAGCTTAGTGAAGATATTGTATGTCTCATATGTGTGAGATCCTAGGTTTATCTCCAACACTAACTTACAAAGTAATATGAAAATCAAATGAATTAAAATTATTTGGAGATTCTAAACTGTTCATATTTTATGTGGAGGAGAGGTATTATCTTACATCTATCTTTTCCAATGTTACTTTTAGCTCCCAGATGTGCTTAGGGCACCATATGCAATGTTATAATCAAACCGAGATCTGTCATATTTGAGACCAGCACCTTTTCTTCTAATTTTATGAAGTAAATATGTAGAGTGTTATAAAGATGCCTATGGGAAGAGTAGGGAACACATTTCAGGATAATCAAGTGATGCTCTTTGAAACAGCTGAAGTGTTGTGTGTCCTTTATATTAGTTAGGGGAAACCAGACAAAGAGAACAAGCGGGTGCACATAGCCATACCTAATTGTACTATGAAAATATTTCTAAAATAAAAGTAAAATGATATGTTTACAATTATACAAATAAAACAAGAAACATTCTCATGTTTCTTAAATACTAGAAACTCTAGAAACATACATGCACATAGTATGTGAGTTTGACTCTGTGTGAAATTGTACATATATGTATCTATATAGCTATGGTCTGTGAAACTAATTGCAAGGGTTAGCTTTTTTGATTGTACAAGTAGTTATATATAAAACTTTTTAGCAGGCTAAAATCTCTGAAGTAGTAGCTGAATCTTTAGCCAGAGTTTGAATGTCCAGTTTTGATAAAATGTTGTATCTTTTCCCTTTCACTTGATGAGACCAGTAACATCAAATCATCAAAGACTCCTTTCCTTAATGTCAACTATCTTTGTGCTCAGGTGTTAACTTTCTAGATGGTAATCATATTTATTTAAATCTTCGTGATAGCAATAAGAGTAATGGATAATTTTATAACTGAGTGCTATGCATATCAGTGTAGGATATCTAAATTGGCCCACTGAATTGACAAAATTTTTACACTCTAAGATGTTAGCGTCTTTAGATAAAATAGATTTTTTAATGAGTGAAGATTTTTAATTTTCAAAATAAAGAAATAATACATTAGCAAATATTTCCTATTGCTAGGTTTAAATCTTGGTTTAGTTTTACCACTAAACCTTTGTATGTGCATTTCTGGTTTCTTGTCTAACCACAAAATTCTGTATTTTGATTCTTACTCTTAGTATCAGGATACTTTTAGGATGTAATCAGGGGAAGTGAACAAATTGGTAAACAAAGCACACAAAATATACTACTCAGCTATTTATAAAATAAAAATAAATACATGTAATTTTCAATTATACAAAAAAAACAAGAAACCCTCAAATGTTCTTCAAAAATGACAAATAACTTTTAGTCATCTTGGGCATAGTGGCTATAATCTGTGCTTGGTACCTGGAACTCCACGTCTTCTCTTTGCCCACAGAATAGAAGGTGGATATTATTAAGTGCAGTCATTCTATTTCCATGTTTATATTGTTTTTATGACACTATTTTTACCTTACTCTTCATTCAAAATAATTTGAAAAAAACATGTCATATTCAAAGTCATCCTATTACCAATAAAATAATAATATATATCATTAAAATATTCTGAGGTGCTGATCTATATCATTTATAATCTTCATGCAGAAAATTCAATATTTTAAAATTTACATAATTAATATAAAACCTATACTATATTAAGGTTACCAATGGAAGTCTAGTTTTGTCCATCACTATACAATTGGCTTCTATGTGCTAATTTTACACACCTTATTCCTTTTCCTTTTCTGCTGTCAAAATATCTAATTTGACTGTGCTTGTTTATTTTACATAAATATGCAGTTTTATAAACAATGAAATACTTCACATAAATAAGTCAAATGCCCTGCTATTTGCGACAACATGGTTACATCTTTATTTTTTTTTTGGTTTTTGGGTCACACCCGGCGGTGCTCAGGGGTTATTCCTAGCTGTCTGCTCAGAAATAGCTCCTGGCAGGCATGGGGGACAATATGGGACACCGGGATTCGAACCAACCACCTTAGGTTCTGGATTGACTGCTTGCAAGGCAAACACCGCTGTGCTACCTCTCCGGGCCCAATATGGTTACATCTTAAGAAGATTTTGCAATTTAACTAATCTAGAAAATATTAATACCATATCTTTTTATATTTATGTGGATAGGAGTATATACAAACTAAATAATACTCATATATTAGATAATTATAGATTTTGAAAATATGTCGATTGAGGGACATGAAAATCCACAAAATTTTATTATGAAAAATAATAAAACATGCTGAATTCCATAAATGAGATTGAAAAGTGATACAATAATAAAACAAATGAAAAAACATGAATAGAATCCATGCTAAGCATAGTTGTTAATGTCTTATTACTTCTTAGACTTACATTCCTGGCATTGCATGTTTGGTAACTGCTATGTGTCACTTGCCTCTTTTATTATAAATTGCGCATTGGCATATATAAGGCTTTGCTACTTAAATTTATTTACTACATTTTCTTCTTTTCCTTTTTATTTTTATTTATTTTTGTTTATTATTTTTTTATTTAAACAACTTTATTACATACATGATTGTGTTTGAGTTTCAGTCATGTAAAGAACACCACCCATCACCAGTGCAACATTCCCATCACCAATGTCCCAAATCTCCCTCCTCCCCACCCAACCCCCACCTGTACTCTAGACAGGCTTTCTATTTTCCTCGTACATTCTCATTATTAGGATAGTTCAAAACGTAGTTATTTCTCTAACTAAACTCATCCCTGTTTATGGTGAGCTTCATGAGGTGAGCTGTTACTTCCAGTTCTTTTCCTTTCATGTCTGAAAGTTGTTATTGCAAGAATGTCTTTCATTTTTCTTAAAACCCATAGATGAGTGAGACCATTCTGTGTCTTTCTCTCTCTCTGACTTATTTCACTCAGAATAATAGATTCCATGTACATCCATGTATAGGAAAATTTCATGACTTCATCTCTCCTGACAGCTACATAATATTCCATTGTGTATATGTACCACAGTTTCTTTAGCCATTTATCTGTTGAAGGGTATCTTGGCTGTTTCCAGAGTCTTGCTATGCTAAAGAGTGCTGCAATGAATATAGGTGTATTTTTGTGTTCCTGGGGTATATTCCTAGGAGTGGTATAGCTGGGTCTTATGGGAGCTCGATTTTCAGTTTTTGGAGGAATCTCCATATTGCTTTCCATAAAGGTTGAATTAGTCGGCATTCCCACCAGCAGTGGGTAAGAGTTCCTTTCTCTCCACATCCCCACCAACACTGCTTGTTCTCATTCTTTGTGATGTGTGCCAATCTCTGGGGTGTGAGGTGGTACCTCATAGTTGTTTTGATTTGCATATCCCTGATGATTAGTGATGTGGAGCATTTTTTCATGAGTCTTTTGGCCATTTGTATTTCTTCTTTGTCAAAGTGTCTGTCCATTTCTTCTCCCCATTATTTGATGGGATTAGATGTTTTTTTCTTGAAAATTTCTGTCAGTGCCTTGTAATTAGCCCCTTGTCTGATGGGTATTGGGTGAAGTTTCTCCCACTCAGTGGGGGGCTCTTGTATCCTGGGCACTATTTCTTTTGAGGCACAGAAGCTTCTCAGTTTAATATATTCCCATCTGTTAATCTCTGCTTTCACTTGCTTGGAGAGTGCAGTTTCCTCTTTGAAGATGCCTTTCGTCTCAAACAACACGTAGGTAAAACACTTCTTTTCCTTTTTAAACATTTTGCATTTCTTTTTCCTTGGGTAGAATGTTGGGCCACATCCAGAAGTGCTCAGGGCTTACTACTAACTTTTCACTCAGGAATCTCTCCTGATGGGCTCTAGAAACTACATAGGTGGGTCACATGTTCCAGTGCAAAGGAAATGCCCTACACAGTCTACTACCCTTCGGTCCATCCATTTATTTCTTATTGATTTATCAACTAATATAAGAACTCTGTGAAATATTTTTTAGAATGGTTATAATAGGTTTTACAATTGGCATAAAAAGATAGACAAGTAATTGGGAGTGCCAGTAAATCACTTTTTTAATACTTTTTTTAGGAAAATAGAAATTTGCAGATATGAATGCAGTAGATAGTATAATGGGTTAGGTGTTTGCTTTGATGGCAAAAGACCTAAATTTGGAACCTGGCTATCACATATGTCTGCAAATATCAGCAGAGTGATCTCTGAGAAAAGAGCGAGGAGTAAAGTATTAGCAGAACTATATGTGGCAAAAACACCAAACAAACAGACAAAAATGAAAGAGGAAGACTAAGAAATGTAACATTATTTTTTTATTGCTTCGAACATTAATGTTCCAGCACACGAGAACTTAAAAGCTATTGGCCATCTACAAGGGCACGGAAACTCTCTGAATCTATACATGCATATGTCTGTAAACCAACACATGTGTTCATACTAACTTCATGGTACTCCTTGTGAACAGAGAGGAAGCATAGTACTCCAAACAGTAGATGTCTTCAGTGTAGCCACTCTTTATTTACAACAACCTTTGTTCACGCCACATCACCAGAAAACCCCTCTTTCCCCCTTTAGCTCCTTTTGCAGGAGCTGCCTGGTAAAGCAAAACCTGTGTCATTAGTTGTTGAGGGTCTAAGGAAGAATGCCTCAAAGCATCAATAAACAAAGGGAAACAACCCAAAGTGACAAAAACCATGAAGACCGCTAATGTGGCTTGACGTACAGATATGTGTGGTAAGAGCAGCAGTGGCAGTATCAGAGTACTGGGTGGGGAGTATGCCTGGACTGGAGGAAATGAGTACTCAGTCCTACCTCCTGGTAATGCTCAAGCAGGAAAAGAGCTCCAGAGCCAGGAAGACCAGATTTTGGTTGTCTGTTCCCTTTCCTTTTAATTGGTTGCCCTTTACATAATGAGGAAGAGTAGAGCAGACTAAGAGGACAATCTAATTATCTGACCCTCCTTACTTATTTTCTCCGTAAAAACAGACTAATAATGAAGTGGACAAAATTAGTTCAAACAAGTTTAAGTTATAGAAACACTTTAACAACCATTGGGCACCATTTTGTTTGTGAAAGAAACCAGAAATAAGTAATATATGGAGTTGTTATTGGATATGAATTATTTTTACAATATGTGAAACTTTGCGTTAAAAATTGTAAGAGCACTGGTGGAGCAGAGGACAACTCATAAAAAAAATCAGCAACAAAGAAAACTGTGAGAAGCCAGTAAAGTCATCTCTTCTTTCCAAATATGATATATTTAAAACCGGATTGGAAGATTCACTATTATTAAATTAGATATCATTTATCTCCAAATTGAATCATTTATTCAATACGATTCCCATCCAAATCCAAGCAGGTGCTTGTGTAAAAATCAGAAAATTAATGTTGGCTTTAATAATAGAAATTCAAGAATTTTTTGATAAAAAATGTTGAAGAAAAAAATGTTTCATTTTGGAGATTTAATAATCAAGGCAGGGAATTATGGTTTCCTAATAATTTCAAACCAACGTGTATTTAATGTAATGACAATGATCTGAAAGTGTACACTCAAAGAGTGCCATTGAAAATCAAGCACAGTAAACATTTATGCAAAAATGAGAAATTTTAATTTATCCTAATTAAATTTCTGGCAGCTGAGCACAATCTCCAGTTCCTAATTTATGTTTACTGGTAATGTCTGGAACTTCTGAATATTTTTATTAAAAATCAGGAATATTTAAAATCAAAACAAAAAGTTTTAAAACTTTTCAATTATCAAAAGTTCAGAAAAAAACAAATTAATATGTATTGGAATGGATATTCTGTCCTCAGAAAGAGAGGGTATGCATGGTGGAAAGTTTTGTACTAGATGGCATCAATTTTATTAAAAAATTAGACTCTGAGTTGCAAGTGAGAAAGCTAACCTTGAAATTTAAAGAAAAAAATTTTATAATGCCCGTCATAGGAATCAATAAATCAATTACTGAAGGTACAAAATCTTACACTAACTACAGATATTTCATGTATGGCACCTTGTTCTGGTAGAATATTATAATGAAAAATTTATAGTAAATGCTCCTTTTCACTTTATGAGAAAGTGCAACTAACTAAATAGTTCATTCTCCTCAGGTCTTAGTGTGTAGGATCTTATTTATTCAGCATATTAAATCTGTGTATGTGTCAGAGAACTTTTAAAACTTTATTGTTGAGAAAATCCAACAAACTTTTTCATGATAGATGATGTCATTTTCTTAGATATTACATGATATTTTTCTTATAACAAAATCTACTAAAATATTTATATTTAATTAAAACACCATGTAATTCTTATTATAAAAATAAAATTAACTTGTTAGTATGCTACAAACATACAACAAAATTGATAAAAGATCCATAAAATATTCACTCATTTTTACTCAGTCCAGGTACATTTTTCTAAACCTCTTAATATATGCTTGACAGGGACTGGAGTGGTAGGGCATTTGCCTTGCATGTGGCTGACCAGGACAGATGCAAGATCTCTGGCATCTCACATGGTCTCCCGAGCCAGGAGTGATTTCTGAGTGTAGAGCCAGGAGTAACCCCTGGCTGCCAGGTGTGCCTCCCACCAAAAAAAAAAATGCTTGAAAACATGAGGTGTTTGGAGGAGATATAATTATATTAAAATAATACAATAATGTATATGTTTATATAAACATAATGGAATACTAGTCAACTAAAAATATGAAACTCTTACAACATATGGATAAATTTAGATAGAATTATACTAAGTGAAAAAACATAGAAAACAATAGTTGTATGATTTCATTCATCTGCAAAATGAAAGTGGAGTTCAAAAACCAATAATAAAAATAAAACCAAACTCACATAATAAGAATAAAATATTGGTTTTTAGAAGGAGTTATGTAAATTGGGTAAAAGGACAAGATAATGGTAAGGGTTAGAGGTAGTATAGGTTTGCCTTGTATGTGGCCAATTGAGATTGAGATTCAATCTCGTTTTCCATAAGTTACCTCAAATGCACAGGGAGTGATCCCTGAGGACAGAGCCAGGAGTAAACCCTGAGCAAAATTTGATTTGGACCCCAAACTAACAAACAACAAATACGCTAAAGGACAGAAACTAGAGTTTTAGTGTTAAATATAATATATACAGATTTTGATTTATAATATTTTATATCTGTAACCTATACAAAGTCAGAAACCATTGTCACTTCAACTTTAAAATAGCTCTATAAGGAAGCAAAGAAGACATCCAAATATATGTTTTTGTGAATGGATTAGTGTGCAAGCCTCTTTGGTTGCCTAAATTTGATTCCAGGTAGCAAAAGGTTTCCCAAGCACCTCCAGGAGCAAAGGTGAGTAGTGAGCTTAAAGTTAGCCCCTGAAGACTACCAATGTGACCCCAAAACAAAATAAAATTATGCACCCTAAGAACACAAACAGAGATCATTGGAAAAATTCCCCTAAAATGACGTCAGCTGTTTCCTGGGAGATAAATTTAAGTTTGCTGAGGAGGGAGTGTTTCACAAACAGATGGGAGGCAGGATGGGAGCGGAGGTTGGAGGGAGGACAATTCGGTGATGGGAATTCCCCAGATTCAATGTTAAAATGTACCTGGAATATTACTGTGAACGATATGTAAACCACTATGATTAAAATAAAAATTATATTATTAAAAAAAAAAAAGAAAGACAAGTAGGTACAAGGCACCAAATTCAGCTTCTGATGTTTTTAGAGCAACATTAACTGAGGTGGAAACACAGGTGTTCCTTTGGTGGTGAGGTTTTCAATGAAGAAATATAAAACCAGAAAGGTAGATTTCAAAAAGGACAGAAAATCCAAGGAAAGAAAATCCAAGAAATTAAAAGAAAAGAAGAGAAAAAAGATAAAAGACAAATAGCTTTCTTTTTGCTTTAAAAGTTAAAGGTACCTTCTGAGAATATATTAACATGATTAAATATTATCATGGTAGAATGAAAGAGGGAAACAATGAGAGAGAAAATGGTAAATCTCTGAATTAACATAGTCTCTAATTTCTATTTATAATTTTTGAAAAATAAGCACTTTGGCATTCAAGAAAGATTTATATGACATTTTTAAGATCTAGTGATGGGTCTCAAGATAAATGAACTTCAGTCTTTCATGGAATGTGCTGGCAGCTATGGGATGTGATAAAGGTGAGAGCAGGGAGCAGAGAGCAGGAAAAAGGCATCTTCACAGAGTCATTCAGAGCATAGGGAAGATCATTGTTTTCACCATTAAATGATGAAAAGTTTGGACACCTCATCTGTTTTCTGAGGTTAAGACAGACTCACTCTCTGATATGTACCCAAGAATTACATTTTTTTAAAGTTGTATTTTATTTTCTTCATTGTGAACCTAATAGTCACAGCAGAAAAACATGACATAAAAGCTCAATAACATTATGAAAAATAAAATAAAACTTTCTTTAGAGTTACTTTTTTCAGGTAGAATTGTATTATACTATATATATGTAGACATACACACACACACACGCACACACACACTTTGGCTTTATCTAAAAGTCTGATACTCTTTGAATAATATCCTTAAAGGTTAGTTAGAAAATCTCATGTTGTTTTATGATGTTATAAGATAAAAATGAGCCGGAGAGATAGCACAGTGGCATTTGCCTTGGTGTTTGCCTTGCAAGCAGCTGATCTAGGACCAAAGGTGGTTGGTTCGAATCCTGGTGTCCCATATGATCCCCTGTGCCTGCCAGGAGCTATTTCTGAGCAGACAGCCAGGAGTAACCCCTGAGCAACTCCAGGTGTGGCCCAAAAGCCAAAATAAATAAATAAATAAATAAAAATAAAAATGAGTCAACATTCTTTTGGAAAATATAAATGGTCATGTTTCAGTTCATATTTATAGTAAAACATTACAATGCTCCTTGCTCTTAGAAGGAATCTGCATGTTTCATTATAAGCTTCCACTGTGGCTTCTTCAAGGTATAAGGAACATTTTTTATTTGCCCTTTGAAATTCTAAGTAGAATTACTCAATGTAAAAAATATAACTGATTGCTCAAAGATTGGTTGTTTTAATATTTGAAGTCACCAATATCTAATGCAATTTTGATGTTACTAAATTTAGTCTTCTATTCAAACCAATACCAAAATATAACATATGATAAACCTCATATTATGTTATTGTTTTATTTTTTATTATATTTCAATTGAGTACTCACTGAACTAGTATAAGATACTATTATTTAGATGTTATTGGTGAGAATTAGATTCAATACTTAATTTAAGATAATATTATGCACTTACACTGTGCTGTACATTAATTCAAAAATAAGTAAGCTGTATTCCAAATCACTTGTGGATGCTGATGGGAATGTAGACAAGAATACCATCTTAGAGAGTTAAAAAAAAAAGTAGATGCCAATACCTATGAAGTATAATTCAAAAATGCAGAAAATACTGAATAAAATTATTGGGAATATTTTCTCTGAATGGAGGGCATAGTAGGTAGGGAATTTGTCTTGAATGCAGATACCTGACTTGATATAGGTACCACATATGGTTCCCTGAGAGTGATCTCTGAGCACACAGTTAAGGTAAGTCTGATGCACTGCCACATGTATACTAGAAACAAAAAACAAAGAAAAAGATTTTTTGAATGATGACCTTTAACCTCTTTAATGGAATGATCCATATGTTCTTCAATATAGGTAATAACGTGTTCAATTACTAGTTAGTTTTCTAACTAATTAGTTACCACTAAAACAGTTCATGATGATGCATGACCTCCGTCGTGTTACTTTTCTAAAATATGAATAGTTCTGAATTTTGAAACACAACTGATTGACTTTCTTACACTACAAAGATTTGATGTATTTATTTATATTTCTGCTTATATTGTCCTTAATTCCACTGACATGTGAAATAACTATGTAATAAACTTAGCCTTACTTCAAATCTTTTACTTAAAAATAAAATGATTAGCCTTACCCCAGGTCTCTTAAAGATTTACGGGAAAAAATTCCTCAGAACTCCTACTCAGCTTGATTGGTGATGGGAAAAAAGAAAAGAAAAGCTTCATTGTGATATTTTAAAGTAAGTGTCTTCATAGTTTTTAATGCTCCTTTTATAGTGTGAGTTATATTTTCAGAACGAGTCCTTTTCCCTTACTTATTTGAATTTTGTTCTATTATGCAGATTGCTATGGAAAACTTCCATGGAACTCCAGTGAGCTCAAGGACCCATGATGAGAACCTCCTTCTGAAAGACCTATTTTAGGTGGCTTATTAAGCAATACAAAAGCAAGACAAAATGTTGCCCATTGCTTTTGTATATGGCACAGAACCAAGACCCCTCTTCATTTTTCCTGGGACCCAAATTAAATAAGCTCCTTATGTGCTTGGTATTTTTCAGTGTTCCAGTTCCATCTTCTTTTGTCAAAGAAAAAAATTAAAAATACTAAACTTTGTCTAACAAGAAATGTATAACAGGATTCAAAAAGAGACAATTGAATTCCTAAACTTTTATAAGGCTAATACTTTGAAAATATAAAAAAAATTGCCTTTTCATATTTTAATATGATTTTCCTATGATCTGTACAAATGAAGCTTCTAATTAAGGTTTTAATTAAATGGTACAATTACATGGTTATTAGGAATGAATCAACCAAAGTTACAGGAAAAATGTTTGTCATTGAATCTAATTTTATGATTTTCAAGTCATATTTTCCCTTGATATATTCAGTTGTATGTGTGCATGTTTGAGTGCTGAAGCCCATATTTCTTATTAAGCATTACATTTCACTAGGAAGTTAATTTTGAATAAATCAAAATGAAATATAGAAATCCTTGCAAGAATTAAAATATTAAATCCTAACCTTGCCATAAATTCTATGTGCTACTTACCTCCAACTTTAACCTCACTCTTCTTCATACAAATTCACTTTTCTTTACAATAGTCAGATATTTAACATAAGCTAACTTCAGCCATTAACTTAGAAATTTCTCCTATTTCTAAATAATACCAGAAGAAAAATGTGCATGTGATATTTTTTAGCTATATATTATTTAGAGGGGAATATGTTTACTTGTGGTGTGTACAGGTTTATATTAATATTTCATATTAGTTGTAGTCTACTTAACAGAACAGGTTAGGCAAAAGTTTGGAAGAATATAGTTTATAAATTAAAGGAGCTAGTTGTGAACATGATATCCTGAAATCAATGTTCTATGGAGACTATCATAATCAATACTTTTTAAATTTTTGTTTTATATAGTCACTGTGAAATCACAGTTATTCATGATTGGGTTTCAGGAATACTATTTTTCAACACCAATCCAGTTAAGGTGTCTACTTCCCTTCACCAATTCCCCTCTCCCCATTTGTCTACCATTTTGCTATTCTATGGGCCTGAAAACAAAATAGATAAAAGATAATTGCATCACTATGTTCTTTGCACAATCCATGATAGCCAAAATCTGGAAAAAAGTCAAGTGTTCAAAAATAGATGAGTAGATTAAGAAACCATGGAACAGATACACAATGGAATACTCATGCAATTTTCTGTTCAATGGTGTGACCTGGTGAGTTTCTGGCAATGCCAGAAATCAAGTCAGACTGGTCTACCACTTGTATTGTTATACTAAGTAAAGTTATTCAGAGGGAGAGAGGAGAGAGATTCATTCATATGTACAACAATATAATGAGCAAATAATAAATACCCAAAGACAATGGAAACAAAGAAGCTGGGGTACTGAGTTTCAGTAGGAAACAAGCTCTTTGAAGGAGTTGGGGATAGGAGTTGGATGTGGGTGAGAAATGCCTATGGTATTAGAAAACATTTAGCCATGAGGGGAGGTGATGCTAAAAGGTGGTGAAGTGTTTTTTTATAAAACCCTATCAACAACATTACTATAAATCACAGTGCAAAAGTTTATAAACATAAAAAATAGTCTATATTATTAAAATTGTCCTAAGAGGTCCATTGACCTTTTATTGCAA
This sequence comes from Suncus etruscus, assembly GCF_024139225.1. Classification (NCBI taxonomy): domain Eukaryota; kingdom Metazoa; phylum Chordata; class Mammalia; order Eulipotyphla; family Soricidae; genus Suncus; species Suncus etruscus. The sequence continues at coordinate 45,740,020 of NC_064858.1, forward strand.
TTTTATATTTTCACTGCAATGAATAGTTCAGACAAACACACATAAACTGAAATCCACTAAATTTTAACACATTGCAGACCACCAACGGATTTACTTTTGTTGCCAGGTTAATTCCTCTTTGTAAAAGCCTTATCGTAAAATCGTTCTTACCATCTTCTCTGGGGCTGTTGAACATACAAACATGTGTCCTTGGTTAAGATGGTTATAATTTAATTCTGGGTGGTGCTTTTTATAATTCTCATCTGTCTATGACAGTCTATATATGTAGGCACAGAGAAAAGGTTATATCCTGTTTGTCTGTAAGAGTCAAGATGTTTTATTTTCTAAACAATCCAGTAAATTACAGTCAAATTGAATGCCAAGGCTGATATCACTCCTGTAGTCACCTAAATTACCATGTAAACGTTTCATATTTATCAAAGTTTAACCTTTTTTCATGAAGTACATTGCTATGTTATTTGAATGCTTATAATATAGATGCACTGCTCTCATATAAAAATATATGAATAAAATACAAAGTTTGTTTATTTTCATTCATTCTTTCTTCTTGTAAATAAGATATAAGTATTTTCTATTCAGATAGTAAATTATATTTGTCACATTAAGTATTGTGTTGATTTTTTTTTTTTTTTTGATTTTGGCCCATACCCAGTGATGCTCAGAGGTACACCTGGCTATAGGCTCAGAAATCGCTCCTGTCCTGGAGGACCATATGGGATGCCAGGGGATCGAACAGAGATCCAAATTCGGGTAAGCCGTGTGCAAGACAAATGCCTTACCACAGCGCTATTGTTTTAAAAATATTTTCACCTAAGTTCACATCATCTTGAATACTTGCTGTTGACGATTTAATTATTTTTACATTTTTATGCATTTGAAAATGTATTTACTTTTCAGGCATTGTTATTCCTTGGTTAAATTTTGTGTTTTAAAAAATTGTCACCCGCTTCCATTTTAGTGTTAAGTTTACAAAAGTGAAATGCCATCGGATGGAGAGATTGTACAGTAGAAAAATCACTTGCATTGCTTAAGCTTGACCCTGGTTTCATCCCCATTAACAAAGATGGAATGTAATACCCCTGAGCTCCACCAGGGCACAGATTCAGAAGTAATCTTGAGCACTTCCAAGTATGACCCCAACATAAATAAAAAAAATATATCTTAATTCCTTCACTCTTTCATATCTTCAAAGATCATTCAACTTGCCCAATAATAAAGAGTTTTTACTTTGATTTTTATGGGTTCTGGGTATTAAGATGCAAATAATTGAGAGTATAACTAATTAACTTCAAAGCAATTGCTATATAAATTAAAACGTTTCAAGATTGGGCAAATGGCCTGAAGTTCTATTAAAATAATCTCTGAATACTCTTTTTAATATGTTATTTTACTTTTATTCCAAACTATCATATCATTAGGATAAAATACTATCTCCTGGCACACACACAAAAAGAAAACCTTGAATGTTTATCAGGATGCAGGAATGCCTTTGATATTAACTTTTGCAAAGATGAGACTTAACATAGACCTATTCTCATTCTCTAGATTTTCTTTAAAATTTCTCTCTCTAATGTCAGCATCATAACACAACTATACCAAAAATTTCATTTGTTTATCTTTAGCTGATGAGGAAATTAAGGTAAATTTTAGGTTAAAAAGTTAGCAAAAAAAACTGTGGTAATCATTTACATCAAAACTATAAATGTTGTCATGTACACCATGAACTATCTAGTAATTAACTCTTTAAGCAAAAAATAGTTAAATATTTAAATTGCCATATTACTAGAACAGGGAGAAATCTGCCTAAGAATATCAAAGGCATACATTTTCATCAAATAAGTGTCTCTCTTTAATTTAGTTTGCTTTAACTTTAACTTCTCCTTATATCATTTTTGGCTATAATGATCATGCCCAAATTCAAAACTGTTGTCCCAATTTTCTAATTAGAAACTCAGTATGTCCCATTTGATATACAGTCTTTCAGATCATCAACAAACAGTTATGAGAAATATAAGTCAAAGAGAAAATTTTAAAAAGTAGGTTATTGCAAAGGTCACAGGAAAAGGAGATTGAGTGTTGGCATCCATAATGATACATTCTAATAAATATGTTGAGGAGTTCAGAAATATGAATTTGAGATTTCAATAATGAGATAGTCTGTAGGATCAGTGAGCTCCCTAAATTACTTGGCTTATGTTAGGCATTTAAGAACAGAAACCCAAATTTGTGATGTGTTATTAGGCATTTAATCCTCTTTTTTCTTATTATAAGCTTCAGCAATAAGTAAAGTACACACGTTTTGAACAAAGCACAATGTAATTAGAAAAAATGAATTTGTGTTATTATTTAAATAAGGAATATTCTGTATGTGTTTAAGGTACATTATTAATTGTCCATTTTAAATAAAATTAATTACAGCTGAATAGTTATTTTCCCTCAAGTCAGCAGAAAGGATAATTAAACTAAATTTTAAACAAAGGTATATATTTTATTCACACTCAGAGCATATTAGACTATGAAATATTAACATTGGGCAAGAAGTATAACAACAACCTGGCAAGATAGATGAATTGAAAATGCCCTGCTTAAATTAGCAAACATTCTGGAACAGTGTGAATGTTGAATTACTGCAAAGAGGAGGAAATAACAGACAAAATTGAAGGTGACCAAAGTTACAGGTGAAAATTGCCTGGCTCTGGAGATGGAAGGACCAATTTAAGTCTGGGAGAGGTAGAATGAACATTCGAGTCAAGACCATCTGTGAATCCTATCCCCCATTTTCTGAGAAAGTCTTATATTTTTCCACTTGTACATCTTTGCTAAGCACAACCCAGTCGGCATACATTGGGTGCCTAATAGTATTTACTCAAATTTCCACTGGGAAAATTTTATTCAAAAATTAAACATTAATCATAAATGCCAAAATCTACACTAATATTTTCAGGCTGCTCTGAGCCCTACTGGGAGTGGTCAAAACAAACAAACAAACAAACAAAAAAGGTTCAAAGTGATAGTACTAATTATTTTAGTGGGGTGTGGCACACCCGGCTGTGCTCAGGGGTTTCTCCTGATTCTGCGCTGAGAAATCATTCCTAGCAGGATGCTCCGGATCGAACTCAGGCATGTTCGTAAGGCATTCTTAAGGAGCATAGAGTAAGCCTTTTAACAAGAATACTTTGCAGAGATATATTAGTTCTTTGTAGCTTCTGTCTGATATTTACTTAGGGTGACAATAGCTATAAGATTGACGTTCAACTTATCTGTGGACATCCAGACGAAATGAAAAAGCCTTTTCAGCTTCAGTAATTATGTTAATAAAACTTGTAGAGTCAATGAAATAGGGTGCAGAGAATTTTGCAGTTGTTTTGTCATGACTTTCCTTCTCCCATGCAAAATGTGTTCTTCTTCATTAACAATTAAAATCAAATGCTGAAGCTTATAAGTAAATCTCTTTGAAGCTTATTTCAAAGAATTTCAGAAGAATTAATTACAGCAACACTCTGAGAAATATTTAAGTGCTATTATTTTTCTTCCATACATAGGAGATGGAAACTCTAAAAGTTTATATCTTTTTTAGAGACCACACAGCAATTCACTTGCAAAATTTAATATTCCTAACCTATTGACCTCTATAATCTTAGTGTGTGCTGAAACGTTTTTACATAAGAGCATTCATAGGGAAATAGACATTTACCAAAACACCAGACCAACAGTAAACTTCAAAACTTCTTTAGTAAAACCTCAATTGCCATTTATAGTATGTTTTTGAGTCTACTTGTAATATTAGCAAAATACCTGCATTATAATATTTCAATAATTTGTTCTAAATAAATATATTCATATAAAGCTCAATAGTAACACTAAGATGCATTTCTCTTTGCATATATCCTTCTTATCCCTTTAATTTAATTCAAGTGCCATAGAACTAGGAGAATGAAAAAAATTGAGAAAAATAATTTTTCTCTGTCAAATTTATTTAATACATAATAATTTATTGTCATAACTAATCAAATTTAGATTAAATTTGAGCACTTTTAATGACTGTCAAGATGTATTATTCACATGTTCTAATAGACTACACAAAGAATGTAAGATTTTCTATAAAGAAAATAAATGGATTCAGTAGTAATTAAAGATAACAGTTATAGATATGACAAAGGTCAGAGTTGTAAATAAAATTTGCAATCTTTCACATTAGTAAACTACATCACAACATTTTTAATTTGTAAATTATTATCATTCTTCTTGATTACACAGTAAACATTTACAGTATGTATCCAGAAAAAATAATTAGTTTTGGCAAGTTTTCACAGGACTAAGAGTATGTTATAAAAACATTGTATGCTTAATGAGTGAATTACCATGGTTGTACATAAGTCCTAAGCCAAAAAACTACTAGTTATAGTATTCTCGATTTTAATCTTAAGAGAAAATATTTTAATGTTTTATGTTAATTATATTTAATTATCAAAAATATTCCAAAATTATATTACTTGTCATTTACTATGTACAAACTCAAACAAAACAAAAAGGCCCAATTGTACTTGTTTTATTTCAAAAAAATATATAGAAATGTTCTTAGAGCTTTAGATCTTCTCAAAGAAAGCCAGCACTTTCCTAACTCTCATTAATTCTGTTGAATATTTCATGCAGGAATTTTTGTGTTTTGCTTTATTTTTGCCATTATGCTAGTTTTACAATAACATAAATGTGTTTTTCAAAAAAATATGAAAGGACAAAGAATTCTGTCACATGAAAGACACTAAATATATATCTACAAAAATGGAAACCCACAGTACCCACCACTCACCTACCTGAACTAAAGTAAATATCAATCCCAAATTCCCAACTCCAGTATCAGTAGTCTTTTCTTATGTCAGCAAACAATATGCAGAACTGGAGTTGTTTTACATAATATTACTTTGAGTTGTTTATACCAATGATTATTCCTTTGTCCATTCATTTATACAAACATCCCAAACCATAAAACTTCTCTCTGAATATAAGCACTCATCTTTGAAATGTCACTTGTAGAAGAGCAAGGTGTTACATAATACCTTATTCACTGGCACTAACTCATCCATTATTTATAGCCTTTTAAATAAAATCTGAACAGAGAGTTCTAGTCTTGTGAAAGTGAGGGCTCAGTAACAATAGTGAAGCTCAGGGGAGGCAGGAGGCCTACTGTCCCACAGCTTGGTCAATAGATTCTTTTTTTTTTTTTTTTTTTGTTTTGTTTTTGGGCCACACCCGGTAATGCTCAGGGGTTACTCCTGGCTATGTGCTCAGAAGTTGCTCCTGGCTTGGGGGACCATATGGGACACCGGGGGATCGAACCGCGGTTTGTCCAAGCGCAGGCAAGGCAGGCACCTTACCTTTAGCGCCACCGCCCGGCCCCGGTCAATAGATTCTTATCTTTCATTTTGGAAAATATATAATGTCGTGAACCTTTTCGAGTTACAAATTCCATGAGCTGTAGGAAATTGAATAAATTATGAGTGTGAATTTAGGGTAAGCAGGTAATGCCCATATACCAGAAGTAGTAGAAAAAACACTGGCCTTTAAGTTAGAAGAAAACATGCTTGTGATATTTATGAAAGACATTGGGAAAAAATCATGTGTTTTTACAAAATATAATAGTGTTTATGGCAACTGAAAGTGCCACTGCAATAGCATTTTTTTTACTTACTCTGAAATATTTGCCATTACAAAATGGAAGATTTCTAATGTTTGCCTTTTAACATAGCCCTAAGTGTTACTGCTGTTATTTAAAAAGAAAGATCAAAAGAATTTTTCTGAAATACTTTCATTATGTAAAATTCAAAATTTGATTTCAGAACAAAATTCTGTGTCTGAGGAATTTTTAAAGAGAACTTGCATACAAGTGTAATCATGGACACACACACACACACACAGACACACACACACACACACTTTTATTGAAGTTAGTACTCCAAAGATCAAAGATATTTTTGTAAGTCCCTTTGTAAGCTCCTTTTACCAATCTTCTAAGGAGGATAAAAGTACTTGAGTTTGGTAATGATATATACACATATACATTTATATATTTCATGTATCAAATATTACATTTTCTTATGCCTTTTTATTATGAGGATACACAAGCTATTTGGGATAGACAGAAAATAGGTAGAGATGACAGCATGAAAAGGGCTAACTGGGATTTCTAAAGATGGCAACAAGAGAGACTGGGAAAAAACATAATCAGATATGAGTATTTGGGAAATATTCTAAGAAAGGCTATTTTTATGATTTTCTTTTTCAATAAGTTAATGCGTGCATCAAGTCTTAGCAGGATTAGCTGGAGATAGTCAAGGTAATGAGAACAGCATGTGGATGGCATAAAATCACACAATATGGTTGAGATGTACAAAGTAATAATACAGTGGCTAGAGATTATACTAAAGAGGCAGACAACAATGAAGTATGCTCATGAATGCAAGCTTAGCAAGGTGAAAGATTATGGAGAAACACTGTCTCCTCAGTCCTTTCAGATAAGATTTGCATTTTAGAAAGATTATTCTGAAAAAATAGAAAATACCCTAAGAGGATCAGCCAGCGGGTAATTCCGTTAGTGATTTTTCTCCAATTACCTGGAGCAGCATATTCAGTCAATGATCCAATCTAGAAAAGATGGTTTCTTTGAATATATTCAGAACTGTCTTTGTGGCATGAATAGCTACCTGTGTATTCTGAAATGTTCCACATCTCTTTTCTGAAAAGTCCTTCATCATCACCAACCGGAAGGTTAATTTCAAGAAGCTGAGTTGAGGTATTATCTAATGTATCTAAAGATCTGTCAATGAATTAATTAGCCAATGGCTGTATGCTCTTGCCAGGGTTAAAAGATCAAAACTTGCAGAAAAGAATATTTGTAGTTTGCCATTTGGGGTCCACTAGAGTTATAAGGGAATGAAAAGAAAGAAGTAGGAGAAAAATATTCAAAGGAAAGAAGATAGCAGACTAATTGAAAGTTTTTGTACTGATGGAAAAAGAAAGAGGATAAGAAAGAGAAATGAAGAGGAATGGTCCCTGAAGAAGAGGTGGATAGATTCCAAAGGCATTTGACTGGTATGATCTGAATAGCAAGAACATTTGGATTTTTATCTCTATTTGAGAATTGATGAAATCAAAACAAAGAATTGAAGCATTTCAAAAGTCTCTTCAAATACCTATAATCTAACATTCAACAATTTTTCAATTTAGCCCAAAACTGTATTTAATACAAACATATACCACTAAATCCCCTTTATTATTTTCCTTCTCACTGGAAAATAAATCAAGAGAGAAGCAGTTTTGTCATTTACTAAATAGTTTATATATATATATATATATATATATATATATATAAACATATGTAAAAATAGTTTTCTTCATAAAACAGAACTGTTACAGAATAAAAGATGTCTGATTCTTGTCATAAGTTCCAATGAGATTTTTAAAATCTTTGGAATTTCCTGTGAAGAGAGTTCTTATAATTACACCTAAATTTATGGTAAAAATGAGTCATGGTGGATCTTTAGTTGAATGATGGGAGTCAGGAATACCAGAAAGATAAATCATGGGGGGCCGGAGAGATAGCATGGAGGTAAGGCATTTGCCTTTCATGCAGAAAGAAGGTCATTGGTTCGAATCCTGGCATCCCACATGATCCCCCGAACCTGCCAGGAGCGATTTCTTAGCATAGAGCCAGGAGTAACCCCTGAGCGCTGTCGGATGTGACCCCAAACAAATAAACAAAAAAAGATAAATCATGTGATTAGAGAGATAGAGTTTGGAACAACCAAATGGGAGCCCAACTTTGGTTACTAAATAGGTAGCAGAGGAACTAAAGATTGAATTCAAGACTGTGATTGAACACATGTCAATCATGATTCAACTTCAGTCAATCATGTCCATTAAATGAGACACTAATAAAAAAACTCTGAACTTCTGGTGAGCTTCCTACCTAGTAATCATGAACTTCTGAGTCATAGATGTTTCTTCATGAAACCTCCTAAGTCTTTGACTGCTTCAAAATATAGTCTATTTCTTTAATAAACGTGCATATATCTGAAGCTTTTTTCTCCTAAGTGCTATGAGTCATTTCAGTGAACTCTAGATTTTGAGAGAAATGTAAACCTTAAAATTATACGTCTGTCCACCAGAAACTTACAGATGGTGAGGTCCAAGACATAGTAGAGCAGGATAGGTGTTTGCCTTTAGTGCAATTGACTGGGATTTTTCAAGCTCTGCCAGCTATGATCCCTGAGCATAAAGCTAGAAATAAGTCCCAAGCTTAGTCAGGTATGGTTCCAAACAAGCACATATTAAATTGCGTATAATTTTTAAAAAGTATACATGGTTCCAAATTTATAGTTGATATAAAATAGAAAGGCAAACTTTGGGGGCTCTCTAACTGATAAAATGTGTTCTGAATATGGTTAGAGAGCATTGGGATTGTACTGTAATGGCTCATTGACTATTTTAGCAGATTTTTGAAAATTAAACTTCTAAGAAAAATGTAATGGTACATTGCTACAATTAAATTCCTTTAAGGGCCATTGTTTCATTACATTATTCACACAAGCATTAAATGTTAATGGAAGAGAAGCACTGAGTATCTTCAAAAAATATTAACATTATTGACTGTTGCAAGAAAATGGGAGTAGATACAGAAATAAGGTCTTTTGCAAATATCAAAATATAAAAAACAGCTTTTTAAATTTTTTTTTAATTTTAATTTTGATCATATTGGCTTATATATCTTTCACAGTAGTATTTTAGGTACATATTAACATTGAATCAGGGGAATACTCATCACCAAATTTGTCCTCCCCCAATCCCCGTTCCCTTCCTGCAACCCATATCCCCCACCATCAACCCCCCAGGCTTCTAGAGTAGGTGGGGGAGGATGAATCTTCTTTAATCTTAATATATTGGAAAAAATTTTGGTACAGCATGCACTCAGTTGAGCTGTATCTCTGGCCCCTTGAAATGATTCTAAAAAGGTAGACTTAAGTTTCAAAGTGAAAATAAAATAGTAAATAAGAAAGGTTGGTAATATGATTCATTGGGATATTATATAAATTTAAATACAAAAGGAGCTTAATTTCAATTATATAAAAACTGTAATGTTTCATGAGAAATAAATCTCACTGATTAACCAATGTATAAAATGCTTGATCTTATAATTATATGTAATTGAAATCTATTTAAAAAGAGCAACAATTTTTTCATCTAAAAATTAAAAATCATTTCTTTTGTTTTTTTGTTTTTGGGTCACACCTGGTCTGCACTTAAGTTATCATTGCTGACTACAGTTCCAGTGACAATGTGAACCGTTGGGGATAGAATTCAGGTCAAAAACATGCAAGGCAAGTGCTCTTCCCACTATACATATCTCCAATCCTGAGAGTAAAATCGTATAAAAAATTAATTAAAACTCAAACTAGTCTATACCTAATGTGAAATGTTTTTACACTCAACAACCTATTGTAGTCATTTACATAACTTTATATAATATTAATTTGCACAAATCTGTTTTAATTAGTTTAAGATAATTTGTTTGAATTACCATGTAACTTTCTATAGATATATTCTAAATGCATTTTTTGTTTTTGAAAACCTGTTTTATTTTAGTAAAATACTTCAAAAGAAAGCAGAGGAAAAGAAATGACAAAACATACCTTCACATCTACTAAAGTTTCTTCTAAAAACAGCCTGTTCATGATATAAATATAAAATTATTTGATCAAATTATTTTATGTTCAGATAAAGTAGTCAACAGATAAACTATCTATCATTTCCAGAAGTTTGATGTTACTCCTGCTTTGACATAAGAATGTAGGTAAATGACTTAACTATGAGAGTGTGTGACCAGATAAGCAATACTGCCATCTGTATATTTAACGCTACCTCCTCTAAATTAGAGGTGTTGGACTTCAGAACAAAATAATTAAGAAAATGTCAGCAATACACTTATACTATCTCTTTCTTTCTCTATTTTAGGTGTTAATTTGTATAATCCAACTGGATTATTTCTTTTCTATTTTTCAAGTCTCGTAAGGAATAAGAGAGTAGAAGATAATTTCTTTTCTATTTTAATGTCAATGCTCATATTATAATTAATCATTTCACAAATCTATTTAATCTATTTAATATAATCATAGGTCTATATCTACTTTAAAACCAAGTTGTTTCTTATTCTTTATTTTATTTTGGGTTTTATGCCATACCCAAAGACATTTAGGAGTTACTACTGGCTCTGCACTTATAATTTACCTCTTGCCAGCTCAGGGAACAATTTAGGATACCAGGAACTAAGCCTTGGTTGGCTGTATCAAGACAAATGCCCTACCCATTGTACTATAGCATCTGTCCCTGTTGCTTATTCTTTTGAATGGACTTTTACTCTCATTTCATGGAAGAATGAAAGAGTGGTTTTCAAAAGAAGTTAATTTCACTGAAGAGCTGTACAATTACTTAGTTGAGTATGTAAGTAACACACAGCAGAGCCCAAAATCTATTCCTGGATCTGCTCAGGATTGACTCCTAATGACACTGGAGGACCAAATGTGGTATCAAAATGTCTTAATCACTATACTGTTGTGCTAGTCACTCATGTGCCATGTGAAACTAGAAAGCTTTATACAGTAAACATGCAAATATTATTTAAAATCAAGAGGGAGAAGAGAAGATAAAGAGAAAGGTGAATATTAAAAAAGAAGAAAAATGAGGAGTCCCAGAAGAGGAGGAAAAAGGTGATGATGATGAAAAAGAACAGAACAATAAGATGAAGGCAAAAGTTGAAGAGGAGGAAGAAGAGGAGATTAGGGAGGAGAAGAATGGAAAATGAGGAGGGTAAAGATGAGGATGGGGACAAAGAGGAAGAGGTAGATGGGGAGGAGAAGTAGGAAAGTGAGGGGGAGGTGCAGGAAGAGGTAGGTAGGTAGGAGGAGGAAGTAGATGGGGAAAATGAGGAGGATGGGAGATGAGGAGGAGGTGCATGGGGAGTAGAATGAAGAAATAGATGGATAGAGAAGGATGGGGAAGGAGGAGGAGAAGGGGAGGAAAAGTATCAGAACAGTAGAAGATGAAGTCGAACAAGGGCAAGGAAAAGGAAAAGAAAAAGGCCATGAAAGAAAATATGAGTAATGATAAGTAGATGAAAGATGATATAAAGGATGAAAGGGAGGAGGAGAGAAAGAAAGGGGTAACAAGAAGATGAAAAAAGGGGGTAACTAGAAGATGAAACATGACAAACATAAAGAGAACATGTGATTCTCAATGAGATATATTTTGTTTTCCTTAGGGATTGTCAATATTTCAAGGAAGTTATTGTAAGCTATTGGGAAGAAATTTGGAACATAAAATTGTAAGAGTTTTCCCCATGTTTGGTTTCCGCTTGCTTCATATTAGATGGTCTATATCTAGTTTCTCTCTGGATCCTGTTTCCTATCCTGGGTCTATATTGATTTCTTTCTTTTTCTGTCTTTGTTATTCCACCACTGTTTGTCTGTTCCGTAGTCTGTCACTGGGGTTACAAAATCTGCATTTCAGGGCCAATGACCCAGAGGCTCTTTGTTTCTTTGCCTTTCTTTGTTTTCCACATGTTATTGGGGTGAGAAGTGCTAGTTTTCTGTATTCATCATGGGTACATGTGTAGGTTCAAAGAAGTTACTCAATAGTGACACCCTTTACTTCTCACAGTTTTCCACTTGCAAGGAATTAGTAAAGGTTCAAAGGTCCAATTATATTCATAAGTGTGAGACATTGTCTCCTTAATAAATACCTCAAAATCAGGGATAGTCTTCTGGGTAAAACAAGTTGAACTTAGTTTAGAAAAACATTGCAAATGTACATCAGGCAGGACAGTCTTGTCTTGCTCGAATCAAATAGGAGGTTACTCTGACTTTAATGTTATACACAGAAGGTTCTTCCTAATTGCTCATTACTTTATGACCACAGCTATGGTCATATTCCAACCTTTTTCTTATAATTGTGCCTGCTAATATAAACAGTGACTCAATGGCTCACTTGTCAGGAGCAAAGGTGGAAAGTAGAAATTGTATTAGTAAATGGCCATCTATCCCTATGTTTATGGCTGTAAAGACAAGCTTGATGAATAGACAATCCCTGCCTAATTCTTGACAGTAGACCTTTCTGGACTGGAGGCTACAGGTGCCAATCAGATTGGCTTTATTGCAGTCAATCATCACAGATGACATTATCTGATGATAATCCCTTATCTTTCACTTGTATCAGAATACTATCCTGTTTGTTTGTTTTTGTTTTTGTTTTGGGGCCACACCAAAAACTCAGGCTTTACTCCTGACTATACTCTTAGAAATTACTCCTGTCTTGGGGGACCATATGGGATGCCATGGGATGAAATCTCACTCCCTCTAAGGTCAGCCTGGTGCAAGGCAAATGCCCTACCGCTGCACCACTGCTCCGGCCCCTCAGAACACTATTCTGAATGAATAGTGTTGCAAAACATAGACCAGTTTCTGGGATGATTACTATAAAAGATGTAGAACCTATTCTCAAAATCTAGGCCATGACATTCTCTTTTATTACATCTCATTCACTATCTTCCTGAAATCTCAGAGATGGGGCACAACTTTGTTTTACCTTGGCACAGGTGCTTCTCTGATGGCAGCTTCCAATACTTGTAGCCAACATTGTTTGGAAAGTCCATCTTGAAGACTCTTTGCTCTGTTTATTACGAGAACATCTTACCGCAAGAGTTTTCTTCCAAGAAAACAAACAAGCCAAAACAGAGCACAACTGTAAATCATTAATATTTTAACAACTCTGCACAGATGGAACCATAATTAAGATTTAAGGGGCTATATGGGAAGGAACTTGTTATTTAACTACTTAGAATAGGAAATGGAATGAAAAGCGCAGGCTTTACAAGATCCTGTGTCTAACAGCAGACTCAAAAAAAAAAAAAGGCTCAGAGGAATGAATTAGGCAAATAAGTATTCGATGAATTTCATATGAACCTTCTTAAGGACTAAAAAATTGCTTTCGTTTATTTCATTGTCTAGTCTCCCAAATGATGCTATTGTAACTCTTTTCTATCTCTTCCCATCTCTGAGTTTTTTCCTGTCTACCTTGTCTCTAATTTTCTCCCTTTATTGTTCTCTCCATTTTCCCCTATCTCTCTTTTCAAAATACAGTTCTATCATTACCATTCCAGGGTCCTTTAGCCAACTTTCTTAATCCAACGTCAGAGATGATATAATATATAAGCTCCTCACCCTCACCCTTCCATATAGCCCTTAACGTGCACAGAGGCAAAGTATCATTTTCAACTTTGCCCTGTGGATTTTATTGGGGAGAAAAGGTATTATGATCATTATCAACAACACCACGAGGAATCACATGAAAGGCAACATTGTGCTTAGAGCTTATTGAATTGCAAACAGCTTTCTCAGAAATCAAGGCCGCCCCCTGATGCAAATCAGATGCTTACATAACGCTAGCTCCTTGGAGAGAGACAAAGGAGTGACGGGATTAAGATGCTCTCTTTGTGGTGCAGCAAAGCTCTTCTGTCTTGCTTGAAGCTGAATATTTTGACATATTAAACTGGATCCGTACAAAATGTATCTAAAGCTATTGAAGGCACCCATTTCTCTTCATAGCACTTATACCAAACCTTTTCCAAGGTTTTAAAGTAGCCGGAAACTACAGTGATATTTATGCTATTCACTTATGTTTATCACCTTTTCCATCATCCTTACATATGCAATTTAGAATAAATTAGCCACATTAATAAAAATAAAAATATCCAACTCCTATTTCATATTATTTTAACAGACTTTTTCTTTTCTCCCTTCCTTCCTTCTTTCCTTCCATCCTACCTTCCTTCTCTCCTTCCTTCCATCCTTCTTTCCTTCATTTTCTCTATTCTTTCCTTCCTTTCTTCCTTCCATCTCTCTCCCTCCTTCCATCTCTCTCTCCCTCCTTCCGTCCCTCTCCCTATTTCCCTCCCGCTTAGCCTCCTTCCTTCCTTCCTTCCTTCCTTCCTTCCTTCCTTCCTTCCTTCCTTCCTTCCTTCCTTCCTTCCTTCCTTCCTTCCTTCCTTCCTTCCTTCCTTCCTTCACTCCCTCCCTTCTTTCTCTTTCCTTCTTTATTTTTCTTGTTCCTTCCTTCTTTCCTTCCCTTCCTTCCCTCCTTTCTTCCCCTCTCCTTTTCTCCTCCTTCCCTCCCTTCCTTCCTCCAGCCTTCCTTCATTCCCTCCCCTCTTCCCTCCCTCCCTCCTTCCTTCTTTAATTTCTTTACTTCTTTCCTTCCTTCCTTTCTTGCTCTCAGTTCTTTCTTTCTTCCTTTCTTCTCTTTCTTTCTTCCTTCCTCTTTCTTCTTCCTTCCTTCTTTTTTCTTTTTATTTATGTATTTTTTCTTTTCCTTCCTTCCTTCCTTCCTTCCTTCCTTCCTTCCTTCCTTCCTTCCTTCCTTCCTTCCTTCCTTCCTTCCTTCCTTCCTTCCTTCCTTCCTTCCTTCCTTCCTTTCTTTTCTTTTTTACTTTCATTTTCACACGCTGAATTAGGATCAATATCCAGCATCATATTTCACTTTAACTGGAGCTATACCCAACCACATGTCCAAAAGAAAAATGATTTGCTGCATTTATTTATATATGACTTCCCAGCATCTGATTCTTGAACGTGGGTGCTGGTTCATAGCAAGAATTAGATAGTGCATATACCACCTATTGTGCAATATTTTTTATAAGATTTCCCTACCCTGAATTTTTTTTCTCCATGTGTGTTCTTTATGCTCTTTCTGCTCTCCCTATTTTCTTTATTTACTCTGTCAATAAACTTTCCCACAAATTTTGCATTACTTAATCAATTTTTTTCTTGTAACTAGCTGAGATTATCCTTAAAATTGGAATTATTTTATACTTTCAGACTCTGGATAGTAAATGGTATCAATAAATATTTATCAAACAAACAACTGATATCGAATTTCTCTTTTTACTGATTTTATTGATATATATATATATATATATATATATATGATTTCCAATAGATATTGCATCAGTAGTACTAAGATACGCAGTTATTTACCACACCATCATGCCAATATCCCACCACTCTAGAATTGGCCCTAGATCTCTTATTTTATCTTTTGCTCTCCGATTTTCTATTTAGTCATTGTATAGTCTTTTGCTTTATCTCTTTAAATTCTTTATACTCCATATACCAGTGAGATCATTGAGTATTTTTACCCAACTCATTTAGCATGACACTCTCTAGTTCCATCATGTCAGCAAATTTTTGAAAATTTTTTCTTATTTTTGATAGTTGATATATATCTCATTTTGCACATATACCACAATTTCTTTATCTACTCATATGTCATTGGGCTTTTCTGATAGAGGTTATGAAATAAAACTGATTTATACACATATTTCTTAAATTATTTTAAATTTTCCATGAAAGATGAACTATCTTGAGATTTCTCTGAGCAGTTTCTTCCTTCATTTTTATGGGTTTTTAATTTTTCTATAATTATGTTTTTAGTACTTTATATATCTTGTATATTAGACCTTTATCATATGTGGTGTGCAATTTTTCCCATTTAGTAGAGTATCTTTTGATCTTGACCATTATTTATTTCACAGTATAGAAATCTTTAATCTGATCTTGTCCCATTTCTTTATATTTTCTTTTTTTTTTTACAATGGGAATAGATTCATTGAGGTCAATGTAACAATACCTCTAATTTTCTGATGTATTTTATAGACGGACATAATAGTGATCCATTTTATCTATTTTGAACTAAATTGAGGAGACTATGTCCTAAATCTGAATATTTTTGCATTCATATAAGATAATGGTTAATGCAATGCAGATATGTAAACATTTTATTTTTGTCACTGTTAGTTACATTACCACTTCTGTAATCAATGCTGATATCATTATTGTCATCACTATATAAATATATAATACTCTTTTTTTTTTTGGTGGGGGGTCACAGCCAGCAATGCTCAGGGATTTCTCCTGGCTCTATTATCAGAAATCACTCCTGGCAGGCTCAGGGGGCCATATGGGATGCTGGGATTTGAATCACCATCCTTTTGCAAGCAAGACAAATGCCCTGACTCCATGCTATCCCTCTGGTCCCAAATATATAATATTTTTAAGCAAAGAGTATTTTTTTATTTCTAAGAAACAGCCTATAGTGCTCAGGGGATCCTCCCCACTCTAGCCTGAAGGGTGGCTTTTGGCAGTACTTGGGGATGATGGAGTGATGTTGATTGAACCCAAGCCACCATTATGCAAAACTTGCTCTTCATCCTGTTGACCTCTGTCTTCAATTATTCATTAAGTTCTCTAATGATTTTATTAGAGCCACTTGGGTCAACTGAAAGTAATAATAGACACTTCTTAAAAGACTTCTTGTGAAGATGAAATTAAAACGAAAGCTATTTAATATATAAAAGATATATCTAAGTTAAAGATATTGGCATAATGATTATTTTAACTACATATTAGAGGTAAAGCAGTGGAAACAGAGGTTTGGTTCTTTACCTAAAGTCATTCAGTTGATAAGTGGCAGTTATTCAAAAACCAACCCCAGGTCTGGCTCTATTAAACAAACTATACTAACACTGCCTTTCCATTATCAGTGTTTTATCTCTATGGTTATTGATAAGAGAAATAATTATAAGACCAGGAGATCTCTGACAATTCATGAAGAGAAAAAATATATATACAAAAACAGAAGGTGGGTATATATGTATGTATATATATACATATATATATATATACTCATATATACTTACACACACACACTCACACACACACACACAAAGAAGCAGAAGGTAGGTGCTTACCTTGCACATGGCCAACCTGGATTGGATTTGATTCCTGGCATCGCATATCATTAAGAACCTCCAGGCAAGCCAGGAATAAACCCTGAGCACTGCTGGATATGACTTATCCTCCCAAAAGTGGAGATGTAAAAAATTAATGAAAGAAAATATTGCTGTCATACTAAGGGGATTTTCTATTTTGATAAAGGGCCTTATATACAACAATATTACCAATAGCATGTCTAATAGTAAAATAAAAGTGCTTTCCTTATAATCTAATGATTAAATTAAATTAAACATAATATTATATATATACTATATACATATATATATAAAACAATGTATGGTATGTTGTAGCCAGCATGATAAAACTAAAATAATAATAAATCTATATCCTTCAAAAGCAAATCCCTATTATCAACTGCAAAAAATTATAGCCATGTTAAAATAGAATATCAAATTACCTATAAAACGTCTTTTAGAAATTGTAAGTAAAACTTAGTCACTTATAAAAATAGTCCTATTTTATATTATACTAAATTATGTCATATTTGTATATGTCATAAATGTATAATTACCTAATAAACAAAATACATTTAATGCACCAGGAAGTGGATCTAAATTATCTTTCACTTCATTTGTTAGTTAATTCTTATGTATTTGAATTTTTGAACATGATTATAATTAGGATAGGATATTTTAAATATACTAAAAATATTTTAAATATTCTTTTCCCTTTACATTATTGTTTATATATAGAATGCCACAGGATTCTTTAAATTGATTTTATAGCATGCTAATTTACTGTATACATTTATTGTTTCTAGGAGGGTATGTGTGAGTGTTTAGGTATATTCGAGGTTAGTTAAGACTTACATTTTCTATTCTCAAGGATCACTTTTGCTAAGATTTAGGGGACTATATGCAATGCTAGGGTCAAATGGGATCAGCTGCATGCAGGGCAAAAATATTACTTCCTCCATTATATCTCTCTAACTAACCTTGTTTTTTATTTTTTAAGAAAGAAATACAAAAATGCCATTACTTATTTGTTTTACTTTTGCCTTCATATTTTTGGATAGTTTTTTTTTTTTTTAGAAATGTAGCTATTTATCTAAAGAAGTTTTTTTTTTGTTTTTTTTTTGGTTTTTGGTTTTTGGACCACAGCCAGTGACACTCAGAGGTTTCTCGTGGCTATGTGCTCAGAAATTGCTCCTGGCTTGGGGGACTATATGGGATGCTAAGGGATCGAACCATGGTTCATCCTAGGCTAGCACGTACAAGGCAAATGTCCTACTGCTTGAGCCACTGCTCTGGTCCCTCTTTCTCTCTTTTGATTGTTTTTTATTTTTCTTTCTTGTTTAATAGTTATTTCATGAACTTCTAATAATATATTACTATAATATAATCTATAATACTATATTGAATAGTATCTGTGAAAGTGGACATAAATAACTTAGATCTTTAGATCCTGATTATTTTAAATAATGATGAACAAGAATAGATGAGAATATTCTGTGTCAGATTAATGTTTTTGTGTTCTTGAGCATTAACTAAATGGATATATGATAACATATGCACATCAGAATATTAATAATAATCACCAAGATCTAAAAACAACCCTTGGATCCAAGAACAGGTAGTGGATCAAAAAATCGTGGTAGGAACTGGAAAGATAGTACAGAGTATAGGCTACTTGTCTTCCATATAGCCATCTTGTATCTGATCCCTGCACTGCATATGGTCCTCTGAGTCTTCACAGGAGTGATCCCTGAGTTAGTCGTAAGTAAACTCTGAGTACTTCTGGTTGAGACCTCAAAACAAAAATGTTGGTATACATACAAAACAGAATACTACTCTATTATAAAAAGGATATCTTGCTGCTTGCATCAATTTGAATAAAAGTGAAGAAAATTATATTAAGGGAAATTAACCAGAAAGTAAAAAAAGAATGCCTGTTTCTCTCATTCCTAAGTGTATTCTAAAGAACCAAAGGCCAGAGAGGTAATACAGCAGTATTTGCCTTGCAGGCAGTAGATCTGAGTTTAACCCCCAGCATTCCATATTAGTCTTCAGAATTCACCAGGAGTGATCAATTCGAACAGGGCCATGAATAAGCCATGTGCACCACAAGCTGTGGCCCAAGCTCAACCCTGAAAAAGATAGAAAGAAAAGAAAGAAAAGAAAGAATGAAAGAAAGAAAAAAGAAAGAAAGAAAGAAAGAAAGAAAGAAAGAAAGAAAGAAAGAAAGAAAGAAAGAAAGAAAGAAAGAAAGAAAGAAAGAAAGAAGAGAGAGAAAGAGTAAGAAAGATAGAAAGAGAAAGAAAGATAGAAAGAGAGAGAGAAAGAAAGAGAAAAAGAAAGAGAAAGGAGAAAGAAAGAAAGATGGAAAGAAAGATGGAAAGAAAGAAAGAAAGATGGAAAGAAAAGAGAAAAGAAAGAAACAAGATATTAAAAACAGAGATATTCACAATAGATTGTGATCTGTGTTGGGGGAAGGGACCATAGATTAATTGTGGAGGTTTTTCTGGTGCTCAATATAAGTAAGTGTTATTATCATAAAATAATTATTTTAAACATATAAAATAATAAATCAATAAAACATAGCAGAGGTTATTTGGCACCAGGTGTTAGAAAAATTACAATTCATTCTCCCAGACAAAACACACACACAAATGCACACATGCAAGAAAAGTTTAATATGAAACATATCATGTATGAAACTTACATGATATTCTAGAAAAAATGTTGGAAAATATAGACTTTGTCACCATTGGGTAAAAAGATAAATTAAAATTAATGATCTATATTGCTTCAGAGTAAAAAGTTTCTGTTTTCAGGAGAACATAAACCAAAATCAGAAGACACTAATAATAATAGTGAAAAAAATTGAACTTGCATACATTTAAAACTTTCACAAAATATCACAATATAGCTAGTAAATTGACTAAAATCCAAAACAAAACAAAATATTTTAATGGTCTGAATTTTTAATTCTCATCAATTCCTACTAGGAATAGAAAATATTATTGGCATTACAAAAAGAATGTAAGCGGTTTGATACAAAACTGTATAGAGTTTGTTATAAATTAACCATCACACAATATAGCATTTTCCAGTGTTGCACAAATAGGCACATACATATCTATACCTTAGTGTTTTATAATAATCATAAAAAATTAGAAACATAAAAGTAAATAAAGCAATGCATGATAGACAAATAGTGTATATTCATAAAACAGTATGAAATTTCAAAAACAAAAATTAATGATTGATATTATGATCTTTTTAGAATTAAGAGATGGGAAGCAGTGAAATAAATATAACTTCTCTGAAGAAGACAGGTTGAGTGGTCAGTAGGTAATTTGCTCATCATCATCTTTTATCACTAGGAAAATTCAAATAACATGATGATTTGATATTATCTCATTCTAGTACAAATAACACATTAAAAAATACTCAGAAAACTGAAACCATCTGCTTGGGAGCTAATAAATAGAAAAAGAAACTTTCATTCATTCCAAGCTGGTGCAATTGCTGTCTGGCTCAAACCTGTGGAAAACAGTAAAGCATTATTTAACACTTACAACACCTCAAGTATTTACACTACATATTTTTAAAGCACATTTCTACCATCAAATTTCAACTACACAACAATCTTATCCACTGGAGTCACATTTTTTGATTTTCAACATTTTTTCTTTCATAAACAAAAGTTTGGGTTTTTTTTTAACATTTTGTTCCCCCTAACTCTGCTTCCTAGTTAATTGTATCATTTCCTACTGTGACTTAGAGTTAAACCATTTTTATTTTGAATTCTGTATGTGTTATATATTTTTTCAGTCTGCCTTATTTATATTATATTAATAATTAGCCAGTGAGTCCACCAAATTAATTCCTGTTGACACTGCATAAGTATTTCCTTCTTTTTAAAGACTGAATAATATTTTATTACTTATATATACATACATATATATATTATATTTTCCTTCTCTATTCATCAATCATTGACACATTAGATTTGTCCATAACTTCACTGTTGCCACTACTGTTGCAGTAAACACAGAAGTGAAGTTTCCTCTTGGAGACAACAATTCACTTGAGATATAAAACCACAAGTGGAATTGCTGTGGTGAAATTTTAATCTAACTTTTTATTTTATTTTATTTATTTATTTATTTTTGGTTTTTCGGGCCACACCCATTTGATGCTCAGGGGTTATTCCTGGCTACACGCTCAGAAATTGCCCCTGGCTTTGGGGGGACCATATGGGATGCCGGGGGATCGAACCGTGGTCCTTTCCTTGGCTAGCGCTTGCAAGGTGGACACCTTACCTCTAGCGCCACCTCGCCAGCCCCTAATCTAACTTTTTAGAGTTTTGAAAAAAAATATTAATATTATAAATACTGGCTGTACAATTTATATTTCATCAACTCATCAACAGCTTAGTAAAATAAATGTGTCTTTTTCTTTTTTTCTTTTCTTTTCTTTTTTCTTTTCTTTTTTTCTTTTTTTTCTTTTGGGCCACACCTTGTGGCACTCAGGGTCTATGCTTGGCTTTTTCTCTGTGCTCAGAAATCATTCCTGGTCGGGGGAATCGCTCCTGGCTTGTTGGGGGGGGGGGTTGAGAAGGGAGTTCGAAACAAGGTCTGTCCTTGGTTGGCTGCTTGCAAGGCAAACATCCTACCTCTGTGCTATTGCTCCTACCTCTGTGCTATTGCTCCAGCCACAAAAGTGTATTTTTCTTTTTTTTTTCCTTGAACTTGTTTTTTATTTGGATAGTCTCTACTTTTTTTTATCTTTATTTAAGCACCGTGATTACAAACATGATTATAGTTGTATGATTACAGTCATGTAAAGAACACCCCCCTTCACCAGTGCAACATTCCCACCACCAATTTCCCAGATCTCCCTCCTCCCCACTCCCCTACACCTATACTCGAGACAGGCTTTCTACTTCCCTCATTCATTCAAATTTTTATGATAGTTTTCAGTGTAGTCATCTCTGCAACTGCAACTTCATGTCCTGAGCTACACCTACCAGCCCTCATCTCTCTTGTCTCTGAGATACTGTTAAAAATGTCCTTCATTTTTCTTAAAGCCCATAGATGAGTGAAACCATTCTGTGTCTTTCTCTCTCCCTCTGACTTACTTCACTCAGCATAATAGATTCCATGTACATCCATGTATAGGAAAATTTCATGACTTCATCTTTCCTGATGGCTGCATAGTATTCCATTGTGTATATGTACCACAGTTTCTTCAGCCACTCATCTGTTGAAGGACATCTTGGTTGTTTCCAGAGTCTGGCTATTGTAAATAGCGCTGCAATGAATATAGGAGTAAGGAAGGGATTTTTGTATTGTATTTTTGTGTTCCTTGGGTATATTCCTAGGAGTGGTATAGCTGGATTTTATGGAAGCTCAATTTCCAGTTTGTGAAGGAATCTCCATATCGCTTTCCATAAAGGTTGTACTAGACGGCATTCCCACCAGCAGTGAAAAAGAGTTCCTTTCTCTCCACATCCCCGCCAGCACTGCTTGTTTTCCTTTTTTGTGATATGTGCCAATCTCAGTGGCGTGAAGTGGTACCTCATAGTAGTTTTGATTTGCATCTCCCTGACGATTAGTGATGTTGAGCATTTTTTCATGTGCCTTTTGGCCATTTGCCTTTCTTCTTTTTCAAAGTGTCTGTTCATTTCTTCTCCCCATTTTTTGATGGGGTTAGTTGTTTTTTTTCTTGTATAGTTCTGTCAGTACCTTGTAAATTTTGGATATTAGCCCTTTATCTGATGAGTATTGGGTGAATAATTTCTCCCACTCAGTGGGTGGCTTTGTATTCTGGGCACTATTTCCTTTGAGATGCAGAAGCTTCTCAGCTTAATATAGTCCCATCTGTTTATCTCTGCTTCCACTTGCTTGGAAAGTGCTTTCTCCTCCTTAAAGATGCCTTTAGTCTCAATGTCCTGAAGTGTTTCACCTACATGTTGTTCTATATACCTTATATTTTCAGTTCTGATATCAAGGTCTTTAATCCATTTGGATTTTACCTTTGTACAGGGTGTTAGCTAGGGGGTCTGAGTTCGCTTTTTTGCAAGTGGCTAACCAATTGTGCCAACACCACTTGTTGAATAGGCTTTTCCTGCTCCATTTAGGATTTCTTGCTACTTTATCAAAAACGAGGTGGTTATATGTCTGAGGCACCTTCTCTGAATACTCAAGCCTATTCCACTGATCTGAGGGTCTGTCTTTATTCCAATACCCTGCTGTTTTTATAACTATTGCTTTGTAATACATCTTAAAATTGGGGAAAGTAATGCCTCCCATATTCCTTTTCCAAGGAGTGATTTAGCTATTCGAGGTTGTTTGTTGTTCCAGATAAATTTCAGAAGTATTTGATCCACTTCTTTGAAGAATGTCATGGGTATCTTCAGAGGAATCGCGTTAAATCTGTACAATGCTTTTGAAAGTATTGCCATTTTAATGACGTTGATCCTGCCAATCCATGAGCATGGTATGTGTTTCCATTTCCACGTGTCCTCTCTTATTTCTTGGAGCAGTGTTTTGTAGTTTTCTTTGTATAGATCCTTCACATCTTTAGTAAGGTTGACTCCAAGATATTTGAGTTTGTGTGGAACTAATGTGAATGGGATTGTTCTCTTAATGTCCATTTCTTCCCTATCATTATTAGTGTATAAAAAGGCCATTGATTTTTGTGTGTTAATTTTGTAGCCTGCCACTTTGCTATATGAATCTATTATTTTTAGAAGCTTTTTGGTAGAGTCTTTAGGGTTTTCTAAATAGAGTATCATGTCATCTGCAAACAGTGATAGCTTGACTTCTTCCTTTTCTATCTGGATTCCCTTGATATCTTTTTCTTGCCTAATCGCTATAGCAAGTAATTCCAGTACTATGTTGAATAGGAGTGGTGAGAGAGGACAGCCTTGTCTTGTAGCAGAATTTAGAGGGAAGGATTTTATTTTTTCTCCATTGAGGATAATATTTGCCAATGGCTTCTGGTAGATGGCTTTGACTATATTGAGAAAGGTTCCTTTTATTCCTATCTTGCTGAGTGTTTTCATCAAGAATGGGTGTTGAACCTTATCAAATGCTTTTTCTGCATCTATTGATATGACCATGTGATTTTTATTTTTATTTTTGTTTATGTTGTGTATTATATTGATAGATTTACGGATGTTAAACCAGCCTTGCATTCCTGGGATGAAACCTACTTGATCAAAGTGAATGATCTTCTTGATGAGGCACTGGATCCTGTTCGCCAGGATTTTGTTGAGGATCTTTGCATCTGTGTTCATCAGGGATATTGGTCTGTAATTTTCTTTTTTGGCAGCATCTCTATCAGATTTTGGTATTAAGGTGATGTTGGCTTCATAAAAGCTATTTGGAAGTGTTCCTGTTTTTTTGATTTCATAAAAGAGCCTGGCCAGGATTGGTAGAAGTTCCTCTGAAAGGTTCGAAAGAATTCATTCGTGAATCCATCAGGGCCTGGGCTTTTGTTTTTGGGCAAATTTTTGATTACAGTTTTAATTTCCTCAATAGTGATGGGGGTGTTTAGATATGCTACCTCTTCTTTATTCAACCGTGGAATGTTATATGAGTTCAGAAGTTTATTCATTTCTTCCAGGTTCTCATATTTAGTGGCATAGAGTTTCTCAAAGTATTCTCTGAATACCCTTTGAATCTCTGCAGTATCTGTAGTGATCTCCCCCTTTTCTTTTCTAATACGCATTATCAAATTTCTCTCTCTCTTTTGCTTTGTGAGTTTTGCCAATGTTCTATCAATCTTGTTTATTTTTTCAAAAAACCAACTTCTGCTTTCATTGATCTTTCGGATTGTTTTTTGGGTTTCCACTTCGTTGATTTCTGCTCTCAGCTTTGTTATTTCCTTCTGTCTCCCTATTTTTGGGTCCTTTTGTTGAGCACTTTCTAGTTCTATTAGCTGTGTCATTAAGCTACTCAGGTAAGCTCCTTCTTCCTTTCTGATGTGTGCTTGCAAAGCTATAAATTTTCCTCTCAGTACTGCTTTTGCTGTGTCCCATAAGTTCTGATAGTTTGTGTCTTTATTGTCATTTGTTTCCAGGAACCTTTTGATTTCCTCCTTGATTTCATCTCGGACCCACTGGTTATTCAGTATGAGGCTGTTTAACTTCCAGGTGTTAAATTTTTTCTTGTGTGTCCCTTTGCAGTTCACATCTAACTTCAGAGCCTTGTGGTCAGCAAAGGTAGCCTGCAAAATGTCTATCTTTTTTATTTTATGGAGGTATGTTTTATGTGCCAGCACGTGATCTATCCTGGAGAATGATCCATGTACATTGGAAAAGAATGTGTATCCAGGTTTCTGAGGATGGAATGCCCTATATATATCTACTAGGCCTCTTTCTTCCATTTCTCTTTTCAGGTCTAGAATATTTTTGTTGGGTTTCCATTTGGTTGACCTATCAAGTGTTGACAAGCCTGTGTTGAGGTCTCCCACAATTATTGTGTTATTATTGATATCCTTCTTCAGATTTGTCAACAATTGTATTAAATATTTTCTGGTCCCTCATTCAGTGCGTATATGTTTAGGAGAGTGATTTCTTCTTGCTCTACAAATCCCTTGATTAGTACATAATATCCATCTTTGTCCCTTACAACTTTTCTGAGTATAAAGTTTGTGTCAACTGATATTAGTATGGCCACCCCACTTTTTTAAGGGTGTTGTTTGCTTGAATGTTTTCCTCCAGCCTTTGATTTTGAGTCTATGTTTATTCTGACTATTCAGGTGTGTTTCTTGTAGACAGCAGAAGGTTGGCTTCAGGTTTTTGATCCATTTCGCCACTCTGTCCCTCTTAACTGGTTCATTTAGTCCATTGACATTGAGAGAAATAATTGTCATGGGATTTATTGCCATCTTTGTGTAGAAGTTTGGTGTGTTTTTGTTCTGTCTTGTTTTTAGAATAGATCTTTCAGTTTTTCTTTTAAGGCTGGTTTTGAGTCTGCAAAGTTTTTGAGCTGTTGTTTATCTGTGAAGCCGTGTATACATCCTTCAAACCTGAAAGTGAGTTTTGCTGGGTGCAGTACTCTTGGCGAAGCATTTATTTCATTGAGTTTTGCCACTATATCCCACCACTGCCTTCTGGCCTTGAGTGTTTCTGGTGACAGGTCTGCTGTAAATTTCAAGGATGCTCCCTGGAATGTAATTTCCCATTTCGATCTTGCTGCTTGCAGTATTCTATCTCTATTTGTGGGTTTCATACCAACACAAATTGTTCCCATTATTTTCGGTATGTGCCATCCTCACTTGTGTAAAATAATATCTCATTGATGTCTTGTTTTGGATTTCCCTAACAATAAGTAACACTGAGCATTTTTATGTGAAGTAATAATAATAGCAATCAGTCAAGAGAAGAAAATCAAAGGAATAAAATTTGAAAAGACTAAGTCAAATTATATATATTTTCAAATGACGTAATATACATCAAAGACTAAATAGTCCACAAAAAACAAAAAACCTCCTAGAAACAATAATCAAATACCGCAAAGTGGCTGAATAAAAAGTCAATACACAAAAAACATTTGCATTCCTTTATACAAATAATGACTCCTAGAAGAAAAAGATCAGAGTCTATCCATTTAAAACAGTGTCCATAACTTTGACAACTGCGACTGAACAGAATATTTCCTAGCACCATAAAGAAAGAACTTGGGGTTTGACAACTTACATGTCCAGAGTCTGTAGTCAGTCTCATGACAGTATGCTCAAAGGATAGAGACACTCGGGATCTCTTAGGTGATCAGAATTTCCTTTCTAATTTTTCCAATATTTAATGCATCTATTTATGAAAAACAAACAAAACCCCAAGAAAACTTGTTACATCTGTCACCCATTTTTATTTTTATCTATCTTTTATTATTTTATTTTCTTCTTTCTTCTTAACATTTTTTATATTTATAGCTTCTAGACAGAGGCTCCTACTTGCTTTTTTCCTTACAGAACCATAGAACATAAATAATCTTGTTCTGCCTCATATTTTTATGACTTCCTACAAACTGAAAAAAAAAGTGTATGGGACCTAGGTACCAAGTGGTTTCAGGAGAATTTAGTGGAAATAAAAATACCTAAATACCCAAACTGAAGTCAATGACAATAGAATCAAGAAACCCAAATTACAACAAGCTATACACAAAGGGACCTGTTACACTAGCAGTCCAGGGGCTATAGGTGGAGGTATAGGAGGCATGCTGAAAACTATGGTGGAAGGAGGTCAACACTGGTGGTGGGAATGGTCCTAATTCACTGTCATTATGTACCTGAAATACTTGTAAAAGACTTGCAATTCATATTAGTCTTAATAAAAAAAATCATACAAAATAAAAGTAAATAAAACAGTCCGGGGCCGGGCGGTGGCGCTAGAGGTAAGGTGCCTGCCTTACCTGCGCTAGCCTTGGACGGACCGCGGTTCGATCCCCTGGCATCCCATATGGTCCCCCAAGCCAGGAGCAACTTCTGAGCACATAGCAAGGAGTAACCCCTGAGCGTCACCGGGTGTGGCCCAAAAACCAAAAAAAAAAAAAAACCAAAAAAAAAAAACAGTCCAAAACTATTGAGTACATAGGAATCAAACTAACAAGAAAGATGAGAGAAATATACCATGAAAACTTCAAACACTAAGAACTAAATTGAAGACCACCTAAGGAAATGGAAAAACATTTTATGCTCATGGATTGGAAGAATCAATATTACCAAAATGACTACTTTACCCATAATACTATATAGATTTAATTCAACTCCTATCTAAATTCAGACAGAATTCTTCAAGAACTTAGAACAATTAATTATAAAGTTTGTGTGGAACCATAAACGATCTAGGATAGGGGCCAGAGTGATAGCACAGTGCTAGGGCATTTACCTTGCACTCAGACGACCCAGGACAGACCTGGGTTCAATTCCTTCTTCCTATATGGTTCCCCAAGCCTGCCAGGAGTGATTTCTGAGCACATAGCCAGGAGTAACCCCTGAGTGCCACAAGGTGTGGCCCCCAAACTAAAGCAAACAAAAAAAGATCTAGGATCAACAATCCCATATTGAAAATCAAAAAACTGGGAGGCATTTCATTAGCTGATTTGAAGCTCTACTACAAAGTCATAGGAATCAAAAGAGCAATATATTAGAACAAAGACAGACTTTCAGACCAATGGATCAGAATAGAAGATCCAGTGACAACCCCCCAAGTATATGGTTAATTAATCTTTGATAAAGGAGTCAAGACTTTGAAATGTAATAAAGACAGTCTCTTCAACAAATGATGCTGGAATAATTGAATAACCACATATAAGAAATTAAATATTTATTCATGTCTTACACCTTATACAAAAGTCATTTCAAAGTGAATTTTAAAGTGACCTTTAAATTAGGTCTGAAACCATAAAGTTTTTTAAGAAAACATAGGCAAAACACTCCAAGACTTAGACTTTAAGGAAGTCTTCAATGATTGGATGTCAATGGTAAGGACTATAGATGCAATCTGAATAAATGGGACTACTAAATTAAAAAGTTTCTGTAAGTCAAATAAAACATGGGCTAACATTAAAAGGCAGCTAATTGAGTGGGAGAAAATATTTTCACTCAACATATCAGATAAAGGTTTGGTGTCTAAGATATATAAAGTACTCACAAAGGTTAGTCCCTCAAAACCTAAAAACCAAATTAAAAAATGGGGAGAGAAAATAAATATCCCATTAGGTTTCTAGATGAACTCTCAAGTGTCTTGTCATCGTTGTTTCTTCAGTTTTCTCAAATTCAATGTTATCATCTTAGAGATATTCAAATGTTTAACAGATGAATATTATTATTTATTAAGTGTTCATGTAAATGTTTAATAGATAATTGATGAATCAGGAATATTCTTTGTGTGTGTGTGTGTGTGTGTGTGTGTGTGTGTGTGTGTGTGTGTGTGGTTTTTGGGTCACACCTGGCAGTGCTCAGGGCTTATTCCTGGCTCCAGGCTCAGAAATTGCTCCTGGCAGGCACGGGGGACCATATGGGGCACCGGGATTTGATCCAATGACCTTCTGCATGAAAGGCAAACACCTTACCTCTATGCTATCTCTCCAGCCCCAGGAATATTCTTAATAAGCAGAGGAATTGACCAAAACATCCATTAAAATATATATATAGCTAGCTATTATTTTCTAAGATAACATTGAAATTATAATTCCTAATGTAAGTCTACATGAGTCTTTAAAAAACTAAAAAAAAATGATTCCTAAATTCTGATGCAAAATTACTTAACTATAACCTTTGGTCTCAGATATTTAAAAATAAATGTTAATGGATTTCATACCATTGTTTATAATTTCTGCCCTTAAATGAGCTTTCCTCATATGATTTGAAAGACTCTGCACTTTCAAAATTAGAATAGGTATAAAAGTACCTTTCTTTAGTTACAGTTTATGCTTTAGTATTATATAGTTGAGATATTTTAATTTTAAAAAAATCAATACATTACATGGCAGAATTACATAGAGTTGCTCCAGCCTATGATTTACATAAAAAATTTTCAAGTTTAAAATAATCTCTCTTGCTCCTATTTTAATAGTTAAAAAGCTTACTATCACTACTGTAGGCTCTTAAATTATGATAAAATATGTAAAATATGCCCTTGCCATGAACTACTCAAAAGTAAAAGGAGCCAAATGAATTCAGGTGGTGTCTCACAGAGTAATTGCCTTCTTTTTGTACTAATAAAAGTAGTCTCTCATGCCTACTTTTCATGGCTTTTCTATATAACATAGGCAACTGTGTCAACATTTAGCAACCCTAAATGTATGCCAGACGCTAACGTGCACATAATAAATGTTTCAGTATTCAATGCCATCTTAGAAATGGTCTGTGCTCAGTATGCATATTAAAATGCCTGTTTTCTCTCCCAACAATGACATGTGTTGAAAAGTGGGTAAATCATAATATCTGTTATGTATGTTGGCAAATGATAAAACTTTAAGTAGAATTCTTTAAATGAAATTTAATGAAAAGAACTTTTTCACACCAAGTTCATTCCACCATAGCATGCTGTAACCCTCGTTCTCTAAAGATAGGACCTCTGGGTGGAAAAGAAAACATCTCTGTTGGAATGTGGTGGAGCTAGGGATCTATAAAGAAAGATACTGAGGGCATTCATATATAAAATCTGTATGGAAATTGTACTTACTCCCTTGAATTTTAAATAAGAGAATATGAACCTAATGTTTACAATACACTCATAGTAAAATCCATTTAGTGATATATAAGGGCCTTTTTTTTTGGTTGGGAAAGAAGACTTGCATCATTTACATAATGTTAAGTGTGGTAAATATTCTTGGTTTCTAAAAGGTGAATCAATACAGGAATGTATGGAGTAGATAAAAAGTCCTTTGCTTGAATATCCTGCTGATTAACTCAGCTAAATATTTTTTCCAGAATTTTATTTTATATAAATACACTTCTATAAAAACAGGTTTATGAATATATGTATTTATGAGAGAGAAATTCTGTACAGAAATTCTAATAGCTTCAATATATTCAGTAGCACCTTTCCACTGAAATTGTAATATAGATACTCATATCATTGAAGGAAGAGCAGAGAAGTTCCTAATTGCCTATTACATTACTTTTGGAGCTAAATGGACATTACATTATTCAGGATCAAGGGATATATTTTCAAAGCACCAAGCAGGATGGATATTTCAAAATGCTTTCATTGGTTCCAAATGCTATTCATTGTTTCCCTGTTCATTACTTTGTCATTTCCAAGGTAAGGGATAACTTTAGTGCATGAATGAGACTGTTTGCAGGTCCATTTTCACTACAAAAAAAGATTAATTTTTTCTGCCATTTTCTATTTTCATCACCATTTTCTAAATGTCATGCAAGTGAGATCTGTTTTTACATGACATTCCATTTTTATTACCATCTTTGTCCCAAGAATGAAAGTCTGTAATGAGAGCAAAGCCAGGGCTAGCATCTGAGGACTGTTATAATTCACTCAGATGACAAAGATAGTAATGAGGAATGACAGTGGCACAAAATGAATTTTTTCTGAGCCCAGTTTCTTGGATGATAATGAAAACAGAAGATGGCACCAACTTTATTCATCTTCATGACACTTATTGTGACAAAATTGAAAGCTGTGTCAACAAATCCATCTGAACATATAATTTCTTCTTCTCATTCTATCATGTGTTTAAAAAACAAAGTTGAGAAACCCATATCAAGCCAACACAAACAAAACAACCTTACACTCCCCATTTCATATGAGATACTTATTACATGGGAGTTTTCAGACAATGCAACATTTTTATCCTGTCTATAACTAAAAGCATTTCAGAGAAGATGAACTACTTCCATATCCTAAAGTATATTTTCTTCGTGTATTATAAAAAAAATCTCAGTAATATCTTCAGAAAAAGTGAAGAGAGGATGATGCAGTGATTATAACAATGAAGCCACTTTTTCAAAGTACTAATCTAATTATTTAACTATCTTGAAAAATGCAAGTTAGGCATCAGAGTACAATGGGCAACATGCTTGCATGTGGCCAACCCAGGTTCAATATTCAGCACCACATATGGTCACCAAGCACCTCTTAGGAATGATCCTAAGGCTCAGAGTTAAGGATAAACCCTGACTCTTACTGCTGTGTTGTCAAAAAGTTATATATATAATATATAATAACATATTATAATATATTCATAATATTAATAATATATTACATATTTTGATATATTTATATTATATAAATATAAAATATTTATAAGTAAATATAATATATTTAAATTTGTAGTATAATATAATAATATAATATATTATATTATGATTAATTAATGCAAATAACATAATATACTACACTTCTGCATACATTGCTCTCCCCTTCTACTATACTCTAGTCTATTTTTTGAACTATGGTTATATTTTTAAAATCTTGAGAACGTTAAGCTTATCCTCGTGGTTTGTAGAATATGTGACTAAGAAAAGCAATTCTTATCCTTAACTATCATTGTATGGATTCTTATTAATAATTTGTGAGTCTTCTCAGAATAGAAGTTGAAAACACCAGAGTAAAGTAGCATTATTCTTCATTCCTTTGCATCTTCTCTATAAAAGCAAGATGGCAATTTTCAACATGTTATTCTTGGATTGATAAGTCTGCTGTCTTGTTCAAGTCCTTCCTTTATTCTTTTGACCAATGATCTTTTTCTTTTTTTATTTATTTTATTTAACCAACTTTATTGCATACATAATTGTATTTGGGTTTCAGTCATGTAAAGAACATCACCCATCACCAGTGCAACATTCCCATCACCAATGTCCCAAATCTCCCTCCTCCCCACCCAATGATCTTTTTCAATGTTAGTTTTCCCTACTATATATAGGTTAAGAAATGATGTGTTAACTGAACATTCTTAAGCAAGGTAAATAGAAGAATTATTTTTCTTTAATTATCTTACTGATGTGAAATACTGCCACCTCTTTCCAGCTGTTTCA
This sequence comes from Suncus etruscus, assembly GCF_024139225.1. Taxonomy (NCBI): domain Eukaryota; kingdom Metazoa; phylum Chordata; class Mammalia; order Eulipotyphla; family Soricidae; genus Suncus; species Suncus etruscus. Next base: position 45,772,373 of record NC_064858.1, read on the forward strand.
ACAAATCTATGGTATGGTTTTAAAGGAGGATGCAACGTGGCAAGTTACTTGTACTTTTTTATATCTGCTCTGTGTCATTCCGAGTCATCAAGGTTGAACTTTGAGTTACTTCAGCCATCTTGTCTTTGACTCATGACCATAAAGCAATATGGTCAAATTTTTATCATGGCAGAATGTGTTTTTATTTGTTTGATTTGTATCTGGTGGTATACAGGGTTTACTCTTGGCTTGTGCTTGGAGATCACTCCTGGTGGCTATTGGAACCATTTGGGATACTGGGGTTGGACGCTGGCTAGACAGGCCTATAAATAAGCCCAGTACCCACTTTCTGATCTCTATAGACCAGCAGGAGGTTTATGTTTTTATTTTTAAAGTGTTTTTTTTGTAATAGAGAGAGTAGGGCCTTTGCCTTATTACACTCAACTTATCTAGGTTGGTTCTCCTGCATCCTATCTATATGGTCCCCTCTAGCCCTGTCAGGTGTGATTCTTGAGTGCAGATACAGAAATAATTGCTGAGCACTGCCATCTGTGCCCCCATATTCCCAGAAAAATATTTAAACCCAGATACTTTTCTGGACTTCATTGGTGACTGTGAAAATTGTGTATCTCTTGACCCAAAAACATTCCAAGAGTGATACCATTTCACTGCATCCACTATTCTTTCCTGGTAATTAGTATCTTTGGATAATCTCTTGGTTCAAATTTCTTCAGACATGAGACCCTTCTGCCTGCCTCCATAAACTCCAAGGGACACATGCCAAATTAGTCATCTGTTCTATTTAAATAATTAAAGAGACATATTTGTTCTACTCATCTTTTGGCAAGATTTAGGTGTTTGGTAGTAAAATGTTTATATATGCTACTGATAGGCATTCATAATCTGGATAATTATTAAAAGACCTCACTACTTGACTGAATAGAACAAATGTGCTCCTCTTTATCCTCATCTTCCTCCTCTCTCTTCTCTCTTTTTTCTCTCCTTCATGTTGATTTATTTTATCTGTTCTCTGTCATGTCTCTAACATCTGACAATATTGATGATGATCAAGTTTGTGTCAGATTCATTATTATGGAATAATTCTGTGGTTTCTCTTTAGGTCAGTAACAAACACCTTTTTACTGTACCAGTTTTCAGATTTTAGATTAAATTCTGAGATCTATGTAAAGTCATATCTTATCTGCACATCTCACGCAGATATTTAATATTTAATATTAAATACTTAATATTTCTTATAAAATAAAATAGAAGTTCCTTAATTTTAGGTGATAATTGAGTTATTATTTCAGCTAACTATAGTGTGAAAGCACCTTATTTTTTCCAATATCTTTTTTTCTTTATTAAAACATTTTGATTACAAATATGATTGCGATTAGGTTTCAGTCATGTAAAGAATACCCCCCTTCACCAGTGCAACATCCCCACCACCAATGTCCCAAATCTCCCTCCATCCTACCCCACCCCCACCTGTACTCTAGACAGGCTTTCCAGTTCCTTCATTCATTCACATGATTATGGTAGTCCTCAGTGTAGTTATTTTTATAACTGCACTTGCCACTCTTTGTGGTGAGCTTCATGAAGTGGGCTGGAAATTTCAACCCTCCTCTTATTGTCTCTAAGAATTGTTGCAAAAATGACTTTTATTTTTCTTAAAACCCATAGATGAGTGAGACTATTTTGTGTCTCTCTTTCTCTCCCTCTGACTTATTTCACTCAGCATGATAGACTCCATGTACATCCATGTATAGGAAAATTTCATGACTTCATTTCTCCTGATGGCTGCATAATATTCCATTGTGTATATGTACCACAGTTTCTTTAGCTACTTGTCTGTTGAAGGGCATCTTGGTTGTTTCCAGAGCCTGGCTATTGTGAATAGTGCAGAAATAAATGTAGGTGTGAGGAAGGGGTTTTTGTATTGTATTCTTGTGTCCCTAGCGTATATTCCTAGGAGTGGAATAGCTGGGTCTAATGGGAGCTCAATTTCCAGTTCTTGGAGGAATCTCCACATTGCCTTCCGTAGAGGTTAAACTAGATGGCATTCCCACCAGCAGTGGATAAGAGTTCCTTTCTCTCCACATGCCCGCCAGCACTGATTGTTCTCATTCTTTGTGAAGTGTGCCAATCTCTGTGGTGTGAGATGATATCTCATCATTGTTTTGATTTGCATCTCCCTGATGATCAGTGATGAGGAGCATTTTTTCATGTGCCTTTTAGCCATTTGTATTTCTTTTTTTTTTTTTATCAAAGTGTCTGTTCATTTCTTCTCCCCATTTTTTTTTGCTGGGATTAGATTTTTTTTGTAAAGTTCTGTTAGTGTCCTGTATATTTTGGATATTAGCCCCTTATCTGATGGGTTTTGGGTAATAAGTTTCTCCCACATGGTGGGTGGCTCTTGAATCCTGGGCACTATTTATTTTGAGGTGCAGAAGCTTCTCAGATTAATGTATTCCCATTTGTTTATTTCTGCTTCCACTTGTTTGGAGATAAAAGCACCTTATTTTGATGCAAGAGTTAATGTTCCTTTCAAATGACATATATTAGTTAAAGTGATAATTTATCCCAGAACACTCTACAGTTTTTCATCAACCAAAATATGTAGGAGCATCCTGCATCTGTTTATTTTTGAGACATATTGAGGTTAATTACAATTTGAATTAAAGATTCTTTGTATTAGTATCCAGAATATCTTCAATGCAACCCAGATTTGATTGAAGTTTTTGCTCTTGAGAACATTTCTGTAAGTGCATTTTTATGCACAATGAAAGGTTCATGATTCCATTGGCATTTAGAGTCCCAACAGATGTGTAACAATTGTATTTTTTATCAAATATCTTGTAATTTCTTCAAGATATGTTGAAATCTCTTCCACACATTTCATAAATTCCTTTTCATATATATTGTTGTGAGTATGATTTTCATAACCATACTTAACTTGTCATACTGGTTTTCAGACATTTTATGACAAAAGAGGAATTTCCACACAAAAACTGGGAAACAAAAACAGGAGAGGAAGAGATAGTATAGATGTTAGGATGTTCACCTTTCATCCTTGCACATGGCTAATCCTACAAATATTTCTCTAGCAGATATTCAGAAGTAATCTCTATATATAATCAAATGTGACCTCAAAACAAAACAAAAATGGCAGAGCTGGAGACCTGCCACTGTCACTAATAAAACCAATCACAGTAATGTATTTTAAGAATGCATATGAACAAGACTTTGTATTCTGTAATTTTGGACAAAGAGCTGCAGATTGTTTTGTACACATTTGTTGAGTCATGTGTGATATTAAAAGCATTTTCATAAAGCATTTACATATCAAATATAATTTGTACTTTGCAAACTATTCTGATGATTTCTTGTATTCTGCTGAGATATTTTGGCTTCTCCCATAGAGAAAAAAAGTGTATAATAGGCAATTGGAGGGAGTATCAAGTAGTCAATTGGTAGAACTTCTCTGTTTATATTATTTTATATATTACACATTTACAGAACTTTTAATTTTGCAAAAAAAAACCTGAACTTTAAAATCACTTGATTAGAATTTACTTCTAAATTTGCATATATATAATTTTGTGAAATGGCACATAATTGCTAAATACAGAGCAATAAAATTTAGTTCACTATCACTTCTGAGACTTAAGGTGGTATTAGGATCAAAAAGATTATCTTTAACACTTACTTTATATCTGTTGTTCAGTTTTGTTTCTAGACAAATTAGGATGCTCACTTGCAGGGGAAAGGGGACTTTATTTGAAATGCATAATATAAGCTTCAAAATAAAACTAACAACCAGTATAAATTTGTCAAAGGAGGAAATGAATATTTTTCATACTTAACCCAGAATAACACGAAAAGAATTCATTTTTGTTCAGGTTATGGTGGATGCATACCAACTTATACTTAAATTTTACTCCTGGCTCTTTGCTTAGAGATAATTTCTGGTAGTATTCAAGGTGGAATGTATGCATTTGTGCTGGAGGCAGAACTAGGGTTAGCTGCATTCAAGTCTTACACTCTGTATTTAATCTCCAGCCTATCAATTTTTTTCTTTGTTTGGTTGGGTTTTTGTTTGTTTGTTTGTTTTGGGGCACTCAGGGGTTACTCCTGACTATGTGCTCAGAAATCACTCCTGGCTTGGGGAACTATATGGGAAGCCACGGATTTAAACCAAGGTCCCTCTGGGTCAGCTACGTTCAAGGCAAATGTCCTACCTCAGCACTATTGCTCCAGCCTCAAGCCTGTCAAATTCCTAATGGAAGTCATTCACCTGGTTCCAAGTCTTGGTACCTTTAAAGAAGAAATAATATTATACAAATAGATGTTAAAATAAATTTAGTTTAGCTTAAGTATAATTAGGTTTTAAAAATAATTCAAGTAAAATTATGCTAACTTAAATTAGATAGATATCTTTGCAATGTAACTATGCAGAATACCAGAGGGCATTATTATGTAGAACAAATATTAACTGCATATAAAACTTAATATTTTAAAATATATTTTATAGTCAAGCAAAACATGTGCAAGAAAAATACTTTATATTAGTTAAATTTTTATATTTTCTATTTGTAGTTTAAAATTTTACTAGTGAATATATGAAATATTTGCATGTGTCTGATAAATTAATCTTGCTTTATGCAATTGTAGAATTTCTAAAATTAAAAAGAAAATTCAAAAACTCCTCTCCTGGTGTTTTTGATTGAAATCACAATGACCAGTTTGTCTTCCTAGTTTCCTCACACTGCATTTGGGTTGCCATAATGTCAAACTTAAAAAAATTTGTGCTTATAAAAACTTGCTTGCAATTGCTTTTCTTGACAGTAGAGCAAAGTGTAATTAAAAGGTTTGGATTACACAGGTGCTAAAAGTGAAGTGTATTGCAAAATAAGCAAACCCCACAGTGTTAGAAACTCCAGTTGAATTATTAAATGTTATGATTTTAATTATGGCATCCAGTATTATAATAGCAGGTTTATTGCTCAGGAGAAAAGAATATAAAAGTAGGTTGCCAAAATCTTTATCAGAGAGTTATTTGAACAACATTTTTCAAGGATATTTGTTGTTTAATTATAAAGATAATATAACTACAATCTAGAAAATATGTAAAGCAGAGAGGAGAAAAATAATCTTCTATTATTTTACTTTTCAAGCTACCATTATTGTTATTTTGCTTGAATTCCTTCCTAGATATCTCTATATGTATGAGCATCATAAATGTAAATTAATAAAATCATAGAGACCTATCTAGGAAGGAATTCATATCCTGTTTTTCATTTTATTAACTATATTTAATAAAGTTTTATATTTTTAAAATGAATCTAGGTATTATCTTAGGAAATTACTCAGTGAGAAAAAGTTATCAGCATGTCAGGAATCTTAGATCTGATCCAGAAGGTAAATTTCACTTTATTACGAAGCTTGAAACAACTAGGTCATTTTGATTTCCTAAAAGCATTGAGACATACTTTGTTCCTTGCTGAATACTAAATACAGGACAAAGTCTACCACAGTTAAGACCTGGAATGAAGCTAGAAATAAATCACTGGGGTAGCATCTCTGCTTCTTAGCTTCATAAAGATCAAGCAGAGAAAGATACTAGAGGATGCATGACACTGGAATTGCTGCCTATGGAGGCCGAAGAAGGACATTTGTATTCAGAAACATGAAAGCACTCTTTCAAGAACAACTGATCTTGTCTGCAGCAATTGTGATTTTTGTCTGCAGGAAAATCGCAATTATGGAAAGAAAAAAAATACTAGTGCAATGTTTAAAGCAATCTATGAGTACGACTTGAATTATCCATATAGACAATGTGAATGCTAAAATCCCTTTAAATTTGTCCTTTGATACTAAAAAATACTGAATAAGTAGACACAGAAATACAAATTATTGTACTTGTACAGCCATGTTTTGGCAAAGGAATACATGGAGGCACGTTCTTTGAAATATCTAAACTATTGACTACACTTTAGCCTCCTTTGCCATTTAGATATCACAACATAAAAAAATGAAATACATTTAAAGGTTCGACTTTTGAGAATGTGAACTGTATTCTAGAAATGATAACACATTTCCATTAACAAAAAAATTTTTTTTTTGTTTTTGGGTCACACCCACAGCGCTCAGGTGTTACTCCTGACTCTACACTCAGAAATTGCTCCTGGCAGGCTCAGGGGCCATATGAGATGTCGGGATTTGAACCACCATCCTTCTGCATGCAAGGTAAATGGCCTGCCTCGATGCTATCTCTCCAGCCTCAATTAACAAATTTTAATAACAATATTTTCTCTCTTTTTTTTTTGTTTTTGGTTTTTGGGTCACACTCGGCAGCGCTCAGGGGTTATCCCTGACTCTATGCTCAGAAATCACTCCTGGCAGGCTTGGGGGACCATATGGGATGCAGGGATTCGAACCAATGACCTGCATGAAAGGCAAGCTCCTTACCTCCATGCTATCTCTCCGGCCCCTAATAACAATATTTTTAAGGGCATATAGGGAAAAAAGAAGTTCTGGAAAAATGATGGAGATTTTATACTAATATCACAGCTCAAACTGATCTTGTACATTGAATTACTTCAATAGGTTTTTCTTTTTTGTCAGAATTGAATATTTTACTTCATGCTTTATTTCATTTTGGTTTGCTTTGGTTTGATTTTAGGGCCACACCTAGCTGTTTTCAGGGTTTACACTTGCTTTGCTCTTAGGAATTACTAGTGTCTGTGTTCAAAGGACCATAAAGGATATCAGGGACCATAACCAGGTCAGCAGGTGTTAGGGCAGCTGGCAACATCCCACCCACTAAAAAATATTTCCAGTCCGCATACATCTGGTTTTAAATAATCTGATGCTGCAGTTAACTTATTTTTCTTTCTATTTAAATGTGTGTGGTTTGTAGCTCATTTTGAATCTGTAGTTTGATACATATTTACATCAAGGAAATTCTCAATCACCATTTTTTGGGGGGGGCCACATCCATTTGATGGTCAGGGGTTACTCCTGGCTAAGCGCTCAGAAATTGCTCCTGGCTTGGGGGGACCATATGGGATGCCGGGGGATCGAACTGCTGTCCTTCCTTGGCTAGCGCTTGCAAGACGCTTACCTCTAGCGCCACCTCTCTGGCCCCTATCACCATTTCTTTAAACATGGCCTTTTTGATCTCATGTATCTGAGACATTTCCCTAATTTTTAAATATGATTTATGATTTTCTTCTATATGTTCTTATAATTGGACAATGTTTTTGTGCTTTGATTCTATTCTGGCATTTAGTTTACTTTAAAACATTTAATATCCACAGATCCAGGTGCAGAATATGACTGGAAGCCAGGAATCCCTCTGCAATGCTTACTATCAATATGTTCTAATGCCTTAATTTTATTAGGTATAAAATAATCCTTCAGATTTTTTATAAGAACCCATAAATTTTAAAATACAGGTGTGCCTCCCACCCTGAACATTTATCATTTGAACTTGCATTAGACTTCATGTGACTGGACAGCAGCCGTCCAACCCTGAACCCCAGATTCCAACAGTAGAACCAACACAGTTTTCTGCAATAGAATCAGGAATCAAACACCCTCCCGGGTGTAGGGAGCCCCTTTAAGAATAGACAAGAAATACAGGATTGAAATCCAGGCATAGAATTTAACTAAAAGCAGGCAGATTTGAGATTTGATTGTTAACCATTTAAGACTTAAAGGCACCAAACAGAGAGCCATAAAGCAGGTAGCCTCGAAAAGTAGATGTAAACATTTATGATCCCTTTATCTGTATATTCCACCTGCCGGAGATAGGTTCCATTATCAGTACATTCCCGACCTGATGGAGACAGAGCTCATTATCTGCACATTCTATATCACCTGCCAATGGATCCTGTTATTTGTCTTGTTCAATATATCTACCTCTTTTGACATATTTAGGAGCAGAGCTGTGCCCACAAAATAGTGTTTAAGTTGGGCCTTGAGTTTCAATAAATGGAATTGGGTTCAGTCTTGGCTGAAATTCTTTCCCCATTTTTGTCTGTCTTTGTCTGTCTGTTGTCATGTCTGTCTTTGTGTCTTTGTGTTTGCATCTCCCTCCAAGAAAGAATAACCACATCTTAACTGGTGCCCCTGCAGGAAGGGCACCCACACCGAGGAGTGCTTAAAACCGCTCTGGCACCAACTTTCACAAAGTTATATGACAGCCTGAAGGCGAAGAAATACCAACTTGATCTAAGAGCAGATTGCCTTACCTCATCACTCAACCGTAAGATGAAATCAGAAGACACTCCGTCCTTAGATCTGTGCAAAAACCAAGATCACTGGGGCCGGGCGGTGGCGCTGGAGGTAAGGTGCCTGCCTTGCCTGCGCTAGCCGAGGACAGACCGCGGTTCAATCCCCCGGCGTCCCATATGGTCCCCCAAGAAGCCAGGAGCAACTTCTGAGCGCATAGCCAGGAGTAACCCCTGAGCGTCACAGGGTGTGGCCCAAAAAACAAAAAAACAAAAAAACAAACAACAAAAAAAAACAAAACAAAACAAAAAAAAAACCAAGATCACTAACTACAGAAGACTGACTTTGACAACTGTGACTGAACAGACTCTAAACCATAAGGAAACCATGCGCCATCCTAGGATCTGCACAAAAACCAAGATCACTAATTAAAGAAGAATGACTACAACAACCGTGACTAAACATAACTTCTGTATCCTTTAAGAATGACACTATCCTATACTTCGTCCTATGAACTGTGCAAATACCAGGATCTCTAATTACAGAGTACTGATATTGACAACTACACTGAGCAGAAACTTTCCTGGCACCATTAAAAGACCTTGGGGTTTGACAAGGAGTATGTCTGTAGTTGTTCCCATGACAGCATGCTTCAAGGGTGGAGAACCCTGTGTCTCCTAGGCCAAGGGAATTCTCTTTCTAATTTCCCCAACACTTACTCTGTCTATGCAAACAAAACAAAACAAAAAACAAAACAACAGAAAAAAAATATTGCCACACCAACCCCCCTTCCTTTTTTTTTCCTTCCTCTTGGTGTTGTTTTGTTGCTGTATTTTTTTTTAGTTGTCATGTTTTTTGTCCTTGCCTTTTTTTTCTATTTCTTTCTTCTTTTAGATCTATATTTATAGCTTCTAGATGGGATCCTCCCAGCTTCTTTAGTTTTTCTTTTATGTTTTCCAACAGAACCACAGAATCTATATCATCTTTCTGTCTCAAAAATTGAGGGAAAATGTGGATAGTACCAGGAGCAAACAATCACATGAACATGGAGTGGAAATAAACATATAATCAGACCTAAACACCAAACTCAAAGTCAATGACAACATAATCAAGATAATCCAATCTACAACAAGCTATATAAAGGGGACCAGTTACACTAGCAGTCCAGGGAGTAAAGGGGTGGTATGTAATGCATACTTGGAACAGGAGTGGAGGGATGACAGCACTGATGGTGGGAATGGCCCTAATTCACTGTCCCTCTGTACCTTAAATATAACTTTGAAAAACGTGTAATTCACATAGGTCAGAATAAAAATTAGTTTAAAGAAAAGAGTAACATAATGTAGCAAAGCATGATGAAGTTTCATAGAACTCTGTAGTACAAAGGAGTCAGAATATGTACACTACTAGAAAAGATTCAAAAGTAATTTGTAGACATGCTCCCATGCAGATGCCCCCACTGAGATGCTATAGATGGTCCTATATATCAATAACTAATACTTCAATTATTCATTAAGTAATCAGTATCACTAATTCATAAAATTAGAAACAATAATTTTCTAATATTCCTTAATAATTATTAATAATAATATTAATAATTCCTTAATAATTTTGAGTCAGAAAATTGCCTGACTTTTTCTTTTATGGCTGAGTAGTATTCCATTATGTATCATTGTTTCTTTATCCATTCATATATTCTCAGACAGTGGGGGCTACTATATTTGTGATATTATGGATAGTGCTGCAAGGAATCGATGGGTGCAAATCTATTTTCTCAGTTTTGTTTTTGAAGCCTTAGGGTATAGTCCAAGATGGGTGTCAAATGGAAACTTAATTTCTAAGTTTTTAGGGATATAGTACATGGTTTTTGGAGGACACCTGGTGATGTTTAGGTTTACTCCTGGCTATGCCCTCAGAAATTGATCCTGGCTTGGGGAACCAAAGAAACACCTGGGGATTGAACTGAAGTCCATTCTAGGTTAGCACTTGCAAGGCAAATGCCCTACTGCTTGTGCCACCGCTCCAGCCCTAGAATATTGTTAATCAGAAGAGCTGGACTATCAAACATTCACACCAGTAGTGAATGAGGGTCTCTTATTTCCTTCATCTCTGGCAGCATTGTTTTTTCTTACTTTTTTTTGATGGGTGCCAATCTCTGGTGTGAGACAATCCCTTATTGTTGCTTTGATTTCCATTGCATGATTATTAATGATGCAAAGCATTCTTTTATGTAATTATTGGGCATTTATATTTCTTCTTTAAGATTCTGTTAACCTTTTCCCCCATTTTTGATGGAGTTACTGTTTTATTCTTTGTTTTTGTTTTTGTTTTTTGTTTTTTTTTGGGGGGCTCACACCCATTGATGCTCAGGGGTTACTCCTGGATATGTGCTCAGAAATCCTTCCTAGCTTGGGGGGACCATATGCGATGCCGGGGGATGGAACCACAGACAGAGCTTTACCTCTAGCCCATCGCTCTGGCCCCGCATGTTTTATTTTTTTATTTTTTATTTTTTAAATTTATTTAAACACCTTAATTACATACATGATTGTGTTTGGATTTCAGTCATGTAAAGAACACCACCCATCACCAGTGCAACATTCCCATCACCAATGTCCCAAGTCTCCCTCCTCCCCACCCGACCCCCGCCTGTACTCTAGACAGGCTCTCCATTTTCCTCATACACTCTCGTTATTAGGACAGTTCATAATGTAGTTATTTCCCTAACTAAACTCATCACTATTTGTGGTGAGCTTCCTGAGGTGAGCTGGAACTTCCAGCTCTTTTCTCTTTTGTGTCTGAAAATTATTATTACAAGGGTGTCTTTCATTTTTCTTAAAACCCATAGATGAGTGAGACCATTCTGCGTTTTTCTCTCTCTCTCTGACTTATTTGACTCAGCATAATAGATTCCGTGTACATCCATGTATAGGAAAATTTCATGACTTCATCTCTCCTGACAGCTGCATAATATTCCATTGTGTATATGTACCACAGTTTCTTTAGCCATTCGTCTGTTGAAGGGCATCTTGGTTGTTTCCAGAGTCTTGCTTATTCTTATAAAATTCTACTAGAGCCTTGTAATTTTTGATATTAACCCCTTAATGGTTGGTGAGTAAAGAATTTCTCCCTATCATGAAGCGGTCTTTATATCTTAGGCATAATTTCCTCTGATGTGCAGAAACTTCGTGCTTTAAAGTGATCCCGTTTGTTTACCTTTGCTTCCACTTAGTCTGTGGCATTTCATCCCTGAAGGTGGCTTTAGATAGCTACAACGTCATGGACTATTCTGCCTAGGTTCTTTTCTATGTGCTTTATGTAATCAGATCTTATATTCTAGTACTTGACCCATTTTGATGTGACTTTTGTTCATGTCATTAGAAATAAGTTTGTGATTATTTATTGAAAATCAACTGATTATATACTTAAAAACTATTTCAGGATATTCCACTCTATTTCATTGACCTGATGGTCAGTATGTATCCCAGTACTATGGTGGAATGTGGTAGTGCCATTCTGAATAATGTTAGAGGGAGAGAGACTAAAATAGAATATTTCTCTCATCTGTGGTATATAACAAAATATAATGGTGGAATAATGGATACCCAAAGAAAATGGAGACAAAGAACATGAGAACTGGTATTCAATAGGAAACATGCCTCTTGAGGCAGCTGGAGAACAATATAGGGGGTGAGAATTGGGGAACATCATGGTGGAAAATGATTTCAACTGTGAGAAGGAATGATGCTTAAAGACAGTAAAGTTTATTCATAAAATCTAATCACCAAAAGCACTCTAAGCCAAAGTAAAAGCATTTATAGAAAATAAATGACTACTTATTGTAGAAACAGATTGGTGGCAATCAAATGGGTAAGGGGCATTGGTGGAGGAATGTGGGCATTGGTTAAGTGATTGTATTGTAACACTGTATGCTCCAAACCCAACCAAGAATAACTTGGTAATTTTACAGTGACTATATAAAAATAAAATGTTAATAAATAATTTAAGTCATTTTTCAAGCACAGGTACTCTTAAGCCAAACTATTTTTAGGATGTCCATGTAATGAGTGATTTTCATGTATCCAATTATAAATAATTACCCATGTAACTCAAAAGCTTATATAACTTTTGTTACTTTGAAAAAATTATTAGTGATACTTCAACAATTCACATTCAGCATAATTTTCCCCTTCTATATAGCCTGCTTGAAGGGATAGTTCTTGCAAATATGGTTTGTTTGTTTATGATTTTTTGTTCTTGGCTTTTGTTCTTTACCTTACTGCTAAATTTCAGACCATGCTGGGTCCAAATTATGAATTGCCTGATATTCCTTTCCATAAATGATCTCTAATTTAAGATGTTTACTTTGATAAATGGACATGTTTTAATGAAAGTTTTGCTACCATGACAGACTGGGAATAAATATTTTCCCAAAACGAATCTGATAAGTGTTTAATATCCAAGATATAGAAGACAATAATATAATTTTACAAGAAAACACAAAAAAATCCTCATCAGAAATGGGAGATGGGATAAACAGAAACTTACTGAAAGAAGAAATACAGATAGCTAAAATGCATATAAAAATGCTCATTTTCATCATTATCATCAGGGAAATGTAAATTAAAACAACAACGAGATATCACCTCACTCCAGTGAGACTGACACACATTGCAAAGATTAAAAGCCCGTGTTGTCTAGATATTGGGGGAAGAAACTGTCATCCACAGCTGGTGAGATATCTAGCCAATATGGACACTTCTCAAAAACTGTTAATTAATTTCCTATATGTTTCAGCAATTTCACTTCTTAGCATTACCTCAGGGGTACAAAAACGCTATTCATCAAAGACATTTGCACTCCTTTGTTCAATGCAGCACTATTCACAATAGCCATCTGGAAACAATCCAAGTGTCCAATAACAGATGACTGGATAAAGAACACTATGCTACCTATACACAATGAAATACTACCTAACTAAAAAATAGAAAACCATGCAACTTGTGGCTATGTGGATAGAGCTGAAGAGCATCATGCTGATTGGTTATGAGAGGGAAAGAGATGGAATGGTCACCCTCCTATGTTGTATATAAAGTCACATAGTAAAGAAACAACCAAATACGGTGACGAACAGCATTAGGGCATTTGCCTTGAAAGCTGCTGACTCAGGATGGACCTCGGTTCCAGTTTGATCCCCAAAGTCCCATATGGTCCCCCAACCCAGGAGCAATTTATGAGCACATAGCCAGGAGTAACCCCTGAACGTCACGGGTGTGGCCCCAAAACAAAAAAAAAGAAGAAACAAAGAAATACTCAAAAGCCACAGAGACTGCGTATTGATGTAGAGGGAGTGGAGATGTATGATGAAATAAGGTATGCACACTATTTCTATTTGTTTAGTGCTATTAATTAGTGATAATATATTGAAAAGGTCAAGTCAAAATTTGTTCACCCTATAAAAATTATATTTTGAAATCATAAATTTTATTTGCTATAACAAATTATCAGAGAAAATAATTGTAGACTTTTTTTTTCACTACTTACTGTGATCTAATATGTCAGACCTAAAAGGAAAGATAACCAATTGCAGGAAGGGAACAGGTGGGGGGAGGACAAATTTGCTGATGGGTATATCCTTTATTCAATGTTAATATGTACCTAAAATAGTACTGTAAAAGATATGTAAGCCAATATGAACAAAATAAAAATTAAAAAAATGAATCAAATTAATCAAAATGATCCAGACTTGTTACTATAATAAAAACACAATCATTAAAATAAAATAAAATCATTACATAATTATAGAAATTGATCAGTAAAAAAGTCACAGTAAATTTTAGAAAGATGAATTAATAATGATATTAAATATTATTTGTAGACGATCTTTTTTATTTTGCAATTTGCAAGATTTGGGACTCTCAGACTTTAAATTTAATATTTTGATCAGTTTAGTAGTATTCTTCTACTGTGGAATAAAAGGTTCATTTTCTTCATTGCCAAAGTAATTGTATTCAAATTCACTTATTTGACTATATTCTCTTTGTTATATGTGCTCACATACAGTTTCATTTTGTAATCTATATCCTTACTTATGTGTATAATTAAGTTTTATTAATACACTATTTTGGGGGGGGTTTGGGTCACATCCGGCCATGCTCAGGGGTTACTCCTGGCTCTATGCTCAGAAGTCACTCCTGGTAGGCACGGGGGACCATATGGGATGCCGGGATTCGAACCAACTACCTTAGGTCCTGGATAGGCTGCTTGCAAGGCAAACGCCGCTGTGTATTTCTGGCCCCAATACAATAGTTTATAAGTTACATATAGATATTCATTTCCTTTACTCTCAGTTTTATAGTTTTGTTTTATAAACAATTTATCTTAAGCATAAACCTCCCATATTAATGAAAAATTAATTTTTTTATTTTTGGGCCAAAGCTGTGAAACTCAGGGGTTACTCCTGGCTATTCACTCAGAAATCACTCTGGGCTTGGGGTACTATATGTGATGTCTGGAGATCTAACCATGATTCATTTTAGGTTAGCACGTGCAAGAAAAAATGCCCTACCACTTGTGCCACCACTCTGGCCCCTGAAAACATCTATTTTAAGGTTCTTTTTATAACTGTACTGGGAAAGTACACTTAAACTTTTCTGTATATGTGATTCTGTTAAATCTTTAATTTTCTTGTCAGCATATGCCATGGCATGGTGTGTGTGGTTTTACATGTGTAGTTGGGTATTATAAGGGATAATTCCAAAAAACAGGTTCAGTAAACTAAAATTTGAAACAAATTTGACTCTACCTATAGAGATGTCATTTCCAAACTGTTAAGAGCCAGGTAGTAGACGGCTCCTTCTTCCGGATTATAGGCCAGTTGTTATATTTTAAGCTTTAATATGTGCTCTTGAATAATTGTATAAAAAAAAACAACAAACACCAACCAAAGCTGCATGGTGTGAAATGCATAAGTGAAATCAATATAAAGAAGAAAAATGACAAATTTTAGATAATTTCCTATATAAGTAATAAAATTGTATTCATACAATTTTCTATTGTGTGTATATGATAAAATTAGTATTTCATAACAAGTTTCTTTCTAAATTTTGAGGCTAAGAACTCTTAGATTCCTAAGAATTATGTGATATAAATATTTGAACAGAACCGAGAAATTGATATGCTTCCCCTTCTTTATTTCCTTTTCAAATTCACCCTTCTGCCCAGGTTCAGACAAATACTGACCTTCCCACAACAAGCCACTCTGTTTTCTAAAAGTTATATAGCTTTCTTTCTGGATAAGTATGCAAAACATGCTTTATACATTCCAGAAGATTTTTTAAACTCTGCCATCTGCACATCTGGTATGTACTCTTTAATCAGCAGCAAAGATATTTATACTTTGGGCACTTGTCAGAGTACACAACTTGACTGGAAATAACTAGGTCTTGTCAAATTTTTACTTGAGTATGGGACGATTTAAAGAGACAAACTAACCAATATGAAATATATGTCCTTCATATTATTACCTATGTTGAGACATATAGTAAGAACACAAATCCTGTTAAAGTCATAAATCTTCCAGAACTTAACATTGTGTATGTATAAGAAAAGAGAAATTCATCTTAAATAAATTGATTATGTAGTTGATAGTAACTTTAACAAAACACATAAAAACATTAAGATTATATTTTTAGAATTGTTTTAGGGTCTAAGCAAAATTTAAAATAGCTCATTTGTTATAGACAAGTCTTATTAAAGTAGAACAATTATAATTTATAAACATATACTCAATCATATAGTCATACAAACTATAATGTTTGCATTGTTTGCTATTATTGAAGTATATTTAATATGTCTTTACAAAGTCATGACATCTATCCGCCATGAACTGATACTAATTGTTCTACTGTCCTAAAATTCTTCTGTGCTCTCTTTTTCATTTATATACTAACTTTGACTTTTTTTCAAATACTATCATAGGTTGGAATAAAATTAAGTATGTAGACACATGAACTTCATAAATTTAGGAATATGTTTTCCAAGTTGTTTTATAGCTTTTCATGGGTATATAGTTCATTTATTATTGTATAGTATTCAATAATATGGGTGTGCCAAATTTCATTTTTCTGTTTAATGGTTGATTCCTATTTTGGCAGTTATAAATAAAGCTCTTACAAGTATACATAGGCAAATTTTTGCTGTAGACATGTTTTTAATTCACTTCAGACATGCAAGCACTATCATAGAATTATATGCTAAGATTTTTTTGAGAAGCTTCTGCCCTGGCTTCAAAATAGTTACATTTATTTTTCTTCCCAGAAATAATAGATTAAATCCTGCTCTATCACAATTTTTCAATAATTTGCTATTGTAAGTGTTCTAAATTTTAGCCATGCATAACTTACTTTAATTTGTATTTTATTGATTATGGAGACATTAGATGATAGAGGGAATCTATCATACAAAACATTTTATATACACTCATTTATTGATCTAATTTTTACTGAGATCATTTGTCTTGATATTGTTGTTATTTAATAACTATATTTAGGTAAAAGCCCTTTTTGACTGGTGTCAAAATTTTGGAAAAAATTATATATTAGTTTGTTATTTGCTTTCTAATTCTCTTAACACTGACTCCTGCATCTGAGAAAGTTTAAATTTAATTAATTTCAGTTTTAATTAATTATTTTTGTTAATCAGACCTTAGATGTTGTATCTAAAAAGTCATGGCTCTACTCATATTTTTTTACAAAGTGTGTGTTTCACTTCAGTTAATTATTATCAAGGGTATAAGTGGGTCTTTCTTATTGATTTTAATTTTTTATGTGGACATTAGGTTTTAACAAATATTTAAAAAATCTTTTGTAGAACTGTTTTCTTATTTATCATGTAACTTTTTGAATAGAGAAAATTTATATAAAAATAATAAAATAAAATACATAATCTGTTCTATTGATTTCACTTTGACTTATTTAATAGAAAATTAAATTATATACATTTTTTCTTAAATTTCCAGAGGCAGGAAAATAATTGGGCATTATATTTTTAGTTAGTATAATTTTAAAATAATAAATAAAAAAGAAAGTCTTTGTTAGATGATGAAGGGGCAAAATACTTCAATGACTTGTTTACGTACACGCCAGGTAGAGAGAAGAATTAGATGTGTTCCCAGGGACCATGTGTCAGGGCTGGGTGCATGTTTTTTGTCATCCACACACAAGGTAAATGAACACATGTCACCTATGTATTTCATCTTATCATGTTATCAGTTAGTAGTTTTCACTTTAATACTGGAATGTGTCCTGTTTGGAAAATTTTGTTGTCTCTTTTGAGTGAATTGTGAACTAATCTCTTTCTATTTATCTATCTATCAATCTATCTCTCCCATACTTCAGAATTTCAAAATAATACCTGTTATTACTTTTCAAAAAAAAGAAAACAAGTAAAAAAATGAACAAAACTGGGTAGTCAATATCATTAACACTTCCTAGGAAAAGGGTACAACTAAACTGGGGAGTTTGAATATACAGAAAAAGAAGATGAGTTTAGTTAGAAAAACAACTACATTGAGAACTATCCTAACAAAGAGAATATATATGAGGGAAATAGAAAGCCTGTCTAGAGTACAGGAGGGGATGGGGTGGGAAGGAGGAATATTTGTGATATTGGTGATGGGAATGTTGCACTGCTGATGGGGGGGTGATCTTTGCATGACTGAAACCCAAACACAATTATGTTTGTAATCAAGGTGTTTAAGTAAAATATTTAAAATAAAAGAAAAAAGAAGACCAGTTCTTGGCATGGGTTTCATGAAGCATTTGGAAACAATATAGTATTATTTTAAAAAGAAAAATAAATAAATGAGCTATATAGAAATTAGTCAATGATCTAGTTTGAGTGAAGCAAGAGATAATAACAAAGGAACAGTCTTATTAACAGAAGAGAAAAGTGGTGACGTTCTTGTCTTGCACACTGACAATCCCAGACCATTTCCCAGTACCTCATATAGCCACCTTCGCACCATCCATGAAAACGAGCCAACAGTAGGGCCTAAGCACTGTGATGTGCCTAGCCCTCCAAAAACAAAAGAAAACAAACAAAACCATAAAAATAGTATGGCTTTAAAAGTTATAGTGAAGAAGATCAGTTATGAATCTGTACCTGCCCTTTGCAATCTTTTAAAAAATAAATTATGTATAATTTTTTATGTGTGCCTTTCATATTCACTAAAAAGTTGAATCTTAAGGATGACAGCATGATAACATAATGAATATGGTGTTGTCTTTCACACAGTTGATTAGAGTGTAATCCCTGTCACTCTGGAATTTCCATTTATTTTTATTTTTATTTTTATTTTATTTATTTAAACACCTTGATTACATACATGATTGTGTTTGAGTTTCAGTCATGTAAAGAACACCACCCATCACCAGTGCAACATTCCCATCACCAATGTCCCAAATCTCCTTCCTCCCCACTCAACCCCTGCCTGTACTCTAGACAGGCTATCCATTTCCCTCGTACATTCCCATTATTAGGATAGTTTAAAACTTAGTTATTTCTCTAAATGAACTCATCCCTCTTTGTGGTCAGCTTCATGAGGTGAGCTGTAACTGCCACCTCTTTTCTCTTTTGTCTCTGAAAGTTATTATTGCTAGAATGTCTTTCATTTTTCTTAAAACCCATAGATGAGTGAGACCATTCTGTGTCTTTCTCTGTCTCTGACTTATTTCACTCAGCATAATAGATTCCATGTACATCCATGTATTGGAAAATTTCATGACTTCATCTCTCCTGACAGCTGCATAATATCCCATTGTGTATATGTACCACAGTTTCTTTAGCCATTCATCTGTTGAAGGGTATCTTGGCTGTTTCCAGAGTCTTGCTATAGTAAATAGTGCTGCAATGAATATAGGTGTAAGGAAGGGATTTTTGTACTGTATTTTTGTGTTTCTAGGGTATATATTTTAGGAGTGGTATAGCTGGGTCATATGGGAGCTCGATTTCCAGTTTTTGGAGGAATCTCCATATTGCTTTCCATAAAGGTTGAACTAGAAGGCATTCCCACCAGCAGTGGAAAGAGTTGCTTTCTCTCCACATCCCTGCCAACACTGCTTTTTCTCATTCTTTGTGATGTGTGCCAATCTCTGGGGTGTGAGGTGGTACCTCATTGTTGTTTTGATTTGCATCTCCCTGATGATTAGTGATGTAAAGCATTTTTTCATGTGTCTTTTGGCCATTTGTATTTCTTCTTTGTCAAAGTGTTTGTCCATTTCTTCTCCCCATTTTTTGATAGGATTAGATGTTCTTTTCTTTTAAAGTTCTGTCAGTGCCTTGTATATTTTGGAGATTAGCCCCTTGTCTGATGAGTATTGAGTGAATAGTTTCTCCCACTCAGTGGGGAGCTCTTGTATCCTGGGCGCTATTTCTTTTGAGGTTCAGAAGCTTCTCAGTTTAATATATTCCCATCTGTTAATCTTTGCTTTCACTTGCTTGGAGAGTGCAGTTTCCTCTTTGAAGATGCCTTTAGTCTCAATGTCCTGGAGTGTTTTACCTACGTGTTGTTCTATATATATATATTATGGTTTCAGGTCTGATATTGAGGTCTTTCATCCATTTGGATTTAACCTTCATACATGATGTTAGCTGAGGGTCTAAATTCAATTTTTTGCAAGTGGCTAGCCAGTTGTGCCAACACCACTTATTGAAGAAGCTTTCTTTGCTCCATTTAGGATTTCTTGCTCCTTTATCAAAAATTAGGTGATTGTATGTTTGGGGAAAAGTCTCTGAGTATTCAAGCCTACTCCGCTGATCTGAGGGCCTGTATGTATTCCAATACCATGCTGTTTTGATAACTATTGCTTTGTAGTACAGTTTAAAGTTGGGGAAAGTAATTCCTCCCATATTCTTTTTCCCAATGATTTCTTTAGCTATTCTAGGGTGTTTATTGTTCCAAATGAATTTCAAAAGTGCCTGATCCACTTCTTTGAAGAATGTCATGGGTATCTTTAGAGGGATCGCATTAAATCTGTAGAATGCTTTGGGGAGTATTGCCATTTTAACGATCTTAATTCTGCCAATCCATGAGCAAGTTATGTGCTTCCATTTTCGCGTGTTCTCTCTTATTTCTTGGAGCAGATTTTTTTTTTTGTGTGGTTTTTGGGTCACAACCGGCAGTGCTCAGGAGTCATTCCTGGCTCCAGGCTCAGAAATTTCTCCTGGCAGGCACGGGGGACCATATGGGATGCCAAGATTCAAACCGATGACCTCCTGCATGAAAGGCAAATGCCTTACCTCCATGCTATCTCTCCGGCCCCCTTGGAGCAGAATTTTATAGATTTCTTTGTATAGGTCCTTCACATTATTAGTCTAGTTGATTCCAAGATATTTGAGTTTGTGTGGCACTATTGTGAATGGAGTTGTTTTCTTAATGTCCATTTCTTCCTTATTACTATTGGTGTATAGAAAGGCCATTGATTTTTGTGTGTTAATTTTGTAGCCTGCCACCTTGCTATATGAGTCTATTGTTTCTAGAAGCTTTTTGGTAGAGTCTTTAGGGTTTTCTAAGTAGAGCATCATGTCATCTGCAAACAGTGAGAGCTTGACTTCTTCCTTTCCTATCTGGATTCCCTTGATATCTTTTTCTTGCCTAATCGCTATAGCAAGTACTTCCAGTGCTATGTTGAATAGGAGTGGTGAGAGAGGACAGCCTTGTCTTGTGCCAGAATTTAGAGGGAAGGCTTTTAGTTTTTCTCCATTGAGGATAATATTTGCCACTGGCTTGTGGTAGATGGCCTTAACTATATTGAGAAAGGTTCCTTCCATTCCCATCTTGCTGAGAGTTTTGATCAAGAATGGGTGTTGGACCTTGTCAAATGCTTTCTCTGCATCTATTGATATGATCATGTTATTTCTATTTTTCTTGTTGTTGATGTTGTGTATTATATTGATAGATTTACGGATGTTAAACCAGCCTTGCATTCCTGGGATGAAACCTACTTGATCGTAGTGGATGATCTTCTTAATGAGGCATTGAATCCTATTTGCCAGGATTTTGTTGAGAATCTTTGCATCTGTATTCATCAGTGATATTGGTCTGTAATTTTCTTTTTTGTAGCATCTCTGTCTGGTTTAGGTATCAAGGTGATGTTGGCTTCATAAGGCTATTTGGAAGTGTTCCTATTTTTTCAATTTCATGAGTCTTGCCAGGATTGGTAAAGTTCCTCTTGAAAGGTTTGAAAGAATTTGTTAGTAAATCCATGTGGGCCTGGACTTTTGTTTTGAGCAGACATTTGATTACTGTCTTAATGTCCTCAATAGTGATGGGTGTGTTTAGATATGCTACATCCTCTTCATTCAACCATGGAAAATTATGAGTCCAAAAATTTATCCATTTCTTCCAGGTTTTCATTTTTAATGGCATAGAATTTCTCAAAGTAGTTTCTGATTACCATTTGGATCTCTACCATATCAGTAATGATCTCTCTTTTTCCATTCCTAATACGAGTTATCAAGTTTCTCTCTCTCTCTTTCTTTGTTAGTTTTGCCAGTGGTCTATCAATCTTGTTTATTTTTTCAAAGAACTAACCTCTGCTTTCATTTATCTTTTGGATTGTTTTTCGGGTTTCCACTTCATTGATTTCTGCTCTCAGCTTTATTTCTTTCTGTCTACCTATTTTTGGGTCCTTTCTTTGAGTACTTTCTAATTCTATGAGCTGTGTCATTAAGCTATTCATGTAGGCCCCTTCTTCTTTCCTGATGTGTGCTTGCAAAGCAATAAATTTTCCTCTCAGTACCGCTTTTGCTGTATCCCATAGGCTCTGATAGTTTGTGTCTCCATTGTCATTTGTTTCTAGAAAGGTTTTGATTTCCTCTTTGATTTCATCTTAGACCCACTGGTTATTCAATATTAGGCTGCTTAACTTCCAGATATTAAAGTTTTTCTTCTGTGTCCCTTTGTAGTTCACATATAATTTCAGGGCCTTGTGATCAGTGAAGGTAGCCTGCAAAATTTCTATTTTCTTGCTATTATGGAGGTATGTTTTATGTGCTAGCATGTAGTCTATCCTGGAGAATGTCCCATGTACATTAGAGAAGAATGTGTATCCGGGATTCTGGGGTGGAGTGTCCTGTATATATCAAATAGGCCTCTTTCTTCCATTTCTCCTTTCAGGTCTAGTATATTCTTTTTCGGTTTCAGTCTGGTTGACCTGTGAAGTGTTGACAATGCTGTGTTGAGGTCTCCCACAATTATTGTGTTGTTATTGATATTATTTTTCATATTTGTCAACAATTTTATTAAATATTTAGCTGGTCCCTCATTCGGTGCATATATGTTTAGGAGAGTTATTTTTTCCTGCTGTATGTATCCCTTGATTAATACAAAATGTCCATCCTTGTCCCTTACAACTTTCCTAAGTATAAAGTTTGCATCATCTGATATTACTATGGCCACTCCAGCTTTTTTATGGGTGTTGTTTGCTTGGATGATTTTCCTCCAGCCTTTTATTTTGAGTCTATTTGTTCTGACTATTCACGTGCATTTCTTGTAGGCAGCAGAAGATTGGATTGAGTTTTTTGATCCATTTAGCCACTCTGTGTCTCTTAACTGGTGCATTTAGTCCATTGACATTGAGAGAAAGAATTGTCCTGGGAGTTAGTGCCATCTTTATATCGAAGTTTGGTGTGTCTGTTGGTCAGTCTTGTCTTAAAGTATGCCATTCAGCTTTTTTTTAAGAATGATTTCGAGTCTGTAAAATTTCTGAGCTGTTGTTTGTCTGTGAAACCATGTATTGTTCCTTCAGACCTGAAAGTGAGTTTTGCTGGGTGCAGTATTCTAGGCAAAGCATTTATTTCATTGAGTTTTGTCACTGTGTCCCGCCACTGCCTTCTGGCCTTGAGTGTTTCCGGTGACTGGTCTGCAGTAAATCTCAAGGATGTTCCCTTGAATGTAATTAATCTTTTCGATCTTGCTGCTTTCACAATTCTGTCTCTATCTGTGGGATTTGTCATTGTGACTAGGTTGTGTCTTGGGGTGTTTTTTCTGGGGTCTCTTTCAGTTGGTACTCTTCGGGCATGCAAGATTTGATCCTATGTGTTCATTAACGCTGGTAGTTTCTCTTTAATGATGTTCTTTACCATTGATTCTTCCTGGAGATTTTCTTCCTGGGTCTCTGGGACTCCAATGATTTTTTAGTTGTTTCTGTTGAGCTTATCATAGACTTCTATTTTCATCTGTTCCCATTCTTTGAGTAATTTTTCCATTGTTTTATCATTTGCTTTTAGGCTTTTTTCCAATTTCTACTGCTGTATGAAATTGTAATTCATCTCATCTTCCAGTGTACTAATTTTATCCTCAGCTGCTGTTAACCTGTGGGAAAGCTCAACCATGTTTTTCTTTAATTCATCTACTGAGTTTTTCAGATCTGTTATTTGATCTGAAATTTCAGTTTGGAGTTTTCTGATTTCTATCTTCATATTCTCTTGATTCTTATTAGTGTTCTCTTCTATACTTTCTTTGAGTTCTTTGAACATCTTCCGTATTGTGACTCTAAACTCCTTATTGAGAGACTGACTAGTTGGTTGGTCTTGTTCAAGTCATCAGAGTTGCCATCATCATTCTCTATGTCTGGCACTGGCCTGCAATGTTTCCCCGTTGTCACACTTGTATTGTGAGTTTTTCTACATGTTGTGGTTGTATTCATTGGCTAAATGATGTGCACAGCCAGGAAGCGAAGAGAAGCAGCCATGCTCCTCTGGCTCCACCCTTCCTGGGCTTGTAAACTCACCTCCAGTGAAGGCTCCAGGGAAAGCAAGCCATCTGCAGATGAGCCACACACAGGATAAAATTAGGCCGAAAATGGAGCATAGCACAGAAGACAGGCAGATAGTGGTGCTGGCATCTGAGTTCCAGCAGAGTTTAGCGGCTTCCCCTTTCTGGGTGTGTAAGCTCACCTCCAGGGAAGGCGAGCCATCCGCAGATGAGCCACACACAGGATGAAATTAGGCTGAAAATGGAGCATAGCACAGAAGACAGGCAGATAGGGGTGCTGGCATCTGAGTTCCAGCAGAGTTCAGCGGCTTCCCCTTTCTGGGTGTGTAAGCTCACCTCCAGGGAAGGTGAGCCATCTGCAGATGAGCCACACACAGGATGAAATCAGGCTGAAAATGGAGCATAGCACAGAAGACAGGCAGATAGGGGTGCTGGCATCTGAGTTGCAGCAGAGTTCAGCGGCTTCCTCTTTCTGGGCTTGTAAAGTCAGCCATTTCTTACTCACTCACTTGCTCACTGGGTAGCTTCAGAATGCAGTTTTTTTGGGGGTTTGCTTCCTAGGGCTCTGAGGAGAGCTTCAAGGATTCAGAAAAGACAGAGAAGCACAGGACAGGGCTCCCTTTAGGTCCTCAGTTTCCTCAGAAGAAGCACAGCAGAGTGGAGACTCTGCAGGTAGAGCAATCAGCACTCCACCTGGCAGTCCCCACAGTCATCCATTTCTTACTCACTCTAATTTCTTCATTTTCAATTCGCATTTATACTCTGTTTCCTGTATCATTTCTGTGATGAGCTTCCTAAAGCATATTGAGTAGTAGTAAAGAAACTAGACAACCTTGGAACCTAAGTCATAGTACAGCAGATAATACTTGCACATGGCAGACATGGTTCTATCCTTGCACTAAATATGGCATTGGATTGTGGGTTTTTTTTTTTTACAATTGTAAGGACATATTCAACAAACCCACAATTCAATGCCATATTTAGTAATACTCAATTGGTAAAAAATGAAATTCTTTTCTCTGAGACCAGGGACAAGATAATTTTGTCTTTATTTTTTGGGGTTTGAGGGAGTGCACTGCAGTACTGAGGAGCTACTGTTAGCTCAGTGCTTAGGATTACTCCTGGCAAGCATGGGAAACTTTATGGGATGCAAGGAAAGAACCTTATCAATCATGTGCAAAACAGCTATTTGTAGGACAAGCATGTGCAAGTCATGTGCATAGTATATCAAAAAGACTGCAAGCAATCTGTATTGACTGGATATGGTGAAATATAAATCCTCATTCTCTATTTGTGGCTCTGTTATATGGCTCAGCCTCTGAGAAAATGGTGTGATGACTTCTCAAAATGTAACTGTAACTTGGGACATTGGTGGTGGGAATGTTGCACTGGTGATGGGTGGCGTTCTTTACATGACTGAAACCCAAACACAATCATGTATGTAATCAAGGTGTTTAAATAAAAAAAAAATGTAACTGTAGGGGCTAGCACAATAGCACAGCTGTAAGGCCTTATGTCTTGCACACAGCTGGACCTCAGTTCTATATCTGGCATCTCATATTGTCCCCCAAACCAGGAGCGATTTCTGAGCGAATAGCCAGGAGTAACCTCTTAGCATCAGTAAGGTGGGGCTCCAAAACAAATGGAAAGCAAAAAAAATGAAAAATATGTGAATGTAAGTTACATATGATGTAGCAATTCTATTTCTTGTCATCTACATACAAAACATGCAAAAATGTAATTTAAAAAGATACATGTAAACCTATGCTCATTGCAGCACTAAATAAATACATTGCCAAGAAATGGAAAAATCTAAACATCAGAAGAGGATGACTAGATGTTGTGATATCCATCTATCTATCTATCTATCTATCTATCTATCTATCTATCTATCTATCTATCTATCTATCTATCTATCATCTATCTCTATATCTATAGCTATATCTATATACATATTTGTTTATATATACAATTATTTTTTGGTATTTGAACCTCACTCAGTGATGCTCAGAGGTTATTCCTGGCAATGTGCTCAGAAATCTCTCCTGGCTTTTGGGACCATATGGGACCCCAGAGGATCGAGCCCAGGTCCATCCTGAGTCAGCTGAGTGCAATTGCCCTACAGCTCTGCTAGCACTCTGAACCCTCTATATACACATTTATTATGTCTATGTGTATATCTGTATATAAACGTGATGTATAGCTATATGGATATAGAGGTGTATATACACATGTATATCAATATATAGATATAGGTATAGATATAACAAAATATCATGCATCTCTAAAAATTATGACATCTTGCAATTTGCTGAAACTTCAATTAAATAGAAAATTTCATTCTTGGGCACTTTGGTGGCAGTCAATTTGCATATCAAAATATTAATATTAAAACTACTGTCAGCATGTTTTCTAAATGAAAATCAAAATAACTTCTTATTAACAAACAAAATTACAATATTAAAGATATATGCAATAATTACTTTAAAGAAATATTGATTATAAAGAAAAGAGGAAATGAAAGTGCATAATAGGAACAAAGGAGCAAAGATAGTGAATACATTCCAGAAAGACTGTGTCTTCCAGTAATAAAAGTAATCTGTGTTCTGGACTTAAGATACAGAAAGAGGGGCAGGAGCGGTGGCATGAGCAGCAAGGAGTGGTGGCACAAGCGGTAAGGTATCTGGCTTACCCATGCTAGCTTAGGACGGATAGCAATTAGATCCCCCCGTGTCCCATATGGTCCCCCAAACCAGGAGCGAGTTCTGAGTGCATAGCCAGGAATAACCCCTGAGCATCACCAAGTGTGGCCCTAAAACAAAAAAAATGATACAGGAAGAAAGAATAATGCACTATCAAAATTCAAAATTGAGCAAGTTATTACAATTAAACCATAAAAGGAAAATTTTCTCAAACATTTTTGTTGTGGGATTCTCACTCTGACATTGGAGACATTGGAATAAGCAATATATTGGGGGCAGGGAAGATAGATCCTTGCATATGCCAAACCTGGATGGGTTGGATGATGGAGAGTGAGAGAGAGAGAGAGAGAGAGAGAGAGAGAGAGAGAGAGAGAGAGAGAGAGAGAGAAAGAGAGAGAGGTGGGCAATATAGGTTTTTATCTTTAAAAAAGATCCAGTACCCTATAGGAACTGGAGAACTGGAGAAAAGGGTAAGAAAAAGGCAACAGCCATTATGTGTAAAGCGGACAGTGAGGTGAATCCATTGGGAAAATGTTGAAGCTCTATGGAACAGGATCAAGAGCCAGCCATGTCCAGTAAAGAAGTAGCGCTAAAAAGAGGCAAGTACTAGAATTTCCAATAGCATTCAAGGGAGAAAGTATCACCTATTAGCATAATCTAATGATCTTCCAAAGATAACTAGATATAATTGACAAAAACAACAAAAGTAGAGTTAAAGTATCTACAATATTTATATAGTATTAGACATATCTCTACTATGGGCATATTTTGGCTATAAATAGTTAAAGAAAAAGTGATGAGATGGATAGGAATTTAATGCATACTAACGAGAAAAGTCCTCATACATAAAATGCTTAGCACATGGCTGACCTGGGTTTGATTATTGGTAACCCATATAGTCCATCTCCTTGCACTGTCAGGAGTGATCCTGAGCTTAGCCAGTTGTGTCCCCCCCCAAAAAAGAAAACCACAAAAAAGTGCCTTGGTATATAATGATGTTCTGACATAAAATCAAGAACTAATGCAACTAGTTACATATTTTGATTAATCTTTAGCTTTGTAATTATTACAGAAAAATTCATAGCAATGTCTCTGCTCTAGAGGACAACGATGGAGAGGAAACGTTGACTCTCATCCTAAAGACACATGCACACTGGTTGTATGTTTCAAAAAAATACCTCAGAAAGAAATAAAAAAAATCAAGTAGCAGTGGGAAGAGAAAGGAAAATAAGATAGGATTAATCCATTGATATGTGAAAGGGAATTTACTAAGGGGTATCAACATCTCAAGGAAGCTGAAATCTTCAGTGTTAAGATTTGTAAGTCTATCATTCACACTGAAATGGAAACAAAGAAGGTTGATGCTTGGAGAAAATGAGGACAATTTAGTTAATGTGTAAAGAGCTCAAAATATCCAGGGATAAGAGAGATTACTGAAAACATAATGCAGCCATATAAAAAGGATTACTTTGAAATAAGCTATATTCCTGGGATACTCTCTATAAGCACAAATCTTGATATTTAGAAAGTGTGAGAAAATAACATCTTTGATTTGATAAATGCAGGATTACACACGTGTTAAATCACACTGTTTCTCTACAAATTCTATTTACAGCACACAATTTAGCTATGAAGAGAAGTTAAGAAGAAGGAGAGTGTGATATGGAAAATTGGACATAGATTTCACCACAGGCAAACTCTCAGATATCTTTTGGCAAAGAGTTTTGCTTCTAACCTTCAATTTCCAGGGTGTAATATGGAATAGTAATATTCCTATTTCTCCAGCAGTTGTTAACCCATGGAATAAAATTACATAATCTAAATGATTTTCTCAGTGAAAATGTGCTAGAAAACATGTGCTCTAATGTTCTTCTATCATGTCTTTTCTTATTAACTGCATTTAGTGTGAGTGCAAATTCCTAGAGATCTTCAATGCATAACCTAGAGAATATTTAAAAGGACAAATAATACAGGTCTCTCTTTGGGACTGTAGCTAGTGGTGTTCGGTGGTCACTTCTGGCTGTGCTCAGGGAATCAAATGCAGTGCTTGAAACTGAATCAGTATCAGCAATATGCAAAGCAATTTTCTTAAACTCCAGTTTAAAATTTTAAGGTCTTTTTCTACCACTCAGATCCACAAATCTTATTTTAGAAAAATAATCTGAAATATATTTAACTAAATTTTAAAATCAATTGGTATTGAACATTTTATTAGAATGTTATGTTATTGAAGTGAGGAAATGAAAACTCATATACCATAAAATATATGTTCTATAGTATCATTTTTTGAATTCATAAGTTATGTTAAATTCGTGATGTAACTCAAAGTAGCACTTTCTTTAGTGATCAGTGATATGTCTGGCAAATCATGAGCTACACAATGAAAAGTCATAGATTCAGTGGCTTTAACAGCCATAAATAACAGTTAAAATCTTGGCCAATCTAAACCATTGATTCCAAATTGCTTATAAATCAATAATAGATATAATAATCATATTATGAAACATAAGAATTCTGTTTAAGCTAATTGAATTAGCTAATATCTAATAGTATTTATCACACATTTCAAGGAAAATGCAATTGGAGTAAATGGACCTATATAAAATTCTCATTGTAACCCATAATATTCTGCTGAGTTTCAGTCTTCTGTATTTTCTGGATCTCATCAGATATCACTCTCTCTTCACTTTTGTCATAATGACTTTACTCAGTCCTCTTTGTCTACTATGCTGCTTTTATTCATTATAAACTTAATGCATAATTTTCTGCTATATTCTTCCTCTGCTTCTTCAGCTCACTAACTCAAACCTATTTTTCTATTTTTATTTCAGTCACCCACTGACATAATTCTCAATTCTCCAGACTTAACTAGATTCTCTTTGTCTTGAATGTTGTCCCTTATTTTTTTCTTGGCAATTATTTTTTATTTTTGTTGTTGTTGTTGTTTTGTTTGTTTTTGCTTGTTTTAGCGCCACACCCAGCAGCACTCTTGGGGTTACTCCTGGCTATGTGATCAGAAATTGCTCCTGGCTCGGGGGACCATATGGGATGCCAGGGATCTATCCAAGGTTCGTCCTGTGTCAGCAGTGTGCAAGGCAAATTTGTTATTTTTAATACAATTTTTAAAAGAAATCTCCTAATTTATTATTTTGTAGGCGATGCAACTATTAACAAGCACAAAAATAGGTGCCAAAAGGGGCCACAGCGATAGCACAGCAGGAGGGTGTTTGCCTTGCATGCAGCCGACACAGGACAGACCTGGGTTCGATCCCTGGCATCTCATATGGTCCCCAAGCCATGAACAATTTATGACCACTTAGCCAGGAGTAACCCATGAGCACTGCTGGGTGTTTTGCCAGAAATGGTATAGCTGGATCACCTGGGAGCTCAATTTCCAGTTTTTTGAGGAGTTGCCATATTGTTTTTTATAAAGGCTGGACCCACCAGCAGTTAATGAGAGTTCTTTTCTCTCCACATTCCCGCCAATACTGATTATTCTTGTTCATTATAATGTGTGCAGTCTCTGTGGTGTGAGATGGGACATCATTGTTCATTTGATTTGCTGATGATTAGTTATGTGAGCATTTTTTTATGTCCCTTTTGGCCATTTGTATTTCTTTAAGAAAGTGTCTGTTCATTTCTTCTCCTCATTTTTTGATGGTGTTAGATGTATTTTTCTTGTTAAGCTCTGTCGGTACCGTGTATATCTTTGATATTAGCCCATTATCTGATGGGTATTGGGTGAAGAGTTTCTCCCATTCTGTGGGTAGCTTTTGTATCCTAGACACTATTTCCTTTGAAATGCAGAAACTTCTCAGCTTAATATGGTCCCATCTGTTTATTTCTGCTTCCACTTGTTTGGAGAGTGTTATTTTCTCCTTGAAGATGCCTTTAGTCTCAATGTCATAGAGTGTTTTACCTACTTGATGTTCTATATACCTTATGACTTCAGGTCTGATATCAAGATCTTCAGTCCATTTGCATTTGACCTTTGTGCATGGTATTATATGGAATTCTGAGTTCACTTTATTGCAATGGCTGACCAGTTGTCCCAAAACCACTTGTTGAATAGGCCTTTTTTGCTCTATTTTGCATTTCTTGTCCCTTTATTAAAGATTATTTCATTGTATGTCTGGGGAACATTCTCTGAATACTCAAATATATTTCATTTATCTGAGGGTATGTTTTTATTCTAATACTATGCTGTTTTATTGACACATCTTTGTAAAACAATTTAAAGTTGGAAAAAGTGATGCATCCCATATTCCTGGTCCCATGGGTTGTTCTAGCTATTTGTGATGTTTATTTTCCAAATGAATTTTAGGAGTGTTTGACCCACTTCTTTGAAGAAGGTCATGGGTTTTCTTAGCGGGTTTTCATTAAATCTGTACAATGTTTTTGGGAGTATTGCCAGTTTAATGACCTTAATCATCCCAATTTATGAGCATAGTATATGTCTCCAATTCCTTGTGTCCACTTTTATTTCTTGAAGCATTTTTTGTAGTTTTCTTTGTATAGATTCTTCACCTCTTTAGTTAAGTTGACTCCAAGATATTTGAGTTTGTGTGATACTAATGTAAATAGTTATTTTTTAATGTCCATTTCTTCTCTATCAATATTGGTATTTCTGTGTTAATTTTGTAGCTTGACACTTCGCTATATAAATCTATTGTTCTTAGAAACTTTTTGGTAGAGTCTTTAAGATTTTCTAAATATAGTATCATGCCATCTGCAAACAGTGAGAGCTTAACTTCTTCCTTTCCTAACTGGATGTTCTTGATATCATTTTCTTGCCTAATCACTATGGCAAGAACTTCCAGCAATATATTGACTGGAAGTGGTGAGAGAGGGCAGCCATTTGCTTTTCTTGTTCCACATATCAAAGTCTTTTAATCATTTTCTGGATATGATTTAGCCTTCTAATGATTGAACTAAAAGTATTTCAGGTTCATAGAATGGACAAGGTCTTTTTACTTTGAATCTTAATTCTTTTATTTTTTATTTCTAACTGAAAATCTGTTTATATATATATATCCTGTACACATGCTGAGTTTTATTTCACAATATAAAAGAGATATACTTGTATTAAATTAAGTGTTTAATACCATAGATTCTTTGGAAACTAAATAAACATATTTAAATTAATTAGCCTGTAAGAATGTTTTTGCATTAACTCTTTAAATCTTTATTAAGAGACCCCATTTTACAATAAGTTTGAAAAATTGCATTGTCATTATCCTAAAAGTTTAACTCTCACTATATTCATTTTCATGACAATTTTATTTGAATTTATATTTTGACTAATTGATAAAAAAATTTTACTTCAGGGCCGGAGAGGTGGCACTAGAGGTAAGGTGTCTGCCTTGCAAGTGCTAGCCAAGAAAGGACCGAGGTTTGATCCCCAGGCGTACCATATGGTTCCCCCAAGCCAGGGGCAATTTCTGAGCACTTAGCCAGGAGTAACCTCTGAGCAACAAATGGGTGTGGCCCAAAAATACCAAAAAAAAATTTTACTTGAACAAAATGTACTTTGGAACTCATCTAGGAATATGGGTCACTATATTGATAGCCTGAGGCACCCATTGGTGTGAAAGTATAGCCTAAACAAGCAGTAGAAAAGTGCAGGATATCTATACAAATGAAAGATAGATTATGGTAAGAGGCTTTGTTCATCCATACTAAGAATTTTAGCTGTATTAGTAAGACTAAATGTGAGGAAGGTAAACAAGCATGTTTTAAATACCTTGAATGAATACATTCTAAACATTAGTGTGTATAGGCAAAAGGCTGGCATTATAAAAAGTAAAATTATAATAATAGTCATTTCTGGTAAAGTAATAAGAAGAATATTTACATTTTTAAACAAAATTTCTCAACTTCCTAAAATTACAAAAAATTTAGGAAACTTCATAACAAAATATAGTATATAGCAAAGTCTATAAATTTATATGAAAATATTTTAAGTGCCTCTATTCCCCAAATTAGTTCATCAGTCATACCTTCTCTGTGGTTATCCAGGGTTCATGCTGCTTTAGCAAATGCAAATGCTATTTTTGTCTTTTGACCTTTATTACAGAAGAGGAATATTCTTGTTTTCTTTTGATTAGTAAAAATGAATACTAATGCAATGTTAAAATATAAATTGTTCTAAAAGTGGGTAATACCAATAATGTCAATGAGTAAAGATTGCCTAATGGTCAACAAGAAGATAAATTCCACCACTATCCGTATCCAGGTAATATCTGCTAATAGTGATAAAATACTTAAGTTTTCAATTAAATTGTCTAGAATAAAATGATCAAAGACATGGAAAATTTATATTGTTGACTGTTATATTATTAAATATAGAAAAACACTGAAAATAATGTCATGTTTCATAATAGGGTAATAGTTGAAAAGAGATCAGGGGTTAATGTGTTTACTTTGGACTCCAGTTCCATTCTTGGCACTACAAGTGGGCCATCCCAACCATCACTCCCTTATCACAAGGCGAGAAGTAACCTCTGAGAACCATAAGTGTAATAAATGTGGTACCAAAGTAAAAGCAAACTATAAACTATGTTAGGACTTTGGGAGAACATTTTAAAGAGCTTGAGTACATGCTTCAAATACAGGATAGTCAGGCCCAATTCCCAGTATTGCTGGTCTTCCAAGCACTACCAGGCGTGGACCTGAGCACTATTTCATGAGATGTCTCTGAAAATAGCCCAAACATGAAACAGAAATAAATTTATATCCATCAAAACTGTACCTGAATTAATTATGTTAAGATGATTCTTTTATTCACAAATATTTAATATAATGGTCAAGACTGATTATTCAATTATCTAAAAACGTCAACTCTACATTTGTAGAGAAATAGAAAAGCAAAATATAATAGTTCTCAATTTCAAGTAGATTTTAATTTTGTTTGTGCTATGTTTTTTTACAACAAAGAAAATCACTTTTAGAAATATATTCTTTCTTTGGTAGGCATTGCTCTTAGAAGTTAGAATAAAGTCTGCACTTTGTTAAAGAGTGTCCCAGGAAATCCACATTCCACTTGCTGGATTACTCAGTCCTGTGTGGATTTAACTTTTCATATACATACTCAACTACTCGGAAGGATCGTAAGAGACTTTGCCACACACTGACTTAGCATTTCTCACACATCTCTACGTTAGATACTTTGGAAGGAAATATAGGTATGCTCACTTTCTTATTTACCTCATCTCAATTTCATATGTAAATACAGGTAGAGCCAATGGAATTGGAAAAATGGTTCTAGACGATTTTACCTGTGTAGATAAAATATAAATGTTGTAAAAGAAAGCTATTTTTTTAAGCAGGATAACTTTTGACCTGCACAACAATCTGTTTGAAAATCAAAAAGTTAAGGTTTTTGGAAACTATGTAATTTGGACTTGCTTGTCTATACTCATTCTACTACTAATATGAGGGTACTGAGTTCTCAGTACTTTTCAAAGCAGTTCAATTGTATTTGGTGTTAAAATATTATTGTAATCTTGAAGAATAACTTTTAATAGACAATTGACAAAGGCAAATTTATAAAATTGAATTGGGTAAACTTAAATTTGACTAACATCGAGGAATACATAAATTATCAGATCATAAATAAAAAATAACAAATGAAATTGAGTGGGGCATAGAAAGGATTGTGAACTAAGTAACACTTTTTGATAAATAGCAGTTGAATTATACACTATATTTTCTTTTGTTTCATATATGTAAAGCTAAGATACATTTATATTCCAATCCAATATATCTATAATATAATATCATATTATTCAAGTCTATTATATTTTAGTTCTATAAACCCAGACAGGTTTTGATAGACTATAAAATTAGCTCCAACCAAAACTCAGCCTGGTAGTGGGGTCTTATTAAAATCCTGGAAAACCATATCCCTTCATACCAATTACTGCCTAAGTGGAAGTGACCTTGCCTAGTTCTCTTAAGCATTCCCACTACTGTAAAACTTAATTCAGTTTCCAATTTGGCTCATCTCTCCAAGGTAAAATCAGCTTTATCTACATTATCCAGTGAGTAGATTCTCACAAAGAATCAAATAGTGCTGTGAACTCACGAGGACTTGAGACTTTTCTTAACAAAACCTAATACTGGTGCCAGAGGGATAACACAGCAGGTAGGACATTTTTCTTGCACGCAACTCAACAGGTTCAATCCCAAGCATCCCATATTATTCCCCTGAGTCTACTGGAAGTAAATTCTGAACACAGAACACTGAAACACCTTGAGTACTCATGGATGTGGTAATAAAAAATAAAAAAGAAAAAGAAAAGAAAATCCAACACTGAAAGTCAAATTAGAAGGCTGTTAAATTTGAACAGATTTGCAAGTAAACAAAGGAAACCAAAGTGTCTCCTTATAGGCAATATCTTGTTAAATGTCGTCCTCCCCAGATCAGAGATAAAGCTTTTTACTCCTTCTGGTTAATCATGTTTCTCCAAGCTTTCACAAATAAGACCACAACAAATTAATTAATGTAAAGCTATTCTGAGTTTTACACCCTTATGTAGGCATGATCTGTGTCCTTTTTATAGCATGAAATAATTACAAGCATATCCCAAAGGCATGAAGTCCTTTGGGATGAAAGACTTAAAGGAACTCAAGAAAAGACCACTGCAAATTTAACATCTCCCCCTCAGGAAAAACCCAATTAACTCCTACTTGTGTATCCAATGTGGGACAATGGCAGATATGGAAAATACTCATGCACCTCCCCGCACAAAGCACTCTGGGCTTTCATTCAACTCTGGAAAGCCCTTGTTACTCTCCTGTGCATTTATCTCTCCCTTCCTCTCTTTTCCTTTCTTTATTTCCCAGATAAATTTGCTATACTTCACAAAACAAAAATAGATATTTATGTAATATTTACATACACATAGAAATTTAGTCAGAGATTAACTTTATACTTATCTATGCCCATAAATTTTAATAGATGTTTAAAAAATTCAAAAATTATTGCAATTAAGTAAGAAAAATAAAGAAATAAAAAAGTGCAAAAAGGAAATAGTATTGCATCTCTACAGCCTGTTTTTCCATATTATGTGGTTCATTCTATTCAACAATTCAAAGTGGTGTTTATCATTTCATGGTTGGACACTGCAGCCTGATACAGAAATACCAGGGTTTTCTCAGATAGCCCTTTTAAGGGTGTTGACAATAGAGGAGGACTTAAATTCAGAATGGACTGTGAACCCCTGTCCCCTTACCATTGGAACAAAAGAAAATTCACTTAAATAGTAATTGCCCCCAGTCAGCTGGGCTCAATCTCAATGGGAAGCAGATTGCAGTAGGGAAGGGCATTCTTTCCCTCTAGCCTGCACTTGGTGTCTGTTTCACAGCTACCACTGCCCAGTCTGCTTAACACGGTTTCACAGTACCATATTTCATGCTCCTATGAATTCCTGCCATGATTCTAGAAAAATAACAACAAAACTCTCTCTTATTTTTTGAGAGAGGACACATATAGCTGTGCTCAGAATATTCCTGGCTTTATGCTCAGGGATCACACCTGGTGGCACTCAGGGTTGAAACCTGATATCTGTGTGCAGGGCAAACATTCTATTTATTGTTTTATTGCTCTGTTTGGTTCTTCAGCTTGAGGACTTTTCTATTTAAAAATAATTCATTTATTTTTAATGCATAACAAATAAATGAACATGTAATGCACATTAAGTAATTTTGTGACCTAGTACCATTAATTTTTCAATCAATACTGAACAGCAGTACTGAACTGATTCCAGGGAAACTTGTTGGAGTTGACAACCTTCCCCAAGTTCTCCAGAATGTTACTTTTTTTTAAAGCCTCAGGAATTAAAATTAAAACAAATGCCTTAAGCCTTTTCAAAACTCTACCCCAGAAATAAAAGCCAAGTGCCACTTTTGAGAGCATTTTGGAGAGATATGTTTGACTGAGCTTGAAAATAGCTCTTTAATGTGAACAATTAAAAAAAACATGACAAAACAACTCTAATGTTAATACAAAACAGGTTTCTATCAAGCAAATGTAATTTTTATTAGTTTCTTCCCAAGATTTATAGCTTAGCAAAACTATAGAACAATACCTTCCCTTGATATAAATGCTATTTATGTAAATACAAATGGTGATTTTTGTATTAAAATATTTGGAGAGTGCATTTTATATTACACCACACCTTGTAGTGTTCATGTACTGACACTGGGTAATACCCAGAGATGCTTAGGAGACCATATAATGCTATGAAAGTAATACAGGCTTCCACATACAAAGCATGTTTTCTATTCATTTTATTATCTCTCCAGCTCAAGGTACTAAAATATTAACAAAATTCTCACTGCATATAAAAGTGAATATAATTTGAAAAAAAATTACATGTATTCTCTTTTAACCAGGTAAAATGTGGTTAGATCTAACCAGATTAGATTGTTTTCTGCATTTTATTTTTAACTCTAGTCCTTAAAATAAAAGCTGAAAACAAGGTCCAGAGAAATAGCACAGTGGTAGGGAGTTTACCTTGCATGCGGCTGACCCAGTATGGTCTTGGTTTGATCCCTGGTGTCCCATAGCCAAGAGTGATTTCTGAGTGTATAGCCAGGAATAACCCCCGAGTGCACTGGGTGTGGCCCAAAAACCAAAAATAAAATAAAATAAGTTAAGACATATCATTTTCAGAAGATGATATTTAATGAAGTGTATTAAGATAATTTTTCAAGTAAAATATATGATTATTTTTTAGATGATGGGTATAATATTTTAAAGAATTTCTAAAATAATCTAGATAAATTCTAGATAAAATATGAGCAATGTTGATTATAGCAATTAAAGACTTGAGAAATTACTTAATGCTTGAGAATATTCTAATTAATGAGGCTTTTCTTTTACAATAAGTTACTAGATAACAAACTCAAACATTATTACTCATATCCACTAATCTATTCACGTATTTAAGAGAGTAACAATAATTTGTGTAGGTCCATGTATAAAAATTTTATGAGAGATATGACTTACTTGTTTTTGTATTCAAAACTTAAAGGAAAAATGGAGAATTAAATTTGTATTTTTGTTTTAAGAAAAATAATTAGAAATTTTGTGACAGAAAATTGGACAGCAATAAAGGTCTTAAGTATTAAAAATATTAGCTAACAAGTGCCGCACCTGCACCTGGGACCTTTTGGGCAGGTTTGAGACTGTCCCACCACCCCCCTCCACCCTGCACCTCTGCCTGGGACCTTTGGGGGCACTCAGAGAGGCCGCCCCTCCCACTCTGCCGGTCCGGGAAAGGCACCTGGGACCTTTTGGGCAGGTTTGAGGCCACCCTCACCCCTTCTGCCTACTTGGAAAGCTGCACACCTTGGCCTGGGACCTCTGGGCAGGTTTTTGGAGTTTTTTGTTGTTGGTGGTGGTGGTGGTTTTTTTTTCTTCTTTTTTTTTTTTTGGTTCTTGAGTCACACTCAGAATCATTCAGGGGTTACTCCTTGCTCTATGCTCAGAAATTGCTCCTGACAGACTCGGGGGACCATATGAGATGCCAGGATTTGAACCACTGTCCTTCTGCATGCAAGGCAAATGCCTTACCTCCATGCTATCTCTTCGGCCCCCTTCCCCCAGTGAACACACCAGATAGTTTAACTTACACCACATAGGTCCAGTCAGCTCAGACCAAACATTCAATTTCCTCAGATAATCTAGAACCCATAAAATAGGATAGCATAACACTGAAGCAATTTATAATATCTCTATCATACTTAGACAAGCCACCTGGATAAGGAAAAATAAACTCTAAATCGAATATACCTTCAAGCACCTCTAATACAACCAGTACAGCAGACCACTTTATTAAAAAAAATCAGAAAACTCAACATTCAAAACCACCAGATGTGAAATAATATGGGTAAACTAAGGAAGACATTAGCAGCTAGGGAAATGGAGAGAAATCTTATCAAGTTTTCAAGTCCACCAAAATGCACAAGCATAATATGTGAGAACCTAAAAGCATCAATGATTGCCCTATCAATGGAAATCAAGGAATCACTAGCCTGCTAAATATACATAAGAAATCCATAGGTGAACAATTTAGCCAACTCAAAGAACTTTTACAAAAGATGAAAGGATTCATACAATTGGGACTAAGGGAAATAAAAAAAAAACATGTTAGCAAGCCATAATAGCAGAATTACACAGTTAGAAGAATGCATAGAGGAAGTTGAGGAAAAACTACAAAACAACAATGACAAAGAAGTCAATAAGAAAGCAAGAAACAAAACATTGGAAGAAAAAGTTAGATACATAATGAACAAAGGTAAAAGAAATAAACTACGACTTGTAGAAATACCAGAAGGGGAGGAAAAAGGGAAAGAACAAGTAGTGAGGGAATTAATAGCAGAAAATTTTCCCACCCTTTGAAAAGAGACACCTGTGCAAATCCAGGAGGCAAAAAGAATTCCTAATAAAATAGACCCTAGCATACCAACACCAAGACATATTGTAATCCAAGTGGCAAAAACAAAACAAACCAAAACAAACCAAAAAAACAAAAACAAAGAGAAAGATGAATTCTTTAAAGCAATAAGGGAGAAAAAAAGTCACTCAAATACAAAGAAAGAGACATAAGAATCAAACCAGAGCTCCATTTTGAAACAATTCAAGCAAGAAGACAGTGGAGTGACATATTTAAACTACTAAATAAAAGAAACTTCCAACCTAGTGTAGACTCCCCAGCAAAACTTTCATTCATATGGGAAGAACTAAAAACATTCTTAGACAAAAAAGAACTTACACCATTTGCGCTAACCAAACCATCTCTAAATGAACTACTCAAAGATGTACTACACAATCCAAACCCCCGATTATAAAAACAACCATTCTACTCTATATAGTAGCACAACAGCCCTCTCTGAAGGTAATCTCCTTAAATGTCAACAAACTAAATTCCCCCATTAAAAGACACAGAGTAGAGGGGTAGATTAGAAAAACAAAAACCAGAAATATGCTGCCTCCAAGAAACACACCTAAAAGAACAGGATAGGCACAGGCTTTAAATTAAAGGATGGAAATAAATTATTCAAGCCAATGAAAAACAAAAAAAGCCGGAAAAGTCATTCTTATATCAGACCAAATTGCGTTCAACCTCAAGAAAGTGCTCAGAGACCAAGAGGGTCACTACTGATCAGAGGAGCATTAGACCAAGAAGTACTAACTTTGATCAATATTTATGCACCGACTGAGAGCCAACAAAATATGTAAGGCATTTTCTCAGAAATCTAGAGACATATATGGAAGGAAATGTGATAGTAGCAGGAGATTTCAATACTCCACTGGCACCGCTTGACTGATCTACCAAGCAGAAAACTAGCAAAGACATAAATGAGAAATTAGAGGAAATAAAACTAATGGACCTATACAGGGCTCTCCACCAAAAGACAGCAGAATATATATTCTTCTCAAATGCACATGGAACCTTCTCTAGAATAGATCATGTATTAGAATACACATATAACGGGGCTGGAGAGATAGCATGGAGGTAAGGCGTTTGCCTTTAATGCAGAAGGTCATCGGTTCAAATCCCGGCGTCCCATATGGTCCCCCGTGCCTGCCAGGAGCAATTTCTGAGCATGAAGCCAGGAGTACCCCTGAGCACTGCCGGGTGTGACCCAAAAACCACAAAAAAAAAAAAAAAAAAAAAGAATACACATATAACTTGCACAAAGTCACAAACATAAGAATTATTAGAAGCACCTCATCAGATCATTATGCAACAGAGATCCAGATTGATTGTAAAAAGAAATTGTGGAGAAAACACAACACCTGGAGATTAAACAACATAGTACTTAACAACAGCTAGATCAAAGAGAAAATCAAGGAAAAAATAAAAAGATCCCTTGAGATGAATGATAATGACAAGACAAATTGTCAAGATATGTGGGTCACAGCAAAACAGTAATTCGGGGCTTATGTTAGGAGAGTGGAAAATGACAAAAATCAACAGTTTCAAGAACTTGTTAAGGAGCTGTAAAAATAACAACAAAGAAACCCAAACACAGCCAGAAGAAAAGATATAATAAAAACCAGAACAGAAATAAACAACATAGAAACAAAGAAAACAACACAAAAATCAATGAGATCAAGAGTTCATTTCTCAAAAGAATAAACTAGCTAGATAAACCGCTGCAAGACTCAAAAAAAGGGGGGGTATAACCAAATAAATAGGATCACAAATGAAAAGGGAGAGATTACAATAGAACACCAAGAAATTCAAGATATCATGAGGGCATACTATGAACAACTGTACTCATTTGGGCTAGAGGACTCTGAAGAAACCGACAGATTTCTAGAAAATTATCATCTTCTGAGACTAGATAAGGAGGATGTAGAAAGCCTAAACATTCCCATCTCATCTGAGGAAATTGAAACAGTAATTAAGAAACTCCCAAGAACAAAAGTTTAGATACAGATGGTTTTACAGATGAATTCTATCAAACATTCAGAGAAGAATTGTAACCACTGATCCTCAGGCTCTTCAAAAACATTGAAAAAACAGAAATCCTTCCTAACTCCTTTACAAGGTGAATATCACACTCATTCTCAATGATAGCAAAGACACTGCCAAGAAAGAAAACTACAGGCCAATCTCACTAATAAACATAGATGCAAAAATACTTAAAAAAATATTAGCAAATAGAATTCAACAATACATCAAAAAGATTATACACTATGACCAAGTGGGTTTCATATCAGTGATGCAAGGATGGTTCAACATATGCAAATCAATCGACATCATACATCACATCAACAAGAAGACAAAAACCACATGATCATATCAATCGATGCAGAGAAGGCATTTGACAAAATTCAATACCCATTCATGCTAAAAACACTCAGCAAAATAGAATTTTAAGGAACTTTCCTCAAAATAGTTACAGCTATCTATAAAAAGCCCACAGCCAACATTATACTTAATGGTGAAAAAAATGAAGACATTTCCACTAAGGTCAGGAACTATACAAGGCTGCCCACTTTCTCCACTCCTATTCAACATAATTTTAGAAGTATCAGACAAGAGAAGGAAATTCAAGAAATCCAGATAGGAAAAGATGAAGTCAAACTATCTTGTTTTTCAGATGCTATGATAATATACATAGAAAACCCTAGAGAGTCCACAGTAAAACTTTGAAACAATAAGCCAATACAGCAAAGTGGCTGGCTACAAAATCAATACACAAAAGACATTCCTCTATACAAATTAGCATTTCTTTATACAAATAGCATTCTTCTATACAAATAACAAAGAAGAGGAGAAAGACATTAAAGAGTTGATCCCATTTAAATAGTAACTAAAAATATCAAGTACCTGGGAATCAACCTGACAAGAGAAGTGAAAGACCTATACAATGAAAACTTCAAAACACATCAGAAAGAAATTGAACAGGACCCAAGGAAATGGAGGAACATCCCCTGCTCATGGGTAGCTAGAATCAACATAATCAAAATGACTGTCTTACCTAAATTACTATATAGATCCAATGCAATCATTATCTAAATTCAGACATCATTTTTTAAGGAACTAGAAAATTTAATTATAAAATTTATCTGGAATCATAAAAGACCTAGGTTAGCCAAATTCATACTAAAAAAAAAGAAACTGGGTGACATTTCTCTACCTAACATGAAGCTTTCTTAGAAAGCCATAATCCTCAAAACAGCATGGTACTGGAACAAAGACAGAGTATTAAACCATTGAATTAGAAGAGAATATCCAGAGATATTCCCCA
Source organism: Suncus etruscus (assembly GCF_024139225.1). Lineage (NCBI taxonomy): Eukaryota > Metazoa > Chordata > Mammalia > Eulipotyphla > Soricidae > Suncus > Suncus etruscus. The sequence goes on from NC_064858.1 coordinate 45,814,844, forward strand.
AAATATATAGGCAACTTATATATGATGAAAGATCCAAGAACCTGAAATAGAACAAGACAGTCTCTTCAGCAAATGGTGTTGAAATAACTGGATAAACACCTGTAAGAAGTTAAAGATTGATCCATACCTCACACCCCACACAAAAATTAACTCAAAATGGATTAAAGACCTGGAAATTAGACCCAAATCTATAAAGTTTTTTGAGGGAAAAATAGGCAGAACAACTACAAGACTTATACCTCAAAAAAGTCTTTGATGATGAAATGACAATGCCAAGAGTAATAGCATAATAAATGAGACTACATCAAACTAAAGTGTTTCTGTATGGCAAAAGAAACACTGGCCAAAACTAAAAGACAGCTAACAGAATGAGAAACAATTTTCACATTCGACACATCAGATAAAGGATTGATATCTAGGTTATAAAAAGCACTCAGAAAAGTGAGCCCCACAAAACCTAATCAAACCATAGATAAAAATGTGGAGAAGACATTTTCCAAAGAAGACAAACAGATGGCCAAGAGACATGTGAAAACATGTTCACCATTACTCATCATTAAAGAAATCCAAATAGGGCCGGGCGGTGGCGCTGGAGGTAAGGTGCCTGCCTTACCTGCGCTAGCCTTGGACGGACCGCGGTTCGATCCCCCGGCGTCCCATATGGTCCCCCAAGCCAGGAGCGACTTCTGAGCGCATAGCCAGGAGTAACCCCTGAGCGTCACCGGGTGTGGCCCAAAAACCAAAAAAAAAAAAAAAAAAAGAAATCCAAATAAAGACAAAAATGAGGTACCCCCTAACACCAGTGAGGATAATGGGACCAATCTCTGTTGGTGGGGATATGATAAGAAAGGAACTCTCATCCACTGCTGGTGGGAATGCTGCCTGATCCAACCCCTATGGAAATCATTATAGAGGGTGCTTAGTAAACTCAGAATTGAGCTGCCATATGATCGAGTATTCACAATCCTGGGTATCTATCCCCAAGATGAAAGAATATCCATCCCAAAGTATGTATGCACTCCACTATTTATCGCAGCACTCAGCACAATAGCCAAAAATTGGAACCAACCTCAATGCCCAACAACAGATAAATTTATCATGAAGACATGGTATTTGTACACAATGGAATACTACATAGCAGTTAGAAATGATACAATCATGGAATTTGAAGCAATATGGATGGATCCTGAAAATATTATGTTAAATGAAGTAAGCCAGAAGAAGAAGGATATATACAGAATGATAGCACTTCTTTGAGGAATTTAGAATATATATATACCATAGCCACATATAGTAATCCATGAACAAATCTAAGTGTCTAAAGGGTAAAAACTCCAAACACCAATATAAAATGAGAAGAAATGTTCAAATGAAATGGAAAGGGGCAACACAAAGACATAATGACCCATTATAACTTAAAGAAACCAGCAACAATGGAAACAGCAGTTTTGTGTGAAAATGTATGCAATCAGCCTCTAACCACAAAGGTCTATAATAATGTCCTAATGTATTTATCCACAGAAGCAGGTGCAAAACATCATTGGAATCCTGAACTTACACTAACAATATGCTTTACTAACAATATGCTTTAATGCCTTAATTTTATCACATATAAAATAACCTATTAGCTTCTTTGTTCACAGGGGACCTCAGAAACAAAGGGTGGACACCCTAATTTTAAACCACGGTGTTCAATCATACTGGATCTCATATACAGTAACCATTATGTCATTGTCTTGATAAAAATACTTGAATGTACTCGCTTTTTTTTTTCATTAGGACCCAAAGCATATGATCATTGAGACCACTGGAACAGTCAATGACACACCAAAGACTTATGCTACAGGTCCCACTCATCGAACACGTTGTGGAAAATCTTTACTACCTTTTTTTCTCATTTTCTTTCTTCTTCCCTCTACTTTTTTCTTCTCTTCTTTCTTCATCAATTCAATCTATGTTAAAAAATAAAAAACCTCTCACTGTCAGTTGCTCCTTAGGAAAGGTACCTCTATACTTAAGATGCAGTGCAGGAGAGTACATAGGGTAACCACATCCTATAGTCCCCACTGCCACTAGTACTCTAGATGCGAAATACGTGCTTAACCCAAATAGCTCCAGTCACTATATAATCCTGAAACTTTAATTTAGCAAAGACCACCCTGTCAGTGAATAAGAGCCTTGAAAGGGGAAACCCCTCCCATACCGATGCACTGGCCAAATCCTCTTTAACTTACATTCACCATTTTTTACTTATTCTTTTGCTCTCTTCTTTCTTATTTACTGTTTTCCCTTACTTTCTGTCCTAAGCCATATTACAACCAATTATTTATCTTTCTTAACTCAATCATAAGTTAAGAGTTAAGACCCAGCCTTTGAGAGTCAGGCCTCCAACAGCAACCTAAAAATAGAACACTAATATCTGTCTTCAAGTTGGCATGAGTCTGTAGACAGTGGACTCCTCACTGATTGCCAAACCCAAAATGTAAACAAATCATACCTAAAATGTATATAGCCCCTCATATATTTTACCTCCTCCCCCTTCAGAAATCCTTCTATCCTCTTATCCCTCAATCCTGATCTATTATCCTTCTTTATTTAATCCTCTTTACCCTCAGTTATTAACCCATTAGGTACCAAGTCCAAACTTCTGCCCCAATAAACCACCACCAAGCTCCCAAACTCCAAGAATACCCTCCCAACCCCACAACACATGCCTCGGCAAGAAATTACAACCAACACATCTGCTGATTCATACTTTATGGCTCTCTTCTTACCCTGCATACTACCAATTCAGCCCCAGTAGGACCCCAGTTCAAGGATACTTCCCTCATGGCTACAAATAATTTCACAAACCCAACAAGACATGACATGTGATGAAAAAAATGCCCTGGACTCCGACTTCCACAAGAATATCTCAAAAGACTCAACGGGAAGCCTATATTTCTCTTATGTATTTAATACCACCTAGTTTGTTTATCCCCAAAAGTAAGTTAGCACCAACTTGTACCAGTTTTAACGTAACATCCTGACAGGAAACAGCAACAACTTGAGCTGAGAGTGGGATTCCCTATCCCACACCTAAGGGCATGATACAATTGGGAGACATGTCATCCATTGCCCTAAGCAAAACCGAAATTACTATTTAGAGAAGACTGACTTTGACAAACATGGTCTGGACAAAACCTATCGAGGGACCAATGAAGAAGTTCCTAGCCTAGGCCTCAGCCTAGAATTTGTACAAAAACCAAGATCTCTAATTTTAGAGGTCTGACTTTGACAACTGTGACTGAGCAGAAATTCTGAAACCATGCTGAAAGACTATATCCTAGGCACTGTCCTAGGATATGAACAAAAACCAAGACCACTAATTACAGAAGACTGATTACAACAGTAATGGAACAGAATTCTTAGAACCATAAGGAAAACTTTCTCCTAGCCTTCACACTATGACCTACACAAATAACAAGAGCTTCAGCTACAGATGCAGGATGTCATCATCCACATATGAGTGGAAAGATTCCTGTCATTATAAAAAAGACCTTACGGTATGTATATGAGTGAGTATGTTGTCTGTAGTTGTTCCCATGGCAGTATGCTTCAAGGGCAGAGAAACCCTGTATCTCTTTTTTTTCTTTATTTGAATATCTTGATTACATAAATGGTTGTTATTAGGTTTCAGTCATGTAAAGAACACCCCCTTCACCAGTGCAACATTTCTGCCACCAATGTCCCAAATCTCCCTCCATCCCACGCCACCCCCACCTGTACTCCAGACAGGCTTTCCAGTTCCCTCATTCACTTGATTATGGTAGTTCTCTGTGTAGTTATTTCTATAGCTGTACTCACCACTCTTTGTGGTGAGCTTCATGGAGTGAGCTGGTGTTCCAGCCCTCCTCTCATTGTCTCTAAGGATTGTTACAAAAACGACTTTTATTTTTCTTAAAACCCATAGATGAATGAGACTGTTCTGCGTCTTTCTCTCTCTCCTTCTGACTTAATTCACTCAGCATGGTAGATTCCATGTACATCCATGTATAGGAAAATTTCATGACTTCATCTCTCCTGACGGCTGCATAATATTCCATTGTGTATATGTACCACAGTTTCTTTAGTCATTTATCTGTTGAAGGGCATCTTGGTTGTTTCCAGAGCCTGGCTATTGTGAATAGTGCTGCAATAAATATAGGCGTGAGGAAGGGGTTTTTGTATTGTATTCTTGTGTGCTTAGGGTATATCCCTAGGATTGGAATAGCTGGGTCAAATGGGAGCTCAATTTCCAGATTTTGAAGGAACCTCCATATCGCTTTCCATAGAGGCTGTACTAGGCGGCATTCTCACCAGCAGTGGATATGAGTTCCTTTCTCTCCACATCCCCGCCAGCACTGATCGTTCTCATTTTTTATGATGTGCGCCAATCTCTGCGGTGTGAGGTGTTATCTCATCATTGTTTTGATTTGCATCTCCCTGATTAGTGACGAGGAGCATTTTTTCATGTCTTTTGGCCATTTGTAATTCTTTTTTATCAAAGTGTCTGTTCATTTCTTCTCCCCATTTTTTGATGGGATTAGATTTTTTTCTTGTAAAGTTCTGTCAGTGCCCTGTATATTTTGGATATTAGCCCCTTATCTGAAGGGTGTTGGGTGAATAGTTTCTCCCACTCAGTGGGTGGCTCTTGTATCCTGGGCACTATTTCTTTTGAGGTGCAGAAGCTTCTCAGTTTAATGTATTCCCATCTGTTAATCTCTGCTTCCACTTGTTTGGAAAGTGCAGTTTCCTCCTTGAAGATGCCTTTAGTCTCAATGTCATGTAGTGTTTTACTGACGTGTTGTTCTATATACCTTATGGTATCCGGTCTGATATCAAGGTCTTTAATCCATTTGGATTTTACCTTTGTACATGATGTTAACTGGGGGTCTATGTTCGCTTTTTTGCAAGTGGCTAACCAGTTCTGCCAGCACCACTTGAAACCCTGTATCTCTTAGGCCAAAGGAATTCCCGTTCTAATTTTCCCAATATTTACCGTGTCTATGAAAAGAAATAGAAGTAGAAGTAAAGAAGAAGAAGAAGAAGAAGAAGAAGAAGAAGAAGAAGAAGAAGAAGAAGAAGAAGAAGAAGAAGAAGAAGAAGAAGAAGAAGAAGAAGAAAGAAGAACCACCTTTTTTATTGTAAGAATTTATTCAAGAGACAAAATTGATTAACATGAGGTAAACTAACATAACATAATATAGTGACATAACAACATATAATATAATTGATATAATAATACATGTAAGTCAAAGAAAGTTTCTAATTAAAAACATACATTTTTCCATAATGGCTTACATATCTTTCACAGTAGTACTTTAGATACATATTAACATTGAGTCACCCCCTTTTTAAGAAGTTGCTTGTCTGGTTTTTTTTTTCCCATAGCTGATGGTTTTGTTTTTGGTTTATTCTTTTTGTACTTTTGTTGTTACTCCCTTATTGTTTTTTGGTTTTGGTTTTTTTTGTTGCCCTTTTCTTATTTTTTCTCTTTCTTCTTCTAAATGGATATTATAACACCTAGATGGACTCCTTCTAGTTTTTCTATTTTTTGTTTGCCTTTTTTTTTCTCCCCAGATGGTACGAAGACCAGACAGTGCATTTGGTGGAATAAAAAATGATCAGACTTGAATACCAAATTCAAAGTCAATGACAATAGAATCAATAACCAATCTACAACAAGCTGTACAAGTGGGAAACAGTTCCACCATAATTACAGGAGGTGAAGGTGAGAGATGTAGGATGCATGATGGGAACAAGGATGAGGAAGTACAACACTGGTGGTGGGAATGCCCCTCGTTCATTTTCACTATATGCCTTAAATATTACTGTGAAAAATTTGTAATTCATTTTACCACAATAAAAATTTAAAAAAATATATTAGCTGGGGCCAGAGAGATAGCATGGAGGTAAGGCGTTTGCCTTTCATGCAAAGATTGGTGGTTCAAATCCTGGCATCCAATGTGATTCCCTGAGCCTGTCAGGAGTGATTTCTGAGCATAGAGCCAGGAGTAACCCTTGAGCATGGCCGAGTATGATCCAAAAACAAAAGAAAACAAAAATATTAGCTAACAAATGTTTATTTTAAGGGGAGTCCTTCACTGTGAAGAAGAAAAAAATCTTGAGTACAGCAATGTTGCTCAGTGATAGTAATCTTGACGTATTTGAAGCCATGAATTTGATGCCTGACATTTCCAAAACCATTTAATGTCTCAAGCAAGTGCAGACCTCTAAGACACCACAATAGATTACTTTAAGAAAACATTAGAAATAAATTATACAAATGGAAAGTATTACTATACCCACTAGATTTCTGCTGAGTTTTGGAATGTTGAAGTATTAAAAATATCTTCCTTCTTAAAAAAGAATAGAAGAAAATGTGTCTCCACTTTATGTTCTCTATGTGTTTTTGTGTTGTTCTTAAGCCTTTCAAATTTGGACCAGAACACATGGCTACTTAGCTAAAAACCATATTTCCTGTTTTCACTTATTTCTATATAGTGTTTTATAGTGAAAACCACAAAAAAGTGTTCAGCCTCTAAATCATTTTCTTAAAAATTATACTGCTGTTGAAATATTCTCATTCTTGGGAAACAGAATGTCTTGCAGATATTAATCTCAAAATTGGAATTATGTATTAAAAGATGATCTCCCTATCTGATCAGATTTCTTGAGGTTCCACACTTCTGATTACTGATACTCTTACATCTGATCAAAGGTCCTATATACATCAAGCTTTTTTTTGTAATAACCTTTACTTAATAAGGACTTCATCATATGTGGTGCGTTTCTATAAAAATAAAAATGAGGGTTATAGACTACAAGGATGCAAGTGATAAAGACTAGAAAATTCATAACTTTTGTAAAGGCAAGGAAAACTAATAAAACTATCCATTGTAAAAAAGTTTATTTCTATAAAGGTTTATGAAAATAATAACTAGATTAGTTGTTCCTTAAGAATTTGTTAAAATATGAGAGACAAATGGCCTTGAACAAGAATTTCTTATATGCTGGAAAGATAGAAAAATATTATAAATTGATTTTAAAAAGCCTAAATATTAAGTATAAGTATTATATTTATATACTATTATTAAGTATAAGTATTAAGAATAATAGTACCTATTATAAAAATTATAAAAATATTCCACTTATTATCCCCAACTATTAGAAATTGAAATTTCCAATATCTCTTAAAATATCCAATTATATATAGTATTAAGAGGCAGGGTTTAGGAAATAATTGGTTATGAAGGTGGATACCTTATAAATGAGGTTTATACTGTAATATAAAGTATCCCTTAGTCTTTTATCATAAAAACAGAGTTTTCTTGTCATAAAAATGAATTCACTTGTCATGTCAAAACTATTTTTGCCTGGAAATGGTTCTTTGGCAAATACCATGATTCTGCTATCATGATCTTAACTTGCCCAGTCTCCAGAAATGATAGAAACATTTTTTTTCCTCAGAGGTGATTTTCTTGCTGTGTTGCATGGTTGGAAGTAAAGTTACTAGGATCCATACCTTCTTAAAGATATTCTATTCAGAGCTGCACCTAATAGTGGGAGGTGAGAGGAGTAGAGACATAGAAGGGAGGGTGGCTTAGGCTGGAAATATGGTGCAGAGATGAACTCAGCTTAGGGCACACACATGGGCACTACAATATTTTGAGTTATCTTTCTGCATCAAAATAACACATGTACTCTGCGCTATTTTGGGCGGGGGGAATGAATGGGTCACAGAACCCGGAAGCACTCAGGGGTTACTCCTAGCTGTGCACTTAGAAATCATTCCTGCTAGGTTCTGGGTACCATATGGGATGCGAGGAATCGAACTGGTTCCATCCAGTGTTGACCTTGTGCAAGGCAAATGCCCTATCCCAGTGCTATCTCTTTGGCCCCTGTGGTATTAACTGAGCAGACAGAAGAATTGCTTGGAGATCTTCTCAGGAGTACCTCATTTAAATTTCTCAGTTATAGAACAAGGACTCTATCTGCATACAAAAATAAAAATAATTTTAACATTGTACCATAATAACCTAGAGTTTCAGAGAGATAAAATATCATTGAGAGTGAAAAATCTCTTGGTATAAGAAGTATTTAAATAGAACTCCTAAGGAAAATTCATGGAATATTTTTAAGAGAGTTAAAATTGTTAAAATAGATTTTTAATTTTAATAAAGTCTGGTTTATAAGAAAGAAAAATAGGTCCCACATGTGTATCAGCAGAGAACATTTGAAAATCATACAAGCCCCAAAGAGAGTATTTCTCCAAAATTCATTTCATATTTGTTCACAACATGTAGAGATTTTAAGGTAAATTTATAATATTTCCAGATATCATGGGTGACATGGTCAAGAGAGTTAATTAAAGGAGTAAAAAGAGAATATATCTAAGCAAAAAAAAAAAAGGTATCTGAAGATTCATACATATTATTCCAATGGGTCACTGAGCACTTTGTTTTTATTTTACCACTGGATAATTTTTTTGTACTATCATTGTATGATTTGTGATGAGATTGAAATTAGTAAAGATAACTCATCTCTTAGTTAAGAGACAGAATGAAGATAATATGGTCCTGAAGCAAATGTAGACTTAAGGTAGTTGCAGAAAATTTAAGAGGCAGAAGATAACTCCAATCTTAATCCGTTGCTAATCCATACTCCACAAGCTGACCATAAATCAGAAAAAGAACAGGGTAGTAATTATGTAGTTGTGACAAATTATTTTTTTGACTTTTTTTTTTGGTTTTGGGGTCACACCCGGCAGCACTGAGGGGTTCTTCCTGGCTCTATGCTCAGAAATCGCCCCTGGCAGGCACAGGGGACCATATGGAATGCCAGGATTTGAACCACTGTCCTTCTGCATGAAAGGAAAACACCTTCTCTCCATACTATCTCTCCAGGCACAGTTTTTGATATTTTTGCAGTTAATCTCTATCTTAACTGTCTTACTTTTAATGATTTTAGAACATATGAGTAGTTTTCATTCTGCTTTAAAAGTGTTATTTATATGTTTCTGCATTTTAGCCTGTAATACTTGCTCAGTATGTTCTTTTTAACTTTCATTCAAAACAACAGGTACAGATGGTTCATTAATAGCAAATAAAAAGGCAAATTAAAATTATGCAAAACACTTTGGAAAACAAATCATTTCATTGCCATCTCAAGGAAAAGTTATGTGTTTTAAATCTAATGCGATAAGACTTTCTGCTGACACTAGTCATCTAAACAAAATGTCCTACAATCTGAATTATCTGCTTTTGGCAGGAATGATTGAATAGCTAATTGATTTTAATAAATAAATGCTATGAATAGGATTTCAATCTGTCATGGTTAGACCCAGAATTTTTATATTCTTTGATAGACAATGACATTGAAAACCTCACGTTTATGCCTCCTCTCTGCAAGCAGATAATATTTAACTGCTTACATAATAGAATTGTATTATTTATTATAAAAACATTTTGATCATTACACTTTTTAAAGAATAGTGTTTAAGAAGGTTTTGTTAAACAAATTAAAATAAAAAAGGGGGCCAGAGTTGTGGTACAACTGTAAAGCGTCTGCCTTGCTCATGCTAGCCTAGGACGGACAGTGGATGGATCCCTAGGCATTTCATATGGTCCCCCAAGCTAGGAGTGATTTCTGAGCACATCACTGGATGTGGCCCAAGAAACAAAACAAAACAAAACAAAACAAAAGGTTTTGTTGAAGAAATCACTGTAGTGCAGTAAAAAGATATGAGTGAATACATGCAATTTTAAATTTACCATTTAGGTTCTGTTATTTGTGTGATTGAGTCATTTAAAAGTCTTATTTACACCTGGCTTTGTGCTCAAGGATACTCCTGGCAGTGCTTCAAAAACATATATGGTGCTGGAGATCAAACCTGATTCAGCTACATGCAAAGCAAGAGCCTTACCCATTGTACTATCTCTCGAGCATAATGACACATTTCATTTTAGGAGTAGGGAATTATATTTGTTTCAGTCACAACTGGCTGTAATCAAGACTTATGACTAAATAAACTCAAGGATCACTTCTAGTGGAGATTGGGGGACTCTACGTGGTGCCAAGAACTGAACCTGTTTGAGTTCAGTGCACTCTGCCCTTTGTACTATCTTTTTTGTTTAATAATTTTTATTGTGACCAAAGTAAATTATGGATATTTCACAGTAATATTTAAGGTACATAGTGACAATAGATCAGGGTCATTTCCACCCCCAGTGTTGTCCTCCCTCCAACCCTGTTACCTGCATGCATTCCATGTCTCTCTCATTTGACCCCAGGCTGCTAGTGTAACTGGTTCCCTCAGTGTATAGCTTGTTGTAGATTGGGTATCGATTCTGTTGTTGATTGATCATTTTTTATTTCCACTCAATGTTCATACAACTATTTGGTCCTGGTACCATCCATTGTCTTTCCCCTCCATTTATGAGGCAGAACAAGATGATTCAGTTATGTGATTCTCTGTTGGAAACAAAAAAACTGAGAGGAGGCCATCTAGAGAGGCTATACATATATAAAGGGAAGGAAAGCTTGTGTGGTAAGTACCTTTACAGTCCCTTGATAATAAATTTCTAAAGAGATGAAAAGCTGGACTAGAGCAATAGCACAGCGGTAGGGTTTTTTCCTTGCATGCGGCTGACCGGGGATGAACCCGGGTGAAAGCTCCCGCATTCCATATGGCCTCCCAATCCTGCCAGCAGTGATTTCTGAACACTGAGTTAGGAATAACCCTTGAGCACTGCTGGGTATAGCCAAAAACATAAACAAACCAATAAAGAGATGAAAAATTCTCAAGAGATATAGAAACAAAAATGAAGGATGAAGAACCATTCTGAAGGAAGATATACAAATGACTATACAATGATATCCAAACAAATGAAGAAAGCCTCTACACTAATACCCTATTAGTATACTAAAATGAAATATGTATTTGTATTCATATATATGTATGTATTTGGAACTATTCACAGTTGCTAAGATCTGGAAACAGCAGTAAAGAATTCTGATAACACAATCTTCTGAATACATTTATTTTTTTTCTACACCCTCAAATGTGTTATCTAACTTTGGGAAAGGACTAGGTTAATACTACTCAAGACATATTTCTTAAAGTAATTATGTAGTATATATAGAAATATCATACTACATTGTTAATTTATTTTTAGAGATTGCAGGACTCAATTGCAGGACTCAAACAATGAGCATAATCAGATTATATGTAATCAACAAAGGAGAAAGCAGGTTACCTACGTATTTCAGGAGCAGCTGTGCATTAATTATGCAATAATTAATTTCCTCTGTGTGTGTGCAGGTGACACATATGCAGACAGAATGCTTTCTTCTTGGGAATTTTTCTCCATTCTTATTTGGCAATTTAAAAGAACTTCAATTTCCTGGAAGTTATTTGGACCTATTACACACTAAGATGCATAGTTTTTGTGTTTAGAGTAACTTCTCTGTTTTTCTCATAATAAATACTAAGTCAAATTTCATTCCATTTACAAAATCTATTTGTAGTAAAACAACATTTAAGAAGAAAGCATTCTGTATTCATAGCACAAAAGAAATTCTATATTGAGCAACACATTTCTGATATTACTGTGGAATTCTGAGATGAAGGCTATTCAAAGAAGAATGGTTTTCCTGGGGCCCATTTTTCTCTTAGTTTATCATTTAAAACACTTTGAAAATTTTCATGGGGCTTAATGACAGGTACCTAGGGAAGAAATACTACTGATCTGTAGGCTCACAGAAACGTCATTCTTCACTGTTTTGGGGGTACTGGGAAAACATTTTTAGCTTTTATCACCATTCTAAAGTGATAAAAAAAATCCTCTTAGAGTCAATGGGAGTTGCATTTAAAATCATTTTTGTAGGAAGCAGAGTAATTTGAGAAACTGAGCTGTAGATCATATTTGAATGTTTCAGACAGACAATGTTTACTTTGCTTTTTCTTGGTGTGTGTGGTTTATGTATGTGTTTGTGTGTGTGTGTGTGTTGAGCAAAACTAAATTTCATAAAATAGAATAAAAATGTTAATCATCACTGCTTACTCAGGAAAAAGTAGGGAATTATTAGTTCACACCAATCAGAAAGATCTAATGATTTTGTTCAGAGATGTATGTAGAAATGTCCTAATGTTTTGGTTCAGAAAATTTTATGGAAAAGGAAGTTGGATGATCTAGGTTCATATTGCAGTGCTTGGTGCTCTAGACTCATAATACTCAGTGTAAGAATGTTCAGCAACTAAATTTCAAATTATGTTTTTTTTGGGGGTGGGTGGGTGGACCACATCCATTGACACTCAGCAGTTACTCCTGGCTATGCACTCAGAAATCGCTGCTGGCTTGGGAGACCATATGGGATTCCGGGAATAGAACCCAAGTTTGTCCTGGGTCAGCTACATGCAAGGCAAACGGCCTACCACTGTGCTATCGCTCCAGCCCCAATTTCAAATTACGTTTATCTACAGAAATGTTCTAATGTTTCTGTTCAGAGAAGCCGACAGAAAAAGTTTTTGTGTATGTAGAAGACAAAGGTATTGGCAAAAGTTGATTGGTTTGAGAATGAAGTATGCACTATTAACCTATGACACTTTAACAGCCAAGTATAACCTCATTAGCAGTGATTCCTAAGAATTAGAAATTACAGTAATTGGCTAAAAATTTCCTCCCTACCCATGCATTGACCCATTTCCATGTAAAACATGTTAAAATCAAGTGTGTGAATTTGATAAACTAGGGGCTTGGTTCCTATTGGCCTACAGGATTATTTTTACCTGAGAAATTGTCTTTTCCTTTCTCAGCCTCACATCAGTTTCATCCTTACCACTTAGTTGGTCATCTTACAGCTGTAGCAAATTAATTAATCACCTCTGTATGTGTGTTTATGTATGTGTGGTGGCCTCCTTTATGTTTGTAGTCAATTCTATGTCTGTCTGTGTTGTACTAAGCATAGATCATTCCCACCTTTCCCACGTCATTTTCCCCATGAAATCCATTATCCCTATAGCTCAATGCTGCCTCCTCTCTCCTCTTCCATGATTTGTCCCATCACTAGAAGAAAAGGATTGCCATATACCTTTGGTGTGTTCCTGTTCTTCCTCTCCAACATCACCATGGACTTCCCCTAGTGGCCAGCTTTTCTAGTAGACTCTGGCTCAGGGACTGATATCAGCCCATGAGTTCACTCAAAACTGGCAGGACTCTTCCATTGCACCACACCCTTGACAGATTATCTTCTTTGCTAAAATAATCCTTCAGAATAGACCTACCTTGAACTTGATAACAACAGACTAGTGGAATATGTGTATTTCTTTAAGTGTATTCCTTGAAGAACAATGTAGTTGCCTTGGACTTGTTCAGCAAATGAGGGTATGTATATTTCTCTCTCTCTCTCTCTCTCTCTCTCTCTATATATATATATATATATATTTCTTGGGAACAATGTTGTTATTATACTTATGTCTTAGGGAGAGTTGAAAATGAGAGTAGAAAATGTTGGGTTACACCTTATTTTACCCAAAACAAAGATCATCCCTTGTTTCTTTGAATGTTTGTTTCCAACTTTGCTTTACCCTCAAACAGAGATTGTCTTACTTGTAAACCTGGGTGGGTTTACTGTCCCACCCAGGGGTGATCCCTGTACTCAATAAAAACAGTAGTTCTGGCAGGCAGGTGGAGCTCCTTACTAGGTAGAAGACTGCTAGAGTACACCTGTTTCACCCTCAGCCTGGTCTGGATTGTTTCTTGTGTGAGCTTGATTCAGACACTTTCACCAGGGCCGGGAGATACAGCTCATGGGGTAATTCTTCAACTGGTGCCTGAACAGTGACCTAGGACCCAGGTACCCCAAAAGAAAGCAACGATGATGAGTGACTTAAGTCTTGGTGGATTATCACTATGATGGCCCCCCTGAGCTGGATTGAATGTGCTGTGCCTTTCAGTGAAACATCAGTGAACATGGCTCCTGTTTTGAATGGTTTTATGTTGCTGTGGTCTGTAGCAGGACAGCCCCTGAAGAGGTTGACTGATGGAGGGATGGAGAATGAGGCCCTTTTCTTCCAGCTCGTAGCACGTGTCTGCCACCCTGTCTAGCCCACGGTTCTGAGGTGAAACGGCGGGTAAACAGCTCGCAGACAATCAGGCTCGTGGAAATATTTGCTTTATTCGGATGGACAAAACTGAAGTCCAAAGACTCCGATTCAGTTCCAGCCAGCAAAAGCCTCTCGCCTTCCACAGGCCCTTGCTCTTATAGTCCAGAGTCAGGTCCCACCCAATGGTGGGATCAGATACCAACCAATGGTGGAAGCAGAATCAGGTCCTACCCTAGGGTGGGGGCAGAATGCCAGGTCACACCCTAGGGTAGGGCACAATCACCTAATCAGATTAGGGTGAGCAACATAGTAATCCCCCAAAATATTTACATACACAACAATTCCCCCTTTTGTTTTTAGTAAACAAACAATATTGTCTACAATTATTAAAAGAAAAATTAGTCAATAATAAAAGAGCGGCTGTTTGCATAAGCGCATCACAGGAAAATGTAAAGAAAAACTTCTAACCTAAGCACAGGGTGTCTAAAACCAGAAACATGTATCAAGGAATCAACTACAAGCTCCTGAGAAGATAAATCTAAGACGTACATAGATCTTTCGAAGAGACACCAGAAAGGTTGTGTAGCAGGCAAGAAGAAGCACCTTTTCTTTATTTGTTGTTGTTGTAGGTGGTGGTGGTGGTCGTTTTTGGGTCACACCTGGCAGTGCTCAGGAGTTATTCCTGACTCCACGTTCAGAAATCGCTCCTGGCAGATACCGGCATTTGAACCAATGACCTTCTGCATGAAAGGCCAACGCCTCGCCTCCATGCTATCTCTCCAGCTCCATTTTCATTCAAGTTCAGGTAGACCAGAAAGCCCATCTTTGAGGGCATTGAACTAGGCCTTTATTTCGGAAGAAGTGGCACATACACCCTCTGCACAGTGGGGAGCCACTGCAATGATGATCAATAGGTATCTGAACTTAGTCCAAGTTCTTAATCCGGTCTGAAGTCCATAAGATGTCTGAAATTGATGTCGACTATTTATAGATGGGAGCTTAAGTCACAAACCAAAACAAAATGTTTAAGGCAGAGACCCTCCCTGTGTAAATAAACAACTTGAGGGCCCATCCAAAATGGATGGAACCTTCTATAAACCTAATATTTTGCCTATGATGCGCCCACGCAAAAAACCCTGAGAACAGACAAAAATATCATTTGGGAAATTATAGACAATAATATATAACTCACAAACCTAAAGTCAAGAAAGCAAAACCTTAATGTAATACAACATCGATTCCTAATATTAAAAACTAAAATAGAAAAACATTAATTACGATAGTCAAAAGAAGTGTAGTACCAAACATAACTTCAAAGGATTACAGTTATAGGAAAAACAACAGATGTAATTTCTACAGAGTTCAATACCAATCTGTAAATATGAGGGGTCTGGAACTCCAAAAAGACCGGCAGAAGACACTTGATGGGTCTGGAAAAGCCGGTTGAAGCCTTGTACAGGAGATAACATCAAGCTGAATGAAGAAGGAAGGCCAGTACAGTCATCCATGTGTTGGGGCATCCCCAAGCGTTACATCATTACATCATAAGTTGGTTGGGCTTCTGTATTTCCTTTGGGATCGGTGCAATCTTGGGGTAGCCATTGTAGAAACGGTCAACAATAGCATTTTGTATGTGGATGGAAAGCCAGAAATTCAGATAGCACAGTTTAACTGGGATCCAGAGACTGTGGGTCTTGTCCATGGATCTTTTCTCTGGTGTTACATTGTGACACAAATCCCAGGTGGCTTCATTTCCAACAAGTTTGCAGCATATATGGTGTAAAACTCCAACAGTCATGGATTTCTTCTTCCCGCCGAGATCAGGAAGCTTGTAGTTGTGGGTGAAGGAGATGGGTTGCACATGTGAAATCCTGAAAATTAAAATGTTAAGGACTAGGAAGAGAGAAGGAAGGATAAGGAAGACTAATTTGGGGAAGATAAAGTTAGGAAAAAGGAAACTATATACAAAATATGCAGAACAGACAGACACTAAACAAGACATACATACACAGACTTCACAAAAAATATGGCCATAACACTCACTCATACTAAAAAATATTTGTTAGAAAGGATCCAAAATAGAGCAAAAGAAAAGAGAATTCAGCTGAATCAATTAAAAGCTCCTTAAAATGTAATAGCCGGCAATTGTTTAGATAAATCATTTCAAATTCACAAAAAAAAAATTTTTTTTATGGTTTTGCCTAGCAGATCTGAAAGAGAATTTCATGAATAATACAAACATGGACAACTCTACTATACGTGTATATCAGTATATATACAAAGTTATTGTATAACAGTAACTTTATGATAATCAATCATAGGCAAGAAGCACTGTGAAGAAAGTCCACCTAAAATTATCATTATGTAAGCGTCTTAAAACCTAAATTGAGGGAAATAAAGCAATGATGTTAAAATAAAAAGAGTGAAAGTCGTTAAATGAGTATACCTAGAAAGAAAAACAACATTAATATGATGAGAAATTTCTCTTTCAGGTGAACCTTGACTAAATTAATTTGTAAAATTTCATGATTAACTGAGACCTAGAGCAATAATGAAATTAAGACATAAATCCATCCTACAAGGAAACACATTGGGGATTCATGATTTTCAATCTATATTCATTGATCATGCCTGTGGAAAGAATCCTAGAGCATTAATAGCAACTGATAAGGAAGTAAAATGATTATCTGGTGTTCATTGTAGATCTCTAAGAAGTATAAAACAGGATGTATGCTGCTGTGGATTTCACCAATGTATTAGGGACTTTTTTGATCTTCTTGTCATCAAAATTTATCCAGTGTTGTTTTGCAGCAATTTTACAGTATGAAGTACAGTGTCCATAGTGAACTTTACCATAATGGTTTGACACCGATGATAAGTTGTATTTCTTAATCTTGCTTTTATTCTCTGAAGTGAATTCCTCTAAATTGAGGTCTTCTAAAGGAAAATCTACATAAGTATGCAATTTTTTTATTTGTTTGCCATCAAAAGCAAAACGTTTCAAGTGTATTATAAGTACTGGTGGCAGTTTCCATAAGTACGTTTTCTTTGAAAAATCCCTTCTATTTTTGCAACTGTTGCACAGAACTTTGTTGTCATTTCTTAATTCTTCTTCTTTAAAAAATTCAGAGAGGCATTCCTGTAATGTACATTTATCTGTAGATGTAACAGCCAAAGACAAATGAACAAATGTCTCATAAACCTCAGACTTTTGGTGGCAAGTGAGACACTGGAGTATAGATTTGAATTGTCCTTGAAAGAGATCATAAATAATAGATTTATGAGCCTTTTGGTGTTCTGGACTAAATTGTTCATAATTTTCATTTCCCATGAGATGTGTAGTTTTGTCTGTCATTAGATTTACAGTAAGCAAGTCCTGATGTAATCCCTCTATTAGGAACATCAGTAGTTCGTGAGGATCCTGCTGATTGTGTCCAGCAAACTGGTCATTAAGTAAACCAATTGTTACTTTGAAGCTTTCAGGGTTAATATATCTATGAAATCCATTTCCCATGGTTTTGATGAGCCGACCAAATTCTTTGGCTAATTTACCTTCATGCCCCATCGGATTTTTCTTGTTAATATCCTTTTTATAATGATCTTTATAAAAATACTGAGTTAAGTCTGAAATATTATACAAGCATTGCAATATTGAGTTCATGTAGCAAGAGTTTCCTATATTTTGGAGCCCAGTTAAGACAGGTTCCTGTCTTTCCTTTTGCATCTCGGAGTGTAAGGGTTTATCACTACCATCAGTCTCACTCATTGTATGGTGTGTGACAGCTAAATCGTTCCCTGCCCCAGAGACCTTAGTAATATTACTGCTGTTAGTGTCTGAAGTATTCTGTTTTTTCTCTGAAGGGGAGTTTGTAGTCTGAACCTGATCATTTGTGCTAGCCCGATTTCTAACAAGACGTAATGGAACCCAAAATTTCTTGGGAGGGTCATCATTTATAGAAACATAGGCATAACCCCTTCCTCTTAGGAGAAGATAGCCAGCTATCCATTTTTCATCCTCCTTGATCCAAATAGGTTTATGGGTTGTTTCTTGTCTCTGAATATCTTCTTTAAAATGTCTTTCCGCTGCAGTGTAGCTTTCCCCTTGGGGTAAGTTAAAGTAATTTAGTGTGATAAGAGTCAAAGACAGCAAATCCGTTGGTGGTAAACCTCTTTTTCTATTTTTTTGCAATTGAGTTTTTAAGGTTCTGTGAGTCCTTTCTACAATGGCCTGTCCCCTACAATTGTAAGGAATTCCTCTGAGATGTCTTATCTGCCATTCCTTACAAAAAAATTCAAAAGTTTTGCTAACATAGGCTGGCCCATTATCAGTTTTTATAGAATATGGAATACCAATCACAGAGAAACATTGTAAAAGAAAACTACAAGCAGCCTTAGATTTTTGAGAAGACATGGGAATTGCCCACATAAACCGAGAATAAGTGTCCACCACAACATGAAGATAAGGTTTCCTTGGAAATAAATCTGTTTGAGTTATATCCATTTGCCAAAGTTCGTTAGACTGTAAGCCTCTTGGGTTTGCTCCTGCTATGTGAGTCTTTTTTGTTAACGGTGCACATACGTTGCAGTTTTCTACGATTTCTCTAGCTTGCCTCCATGGAATTTGGTAATTCACATGTAAACGGCGAGCATTTGTGTGTAGGGCTGAATGTTCCTCTATAGGTGATTTAAATATAGGCATTGCTAGCAAGTCAGCAGTTTTATTTCCTTGAGCCATAGGTCCTGGAAGACCTGAGTGGGCTCTAATATGTGTGATGAAGATGGGCTCAGTTCGTTTTTGAAGAAGCTGCTGTAATTGTTTAAGTAAGTCCTGTATGATCGGGTTATTAGCATTAAGGGATGCAGTGGCTATCACATGACATAAATTTACCACATACAAAGAATCAGAAACTATATTCATGGCTTCAGATACATTTTCTAATAGGTAAATTAACGTTGCTAATTCAACTTTCTGTGCAGATTTATATTTGGTATCTATGGTCATATTAATGTTGTCTCCAGTTATTCCTCCTTTTCCATTTTGGGATCCATCAATGTAAAAAACCTTGGCATTGGGAATAGGGGAATCCCGAACAATTGAAGAAATAACAAACTGAGTTTTCTTTAAAAAGTCCCAAATTTTTCCTGCTGGATAATGGGAGGATATTTCTCCTGTGAAATCTGAGAGGGCCCTTTGTAGAGATTCATTAATTGGCAATATTGACTCAATTTCCTTTTTTGGTACTGGCAAAACTATTATATCTGGATCAAAACCTAGTAAAGATATAGATCTGAGTCTTGCCTTGATAATAATCTCTGAAATCAGTTGTAAGTAGGGGACAACTGAGCGAGGTTGTTTGTTATGTAAATACACCCATTCCAAAGGTCCTGACTGTTGCATCAAGGCCCCTGTGGGGGTTTCTATAGTAGGGAAGATTAACAGTAATACCTTTTCTCCTGGGATGAATCTTGAGAGAAACGATTTTTGTAATCTGCTCAAGAAGATGTCCAATTCATTATTTGCAGCTGTTGTTAAATTTCTTGGGCTATCTAAAGCAGGATCACCCTCCAACATTTTAAACAGATTAGATAACTCTGCATTTGGGATTCCTAGTGCAGGGCGGAGCCAATTTACGTCACCTAAAAGTCTCTGAAAATCATTAAGCGTTCTGAGGTTTTCTTTTTTGATAGAAAATTTTTGTGGACGTATAGACGTCCGGTCCAAAATAAAACCCAAATATTGATACAGTGGCATTATCTGTATTTTTTCTAAAGCTATTTTCAGTCCTGATGTTTGTAAACAGTCAGTAACATAAGAGTATAATTCCTGTAAATCTGTTTCGTTGTTCATTGTGAGCAAGATATCATCTGTATAATGAAATATCATGGCTTGAGGAAATTTTTCACGAGCAGGGCTCAAAACCTTATCTACAAAAAACTGACACATGGTTGGGGAATTCAGCATGCCTTGGGGGAGAACAGTCCATTGGAAACGTCTGCAGGGATGGGTATTATTGAGAGAAGGAACTGAGAATGCAAAACGTTTTTTATCATCTGGGTGGATAGGAATATGGTAGAAGCAGTCTTTCAGATCAATTATAATTAGTGGCCATTCCTTTGGAATAACTACAGGTGATGGTAAACCAGTCTGCAATTTGCCCATAGGTATCATGGATAAATTTATAGCTCTAAGATCCATCAAAAGTCTCCATTTACCGGATTTCTTTTTTATAGTGAATATAGGTGAATTCCATTGAGAAAAAGATGGTTCAATATGTCCTAAACTTAGCTGTTCCTCCACTAATTCTGTCAGCACCTTTAATTTATCAGTTTTAAGGGGCCACTGACCTGTCCAAATTGGTTCATCAGATTTCCATTTTATTTTTATTGGTGCTGGTGTTTTTACGGTAGTGGCCCCCACTAAATATTTTGGGTTTTTAAATCAAAAGAAGGTTCGGACTCTTCTGGAGCTAATGGGATGTGGAATTCTGCTTTCCACTGTTTGTGTAGGTCATGGCCCCACAGGGATGGTGAAAATGGGCCCACGTGAGGTCTGATTATTGCTTTTTGATTTTCTGGGCCGTAAAATAGTATAGTCCTCGTACTCAACAGACAGGAACTCAGGCCTCCTATTCCTTCTAGGGAATACGGGATTTCCTGAAGAGGCCAATTTTCTGGCCATTCTTTATCAGAAATTACGGTAACCTGAGCACCCGTATCTATCATTCCATCAAAGGGTTTGCCTTCCAAGTGAAGTTTGATCATTGGGTGTTCATCTTTACATTTAGTAACCAGAGCCACGATTGGGTTTTGAGCAGCACCCGGATCTGTGCTTCCAAAACCTCCAATTCTAGTCTTATCTGAAGTCCTAGTGAATGTTTCCCAATTGTTAGGATTTTTTTTTGTATTATTATGTAGCACCTTTTTCTCAAATTTTGTCTGAAAAATATGTTCTAATCTCTTTGTCCACAGAAGTCAATGGGAAAAGAACTTGGATGTTATAGATTCGTATTACAGTTCTTATTATAAGAAATGTTTTAGCAAAATATTTTTAAATTATATATAAATATATATATGCAGAAAGGTTCTTAGGTTTTTGTTCAGAGAAGTCTGTGAAAAAGTGTTGAGATGTGTAAGACAAAGATATAAAAAATGCTGATTGTTTTGAGAATGAAGCATACAGTTCAAAATTTGATGATATTACAGCCAATTTTTTTTGCACCACACCTGGTGATGCTCAGAGGTTACTCCTGGCTATGTGCTCAGAAATCGTTCCTGGCTTGGGGGACCATATGGGACGCCAGGGGATCAAACCTCAGTCCATCCTAGGTTAGTGCTTGCAAGGCAGGCACCTTACCAGTAGTGACACTTCTCTGGCCCCTACAGCCAACTTTTACAGTGCCTATGAAAAATAACCATTTTTATAAATTATAATTTAGGATTCCTGCCTCTAACAGAGAACAATAGAATAATAGTTGTTGATTACACCTTATTTTACCCAAAACAGACATCTACTGAGGGATAAACACTACAACCTCATCATAGTTCGTTGGTGCCCCAATAGTGTAGTGGAAGCTTTATGCTATGGCCCCATCCCAGGGGATTAGCGAGATGTGAGTCTGGAAAAAAAAAACACCAACACAGAGAAAGAATACACAAGATTGAGAAGATGAAACAGGTTCAGGATTACATAGCAAGCCTTCCACTCCTCACAAGCTGATAGCTCAGTTGTGGAAAAACTGAAACCATATTGCTTTCTCCCTGATACCCAAGGTCTTTTTTGAGAAGCAGAAGACCACATCCTGGGGTGGAGAACAGGTAGAGTAATGGACCAATCCAAAAGTACTTCCATGCTATGAGTAACAAGCACCATCAAAAAGAATTATCCTGAATAGAGTAAAGACCGGTTATTCCAACAAAATAGTAATTTGTGGCAATATCTTTTATTCCTTTTTTGCATAGATTCAGTAAAATGAGATATTTTATTGAAAGTTTTTTTTTCTTTGTCCCAGCTTTTATTGTGACTATGCAAAATAACATCCACTTTTACCACTTTACTAAAAGCTCTGATTTGGGTTTTCAGCCTCATGTGGAGATCATGACTTATTTAGCCCATCTCTATTTTTTGTAATTAGTGAACAGAAAGAAGTAATTATTATATTACACATTGTTTTCTACAAAACAAAGACCTTACCTAGTCCCCAGCATTCTCTTGTAGTCCTCCCTTTTTACATGTAAAAGACCTAGAAGGGATAAGCTGGTTAGTTGAAGATAGTTACTTTGTCACTTTCTATATCCCTCTCCCCACCCATTGTGGATTGATCTGGTCAATAAATAGAGGCCAGTTTGGTAGTTTCCAGAAATGAAATTGCAAATCCGCCCCCAACTCCATGTATTTCACCTTTATATCAAGACGAACATTTTCCTGAGTTTAAATCATGGGGAGTGAATAAACCTTTTCAGCATGGACATGTTAAGGACAGAAGGAGGAAGAAAAGGAAGGATGAAAGGATGGAAATATGTGGAATGATTAAGCCCTTGATAAAACTATAGAAAACTAGAGAGGTCATGGCAACTGAGGTGGTAGAAGATGACATATCTAGGCATGTTCAGATATTTTCATAATTGAAAATAAATCCTGTCAAAAGAAACAGTCTGGCATCAAATCTCAACAAAACATTACTGACTTTTTGACTGATGTGTATATTATTGTGTCAATCAGTTTTGATTGATTGTCCCAGACATTTAGGATGCAATGGAAAAAATCATATTTAAGAAAAGTTTGTAACAAAAGGCCATAGTTATGTATCACAAACGAACATTTCCCTTGTTATTACTATTTCAGCTAAACCAGATTTTGGTTTACTAGATAACACTGTGAAAGTAAAAGAAAAGGTGATTAAAAAGTTACAGTCTGAAGGTAGCAAGAAATTAAGTTAGAATTTCTGATTAACTTCCATGTATTCCATATTTAAAAAATATGGAGACAATTATATATAAACACATTTTAAATGTATATATTTATCATATATGTTTTCTAAGCTATTATATCTATACATAGAGAAATCAGATATAATAAATATATGATATATACACATATATGTTTACATGTATAAAATATACATATATCCACATATGTTTCATACATATAATTCTGCTAAGCTACAATATGTTTATAAATAGAAACACATATAGATTTAAAGAAAAACAATACAAATATGTGTATACAACTATAGCTACAATAAATTTTTACTTTTTCCCTTCCTTATCTTGAACCAAATTCTTCAAGCACTTTGAATTGCAAGAGTCACCTGATTTACTAGTTGACACTTTTTTAAGTTATTACAGTTTATTTATTTATTTTTAATTTTTATTTAAACACCATGTTCACCCTACAGGTTTTCTTTTTCTTTCTTTTTTTTTTGTTTTTGTTTGTTTGTTTGTTTTTGGGCCACACCCAGAGGTGCTCAGGAGTTACTCCTGGCTGTCTGCTCAGAAATAGCTTCTGGCAGGCACGGGGGACCATATGGGACACCGGATTTGAATCAACCACCTTTGGTCCTGGATCGGCTGCCTTCAAGGCAAACGCTGCTGTGCTATCTCTCCGGGCCTTCCCTACAGGTTTTCTTAACAGACAAAATTGTTCATAATTGAGTTACAGTTATATATAACCTTCACCAGTGCCCATTTCTCACCACCAATGGCAACAATTTCCCCTCTCACCCTTCCTGACACCCTCTTCACTCCCACCCGTCCTCCCCTGCCTGCTTCTGGGTCAGACATTTTACTTCACTCTATCTCTTTTTCTGTTCTTTTTTGACACTGTGCTTTGAACCACTGTTAATGAAGGGCTGCCATGCACATCACTTTCTTAGTAGAACTTTCTCTACTCTAACCACACTTTCCACTTAATTTGGTCCTCCTAATTCTTATATATATATAAGTCTATATATATATATATATAGTCTCTGAATATCATCCCCACACTGTCTTTTATTTTCCTTACATCCCACAGATGAGTGAAATTATTCTGTATTTGTCCTTCTCCCTTTGACTCATTTTACTCAGCATAGTAGTTTCCATGTCTATGCACTTATAAGCAAATTTTATGACTTTCTTTTTCCTAATGGTTGTATAGTAATTCACTGTTTAGATGTATCAACATTTCCTTAGTCACTCATCTGTTTTCAGGTACCTGGTTGCTTCCAGATTCTGGCTTTTGTAAACAGTACTGCCATGAACATTGGAGTGCTGAGGGAATTTTTGTATTGTGGTTTTGTTCCTAGATTATATTTCTAGGAGTAGTTTTGCTGTATCATAAGAAAGCTCAATTTCCATTTTTTGGGGGAATATCCATATTGTTTTCCAGAAAGGGTGAATTAAAAGGTATAACCACCAGCAGTGAATGAGAGTCCCTTTGTCCCTTTGTTCCTAACATCCACACAAGCCCTACTTGTTCTTGTAATGTGTGCCATTAGAGATGATTCTTCATTGTTGTTTTGATTTGCATCTTCTTGATGATGAGTGATATGAGGCAGTTTTTTCATGTGCCTTTTGGCCACTTCAATACCTTTTAGTATTTCTTCTTTGAGAAAATATCTGTTCTTTTTTTCCTCCCCATTTTTGATGGGTTTAGATATTTTTTCTTGTTAAGTTCTACCAGTACTTCATATATCTTAGATATTAACCCTCTATCAAGTGTATATAGATAAATAGTTTCTCCCATTCCATGAGGAGCCTTTGTATTCAGGCATGTTTTTCTTTAAAGTGCAGAAGCTTCTAAGTTTAATGTAGTCCTATTTGTTTATCTCTGCTTCTATATGTTTAGACAGTAGTGATTTGTCCTTAAAGATACCTTTCATTTCAATGTCATGGAGTGTTTTGCCTATGTTTTTCTCTATGTTATGGTTTTTAGGTCTGACATCAAGATTTTTAATCAATTTTTATTTGACCTTTGTGTATGGTGCTTGAGTTAACTTTTTTGCATATAGTTGACCTGTTTTCCCAAAACCAATTGTTGAAAAGACTTTCCTAGTTCCACTTTGTATTTCTTGACCCTTTATCAAGTATTAATTGGTTGTATACCTGGGAGTCAGTCTCAGAAAACTCGTCTATTCCACATATCTGAGCCTCTGTCTTTGTTCCAATACCATGCTATTTAAATGACCATTCCTTTATAATACAATTTAAAGTTGGGGAAAGTCTTGATCATGTTGTATAAAATTTTTTATGAACCATTCCATTGAATCCTATTTGCTAGAATTTTGTTGAGGAACTTTGCTTCTGTTTTCACCAAATATATTGGCCTATAGTTCCCTATTTTGGTGGTATCTATTGATCTATCTATCTCTATCTATCTATCATCTATCTATCTATCTATCTATCTATCTATCTATCTATCTATCTATCTATCTATCTATCTATCTATCTCTCTCTCTCTATCTATCTATCTATCTATCTATCTATCTATCTATCTATATCTATCTATCTGTTTGTCTATCAGAACGATGTTAGCTTCATATAAACTATTTTAGGTTGTTTGTGTTTATTCTGTTTTCTGGAAAAATTGAAAAGGATTATCAGTAGGTCCTCTTTAAAAGTTCAATGCTCCACATAACTAATCATCAGAGAAATGCAAATCAAAATTAAAATGAGGTACCATCTCACACCACAGAGACTGGCACACATCACAAAGGACAAAAACAATCGGTGCTGGAGTGGATGTGGAGAGATAGGAACTCTTATTCACTGCTCCTGGGAATGCCATCTAGTCCAGCCTTTATGGAAAACAATATGGATATTCCTAAATAATTGGAAATTGAACTCCTATATGATCCAGCTACTCCACTCCTAGGGATATACCCTTGGAAGACAAAAATACAATACAAAAATCTTTTCCTCACACCTATATTTATTGCAGCACTATTTACAATAGCCAGACTCTGGAAACAACCAA
This sequence comes from Suncus etruscus, assembly GCF_024139225.1. Lineage (NCBI taxonomy): Eukaryota > Metazoa > Chordata > Mammalia > Eulipotyphla > Soricidae > Suncus > Suncus etruscus. The sequence goes on from NC_064858.1 coordinate 45,840,925, forward strand.
TAGGCCCTTCAACAGATGAATGGCTAAAGAAACTGTGGTACATATACACAATGAAATATTATGCAACCATCAGGAGAGATGAAGTCATAAAATTTTCCTATATGTGGATATACATGGAATCTATTATGTTGAGTGAAATAAGTCAGAGGGAGAGAGATAGACACAGAATTGTCGCACTAATCTATGGGTTTTAAGAAAAACTAAAGACAGTATTGTAATAAGGCCCAGAGACAATAAAGTTAAGGGCTGGAAGAGATGGAAGGACTGGCTCACAATTTGAAGCTCACCACAGAGAGTGGTGAACTCTGTCAGGGAAATCACTACATTAACAACTAGCATGACAATGTTAAAGAATGAGAGAAGTAGAGTGCCTGTCACGAATACAGGTAGGGGTAGGGGAGGAGGGGCATTGGTGGTGAAAATGTTATACTGGTGAATGAGGGTATTCTGTTTATAACTGAAACGCAACTAAAAACATGTTTGTAATCATGGTGCTTAAATTAAGATTTATATTTAAAAATAAAAATATAAAAGTTCGAAAAAAATCACTAGTGAACATATCTGGCCTGAGCTTTTGTTTTTTTAAAGCATTTTTATTACCATTTCAATTTTTCCAGTAGTGATAAGTTGGTTGAGATACTCATCTTACTTCAACCTTGGGATGTTATAAACATCTAAGAATTTATCCATTTCCTTCAGGTTCTTGTTTTATGGCATAAGGTTTCTCAAAATAATATCTAATTGCCCTTTGAATTTCTGTACTATATGTAGTAACCTCCCTGTTTTATCCCTAATTTGGTTTATTAAATTTTTCTCTTTCTTTATAATTCTTATGAATTATAAGGTTTATCAATCTTGTTTAATTTTTCATAGAATCAACTCTTGCTTTCATCTATTTCTTGGATTATTTTTGATGTCCAGTTCATTAATTTCTGCTCTGAGTTTGTTATTCACTTCTGTTTATTTTTTGTTCATTTTCCAATTTTTTAAACTGTGTCAATAAGTTATTTATGTAGACCCTTTCTGTTGAGTCATGGCAAGTAAATAAATTTTCCTCTTTATAACTTTTTTGCTGTGTCACAGAAATGTTGATCATTTGTATCTGCATTCTCATTTGTTTCCAGGAATCTTTTTAATTTCCTCTTTGATTTTGTCTCTAACCAACTGGCTGTTCAGTAGTAAGTTTTTTAATTCCCAAGTTTTGAAGTTTTTGTCTTTGTCTGTTTGTTTAATTTCAGTGCATGATGATCTGAGATTGTTATTGTTACAACTTATATTCTCTTGATTTTATGGATGTATGTTTTGTGGACCATCATGTCATCTATCTTGGAGAATGGTCCATGTGCATTGGGAGAAGAATGTGTATTCATATTTTGGGGGGTAAATTGTGATATATATATATATAGCCATATATTATATATGTATGTGTGTGTATACTAAGCTACTCTCTTCCATTTCTTTCTTCAGAGCCAATATATTCTTCTTAAGTGTTACCCTGGTAGACCTATCAAGAGGTGACAGGAAGTGCTGAAGCCTCCACTATATTGTGTTGTTATTTATGTCTCTCTTCAAATCTATCAGCAATTATTTTACATATTTTTCTGGCCACTCATTGGGTAAATATATATTTAGGAGTGTGGTTTCTTCCTGTTTTACATATTCCTTGATTATTAAAAAATATTAAAAAATATCCATTTCTGTCTCATAGCCTTTTTAAGCTATGAAGTCTGTTTTGTCTGATATTACTATGACCACCCCAGCCTAAATAGGAAATGTTTTCTTGAATGTTTGTTTTCCAGCCTTTTACTATGAGTATATATTTACTCTGACTGTTCATATACATTTCTTACAGGCAGCAAGATGCTCTATTCAACATTTTAATCCAATTTTGCCTTTAATTGGTGCATTTAGTCCATTAACATTGATAGAAATTATTGCCATGGGATTAAGTATCATCTTTTCCTAAGAGTCTGGTGTTTTTTTTTTTGGGGGGGGTGTCTACCTTGATTTAAAGTAGACCATTAATTTCTTCTTTTAAGGTTGATTTTGAGACTATATAGTTTCAGAGATGTTGTTTATATATGAGTTGTGTATCCTTCCTTCAAACCTGTATGAAACTTGGCCTAGATGAAGCACTTTTGGTGAAGCATTCATTTAATTTAGTTTTGACACTATATCCCACTACCACTTTCAGGTTTTAAGGGTTGCTTGCAATAAATCTGCTGTAAGGAGCCTGAAATATAGTACAGCTATAGGGTGTTAGCCCTGCATGCATCCAACCCTGGATAGACCCTGGTTTGATTCTTGGCATCCCATATGATCACCTGTGCCTACCAGGAACAATTTCTGAGTGCAGAGCCAGAAGTAACCCAAGTGCCTCTGGGTGTGATCCTAAAACAAAAACAAACAAACAAAAATCTGCTGTAAATCTTAAGGATACTTCTTTGTATGTAATTTTCTTTTTTGATTTTTCTGTTTTCACTATTCTATTTCTATCTGTAGTTTTCTACATTGTGACTAGTCTGTGCCTTGGAGTGCTTTTGCACCTCTTTTAGCTGGTACAATTCAGGCTTCTAGGATGTGGTTGCATGCACTTTTTTATTCTGAGAATTTCTCTGCAATGATGTCCTTGACTGTTGTTTTTCATTAGAGTTTTCCATCTGCGTCTTTTGTACCCTGTGACTCTTATTTGTTTCTATTGAGTTAAACCACAATTGTATTATTGTCTGTTTACTTTCTCTGAGGATTTTTTCTAGCTTTTTTTTTGTATGGATGTGTTATGCAGCTCACTTTATACTTTGATAATTTTGTCTTTAGTAGCTGTTATTCTGCTGGTGAGGCTTTTAGTGAGGTTTTCATTTTACCTACCATGTTGCTTAGCTCTGATATTTTTTGGAATGTTTTAATTTTTCATTTTTATTAATTAAATAATTTTTATTTTGACCAAAGTAAATTATAAATATTTCAAAGTAATATTTTAGGTATATAGTGATAGCTCTGATATTTTTGTCTAAATTTTTTTCATTTCTACTCTCATCCTGTTAAGTATTATGGCCACCCATTTTATTATTTCTTTGAATTCTTTGAGCATACTTAACATTTCCTATCTAATAAAATTTTATTTAGGTACTGTGATTTATAATTGTGTTAATGATACATTTTCAGGCTACATAATGTTTCACACTGATTCCTCCCCTAGTGCCAACCTTTCACCCATATCTTCAGGTTTGGTTCAAATAATAGCAGTCAAGGTTTAAAAGGAGTAATATTTTTAATACAATATTGATAGACAATGAATTAAAAATATGCTTGATCATTCTAGTAAGCTAGTTTTCTATAACATGGTGGTGTACATGAAGAAAGCAAAAGTTATGTATTCTACATTATGTTAAGTTACATTAAGTTCTACATTATGAAATATTTGAGAAACTATTCTACTATGATAATATTTCAGCTAGTCACATATGTCTTTTCCTGGAAAGTTAATTGCCAAAGGTCTTCATGGAATTATTTCTTAAGTGAAAGTGGCAAGATAAATATGATTATAATCTTAACAGCTGGTTAAGAATTCCCTTTAGGGAGAAAACAAGCCATGTTTCAGAAAACACCTTGATATTATGATTTATGTGTGAACCCTGGATACATATTCTAAAATGCTTTAGAATGAAAAAAAATTATCTTTATCAAACTTTTAAGGAGACTCTTATAGTGAACAAAAATGGGAGAAACTCATTTCTAAAATAGTAAGAAAGATGGAGAGAGAGAAAAAAAAGAGAAGAAAGAGAGCACAAAATAAAACATTAGAGCCTAAAAATATTGAAACCTTATGATTATTAGAAAATTTTCTTAGAATACATGGAAGTAAAAATACTTTAAGCAGGGCTATTGAATATTCAGCATTTAAACAGCTTGAAAATTATTGCAGCTATAAAATTCTCATATACTACCCTGAATTTGAGAAAATATGCTGCCTCTAAAAATGTCCTATGGGATGGCATTTTATAGAAATCAAAGCGGGATATTCCACATTTAATCAGCATATGGCAGGAGGAAGAGTTATGAACAAATATAAGATGTGAGACACACATAAAAATAAGAGTTTAGTGGGAAGAGTAATTCAACACCAGAGGTGACCATGAGCATGTCAGGATTTGGGATGTTAAAAATCTGAAATTTGTCATAAGGAAGATTTTTGAAATGTTAAGAAAATATTAAAAGAAGATATACCCTAACTGATACTGGAATTACATTTATTAATTCTTGAAGAAAGATCAACTATCATATTGTATAATTTCTACTTATCTCATAATAAAGTTATAATTAGATGGGGGAAAATAATAAAGGAAAAAAAAGAGAAACAAATATTCACAGCTAGTGGAAGAATATAAAAGTCGCTATACTGAGTTCGAGTTTAAGGACTAATGAGGTAAAGAATGAAGAAAATCAACATGAAGTTACATGTACTGTAAAGACATGTAACTATCCATATTTGCTGATTTTTTTCTGGAACCACCTTAACATCATTTTAAGGAGTTCAAAGTATTTATCAATTTCAAGTCAAAGTTAAATATCTATAATATTTTTCTGCCAACACCTGAATAACTTAAAGTTAAAACTCTATTATTCTGAGTTGTATGCAGTGAGTTATAAAAGAGAAAGTAAATATAAAATTACAAGTATTTCAGTTAAGGAGGAATGAAAACCATTGGACATGGAGCTAGTAGTCACAAAGGAGAGAAGAGCGAGGTAGAGAAAGAGAAAGAGAGAAAGAATGAGTAAGAGAGAGAAAAAGAGAGGGAGATAGTTTTCCCATCATCGCCTTGCTGAGGAAGTATGGCAGGGGGCATGCTTGCATGAGCATGTGGAAAAGACCCTTCCAGCCCCATAGAGACAATTGTCAGGCTACATCAGAGACTCACATGAGCTCCCTACAAAACTGAGTTTCTGAGGCATTGTGTTTCCTAGTGATAGAAAGGTCAGATCTGAGTTGCCCAGGTCTGTTTACTCAGAAAGAAATTTCAGGACAAAAAATAGTAAAGCAAATAAAGAAGGATCCAAAGAGAAGTTGACGTTGTCTTTAAGAAGAATGATGGAGTCTCTAGAGAGAGAAGAATTTGGAAGAACTTTTGAAAAAATGTCATGTATGTTTCTTCTGAAGATCCTTTAGCCTGGAGTTTTGTGTTCCGATAGCAGATGTTGCCAGAATACTGTGAAACAGAAAGGATTTTGGATCTTCCATAATCTTCTTATTCTTAGGGCTTTGTTTTTCCTGCTGACATTTCTCCTCTTCTGAGGGTAACTTTTTTCACTTAGGTACAGCTTTCCACAATCTGGGATTTAAGGTTTATAGCATAAATTTATGTTCAGTTCATACTTATATTTGAATTACTTCTTGAAAATGATTGATCAGGCATAGCCCTGCCTTTTCGTCTGTATCTCTATCTTGATTTCTAAATAGATTTGGAAAAATTAGATAGGTGTGAATCTAAATGATCTTTTTAATATGGTGTTACATAAGTTGTTACATAAGATCTTTTGACACAATCCAAATTTAACTGCCATTGATAGTAAAGGAGAAATTGAGACAAAGAATGGACAAGTGGACATGATTTGTTCACACACCATCATGCATACATGATTTAAGCATACACACATACATAAAGCCTTTATGGATAATAATCTAACCTTTGATATTATCTTTCTATGATGTTTATTAGGATAAATCTCAGCCAGGCAAGTTATGCATAAATCCTAATACTGTAAAAGAAATAGTAGAGTAGGCATGGCACATGCCTCACATATGACTGAAACTGAATACAACTTTAGCACCCTAATGGTCTCAGGAACCCTAAAGGGAGTCTTCTCTGAACATAGAGACAGGAGTAAGCTCTGAGCAACACTTGGTTTTGTCCAAAACAAAAAGTAAATTCATTGAGTTTTAGTACTATTCTGTATTAGACAGGTTAGCAGTCTGTTTGTACTTAAACATATGACTCTATCCTTTGTCCCAGCTGGATCATTTAGCACAATTTAAATCCTAAATTGGTGTGAAGATAGATAAATTATTTTTTAGCAATAAAAACACTTTTCACACACTGATTCATTCCCTTGACAACTTGTAGGTTAAACTGAAAAAGATGTTTTTAGAATTCCTTTGTCGTAGCAATGAGAAGAATAAATAGATGTATGGTTAGACAGCCTTACTCTTGGACCAACTTGATTATTTTATAAATGACAGTGGCCAGTGGTAGTTGTGCCTAGTGGTTTTCTGTTTGTTCTTGATTTGGCTTCACTAAGTCTCACTTTTCATGCCTATATATTAGCAGTGTTTCTCAGAGTGTTGCATGGATTAGTGAGATGATGCCTGGTATAAGGTAATGCCTCTTGTGTAATAGTATCAATTTTAATACATTAATTTATAAACAATAAGGAGTGTCACATAGAATCAGACCCTTAACAGTAGAATAAAATGCAGAAGCAGAATCCATTTTTGGATTCAGATCCGAAGTGCTGTTTCAAATCTGCTGCTAATCTTACAAACCAGGGAGTAAACCTACTAATGAATATTTTCTCTCCCACTAGACAGCTAGAAAGCTAGAGTTGGTTTCTATCAGTATTAAAAAGCTCAGAAATTATCAGGTGGGTTTATAGTGGTCCAAAATTGTGAAACACCATGTTATTATTTGTTCTGGTCTTATAAAGGCTGAAGTAAAAACTTGTGCACTGAGAATGAAGGGAAGATAAAAAAGGTTTCATTGTTTATTACCATTGTTTGTCTTTTATTTTATTATTTTATTTATCTTATATTTAAGAAATAAATACAAAAATGTCATTACTTATTTGGTTTATGTTAGCCTTCACAATTTTGGATAGTTTTTTTTTTTTTAGAAATGTAGCTATTTATCTAAAGAATTAATATTTAGCCAGTTTTATAATATTTATTGAACAAATATTTATTGAGTGTTTCCAAATACTTGCCATTATATTAGATGTGAAAATGCAGCAGTGAGCAAATGATTCTTGCCTTCTAGAAATGTTTTGTTAAAAGTATAGAAGAAAAATCAGAAAATTATTCTAAAGTATTAAAATTATTTTATTAGAAGAACTATTAAATTTCAAAATAAGAGAGCATAAAAACCGGCTATCCTTTGCAAAAGCTGGCTCTCTGTGTGTGACACCAGGCGGGGAAAATCCGCGAAAGTACACCGGCCCAGTGGGGCTCAGCTGTGAAAGACTGTGAGTGTGACCTGTCTATGTCTGTCTACTGTCCTCTTGCGTGAAACTCTTGCGAGTGGGGCAAAAAGAGCCTCCAGAAACCTCGCTCGCCCAGACGCCATTTTCAGGGAGGGACTTCAGAGCATAAAAACCGGCTATCCTTTGCAAAAGCTGGCTCCCTGTGTGTGACACCAGGCGGGGAAAATCCGCGAAAGTACACCGGCCCAGTGGGGCTCAGCTGTAAAAGACTGTGAGTGTGACCTGTCTATGTCTGTCTACTGTCCTCTTGCGTGAAACTCTTGCGAGTGGGGCAAAAAGAGGCTCAGAGGAGCACGGCCGCTCCGCTTCGCTACGCGGCCGTGCACTCTTTCTAAGGAAAGAACTCCATTGCAACAAGAAGGAAAAATCACACTAAGAACGGCGCTATATCACAGAAGCAAACATTTCTCTCTGGACTGTCTTCTCTGTTACATGCTCGGGCCTAAGATTTGACCCAGTGTGAGGCTTCATCCACGGAGGACTCCCCTCCCTTAGAGGCAAGTCAGCCCATCCAGAAAGGGAGGAGCCAGAGGAGTGTGCTGCCTACATCATATAGACAATGAATACCATTACAACACGTAGAAAAACCCACAATACAAATGTGACAATGGGGAAACAGCGCAGGCCAGCATCAGACATAGAGAATGAAGATGACAATTCTGAGGACCAGATAATGACTGAACAACTAATCAACCTCTCAGATAAGGACTTTAGACTAGCAATATGGAAGGTGCTCAACAGACTCCAAGAAACCATGGATCGAGTTGAACAGAACACTAATAAGAACCAAGAAAATATGAAGGCAGAAATGACAAAACTCCAAACTGAAATAACATGTCAACTAACAGGCCTGAAAAACTCAGTAAACGAAGTGAATGACAAAATGGATAAGCTCTGGGACAGGGTATCAGAAGCTGAGAATAGACTTGGTGCTGTGGAAGATGAGATACATAACAATTCCATACAGCAGGAGAGATTGGACAAAAAACTTAAAGCAAATGAGCAGACAATGGAAAAATTAGTCAAAGAATGGGAACAGACGAAAATAGAAGTCTATGATAAGATCAACAGAAACAACTTAAGAATCATTGGAGTCCCAGAGACCCAGGAAGAAAATTTCCAGGAAGAATCAATGGTCAAGAACATCATTAAAGAGAAACTTCCAGAGCTAAAGAATATATGTGATCAAATCCTGCATGCCCGAAGAGTACCAACCAAAAGAGACCCCAGAAAAACCACCCCAAGACACATCCTAGTCACAATGACAAATCCCACAGATAGAGACAGAATTCTGAAAACAGCAAGATCAAAAGGGGAAATCATGTTCAAGCAAGCTTCCCTGAGATTTACAGCAGACCTGTCACCAGAAACGCTCAATGCCAGAAAGCAGTGGTGGGATATTGTGACAAGACTGAATGAAATGAATGCTTCACCCAGAATACTATACCCAGCAAAACTCACTTTCCGGTTTGATGGAAGAATACATGGTTTCACAGACAAAAAACAGCTCAGAAACTTCACAGACACAAAACCAGTCTTAAGAGAAAAACTGAAAGACCTAATCTAAGACAAGACTACCCAAAAGACACACCAAATTTTGAAATAAAGATGGCGTTAAATCCCAGGACAATTCTTTCTCTCAACGTCAATGGACTAAATGCACCAGTTAAGAGACACAGAGTGGCTAAATGGATCAAAAAACTCAATCCAACCTTCTGCTGCCTACAAGAAACGCACCTGAATAGTCAGAACAAACATAGACTCAAAATAAAAGGCTGGAGAAAAGTTATCCAAGCAAACAACACCCATAAAAAAGCTGGAGTGGCCATACTAATATCAGATAATGCAAACTTTATACTCAGGAAGGTTGTAAGGGACAAAGACGGACATTTTATATTAATCAAGGGGTACGTAGAGCAGGAAGAATTCACTCTCCTAAACATATATGCACCGAATGAGGGGCCAGCAAAATATTTAATACAACTGCTGACAAATCTGAAAAATAATATCAACAACAACACAATAATTGTGGGGGACCTAAACACGGCTTTGTCAACACTGGACAGGTCAACCAGACTGAAACCCAACAAGAATATACTAGACCTGAGGAGAGAAATGGAAGAAAGAGGCCTAGTGGATATATATAGGACACTCCATCCCCAGAAACCTGGATACACATTCTTCTCCAATGTACATGGTACATTCTCCAGAATAGACTACATGCTGGCACATAAAACATACCTCCATAAGATCAAGAGGATAGAAATTTTGCAGACTACCTTCGCTGACCACAAGGCTCTGAAATTATTTGTGAATTCCAAAGGGACTCAGAAGAAACACTTTAACACCTGGAAGTTAAACAGCCTCATGCTCAATAACCAGTGGGTCCGAGATGAAATCAAGGAGGAAATAAAAAGGTTCCTGGAAACAAATGACAATAAAGACACAAACTCTCAGAACTTATGGGACACAGCAAAAGCAGTACTGAGAGGAAAATTTATAGCTTTGCAAGCACACATCAGGAAGGAAGAAGGAGCTTACCTGAGTAGCTTAATGACACAGCTAATAGAACTAGAAAATGCTCAACAAAAGGACCCAAGAACAGGAAGACAGAAGGAAATAACAAAGCTGAGAGCAGAAATCAACGAAGTGGAAACTCAAAAAACAATCCGAAAGATCAACGAAAGCAGAAGTTGGTTCTTTGAAAAAATAAACAAGATTGATAGACCACTGGCAAACCTAACAAAGAAAGAGAGAGAGAGAAACTTGATAACTCGTATCAGGAATGAAAAAGGAGAGATCACTACTGATATGACAGAGATTCAAAGGGTAATCAGAAACTACTTTGAAAAACTCTATGCCACTAAAAATGAGAACCTGGAAGAAATGGATAAATTCTTGGACTCTTATAATCTTCCACGGTTGAAGGAAGAGGATGTAGCATATCTAAACACCCCCATCACCATTGATGAAATTAAAACAGTAATCAAATGTCTGCCGAAAAACAAAAGCCCAGGTCCAGATGGATTCACTAATGAATTCTATCAAACTTTCCAAGAGGAACTACTGCCAATCTTGGCAAGACTCTTTCATGAAATTGAACAAACAGAAACACTTCCAAATAGCTTTTATGAAGCCAACATCACCTTGATACCTAAACCAGACAGAGACGCTACCAAAAAAGAAAATTACAGACCAATATCACTGATGAATGCAGATGCAAAGATCCTCAACAAAATCCTGGCAAATAGGATTCAATGCCTCATTAAGAAGATCATCCACTACGATCAAGTAGGTTTCATCCCAGGAATGCAAGGCTGGTTTAACATCCGTAAATCTATCAACATAATACACAACATCAATAACAAGAAAAATAAAAACCACATGATCATATCAATAGATGCAGAGAAAGCATTTGATAAGGTCCAACACCCATTCTTGATCAAAACTCTCAGCAAGATGGGAATGGAGGGAACCTTTCTCAATATAGTGAAGGTCATCTACCACAAGCCAGTGGCAAATATTATCCTCAATGGAGAAAAACTGAAAGCCTTCCCTCTAAATTCTGGCACAAGACAAGGCTGTCCTCTCTCACCACTCCTATTCAACATAGCACTGGAAGTACTTGCTATAGCGATTAGGCAAGAAAAGGATATCAAGGGAATCCAGATAGGAAAGGAAGAAGTCAAGCTCTCACTGTTTGCAGATGACATGATACTCTACTTAGAAAACCCTAAAGACTCTATCAAAAAGCTTCTAGAAACAATAGACTCATATAGCAAGGTGGCAGGCTACAAAATTAACACACAAAAATCAATGGCCTTTCTATACACCAACAGTAATAAAGAAGAAATGGACATTAAGAAAACAACCCCATTCACAATAGTACCACACAAACTCAAATATCTTGGAATCAACTTGACTAAATATGTGAAGGACCTATACAAAGAAAACTATAAAACTCTGCTCCAAGAAATAAGAGAGGACACACGGAAATGGAAACACATACCCTGCTCATGGATTGGCAGGATTAACATCATCAAAATGTCAATACTCCCCAAGGCATTATACAGATTTAATGCCATTCCTCTAAAGATACCCATGACATTCTTCAAAGAAGTGGATCAGACACTTTTGAAATTCATTTGGAACAATAAACACCCTCGAATAGCTAAAGCAATCATTGGGAAAAAGAATATGGGAGGAATTACTTTTCCCAACTTTAAACTGTAGTACAAAGCAACAGTTATCAAAACAGCATGGTATTGGAATAAGGATAGGTCCTCAGATCAGTGGAATAGGCTTGAATACTCAGAAAATGTTCCCCAGAGATACAACCATCTAATTTTTGATAAAGGAGCAGGAAATCCTAAATGGAGCAGGGAAAGCCTCTTCAACAAGTGGTGTTGGCACAATTGGATAGCCACTTGCAAAAAATTAAACTTAGACCCCCAGCTAACATCATGTACAAAGGTAAAATCCAAATGGATTAAAGACCTCGATATCAGCCCCAAAACCATAAGATATATAGAACAGCACATAGGCAAAACACTACAGGACATTACAGGCATCTTCAAGGAGGAAACTGCACTCTCCAAGCAAGTGAAAGCAGAGATTAACAGATGGGAATATATTAAGCTGAGAAGCTTCTGCACCTCAAAGGAAATAGTGCCCAGGATACAAGAGCCACCCACTGAGTGGGAGAAACTATTCACCCAATACCCATCAGATAAGGGGCTAATCTCCAAAATATACAAGGCACTGACAGAACTTTACAAGAAAAAAACATCTAACCCCATCAAAAAATGGGGAGAAGAAATGAACAGACACTTTGACAAAGAAGAAATACGCATGGCCAAAAGACACATGAAAAAATGTTCCACATCACTAATCATCAGGGAGATGCAAATCAAAACAACGATGAGATACCACCTCACACCCCAGAGAATGGCACACATCACAAAGAATGAGAATAAACAGTGTTGGCGGGGATGTGGAGAGAAAGGAACTCTTATCCACTGCTGGTGGGAATGCTGTCTAGTTCAACCTTTATGGAAAGCGATATGGAGATTCCTCCAAAAACTGGAAATCGAGCTCCCATACGATCCAGCTATACCACTCCTAGGAATATACCCTAGGAACACAAAAATACAATACAAAAACCCCTTCCTTACACCTATATTCATTGCAGCTCTATTTACCATAGCAAGACTCTGGAAACAAGCAAGATGCCCTTCAACAGATGAATGGCTAAAGAAACTGTGGTACATATACACAATGGAATATTATGCAGCTGTCAGGAGAGATGAAGTCATGAAATTTTCCTATACATGGATGTACATGGAATCTATTATGCTGAGTGAAATAAGTCAGAGAGAGAGAGAAAAACGCAGAATGGTCTCACTCATCTATGGGTTTTAAGAAAAATGAAAGACACCCTTGTAATAATAATTTTCAGACACAAAAGAGAAAAGAGCTGGAAGTTCCAGCTCACCTCAGGAAGCTCACCACAAAGAGTGATGAGTTTAGTTAGAGAAATAACTACATTTTGAACTGTCCTAATATTGAGAATGTATGAGGGAAATGTAGAGCCTGTTTAGGGTACAGGCGGGGGTTGGGTGGGGAGGAGGGTGATTTGGGACTTGGGTGATGGGAATGTTGCACTGGTGATGGGTGGTGTTCCTTTTATGACTGAAACCCAAACACAATCATGTATGTAATCAAGGTGTTTAAATAAAAAAAAAATTAAAAAAAAAATTTTCAAAATAAATAAATGACTCTTCTCCAGTATGGATATCAGTAATGGATTAATTCCATTAATTAAATTCCATTAATTCCATTAATTAAAGAGATAGTTCGGTGCTCAAAGGCACATTCCTTGCAACCAAAAGGATGCAAGTTTGAGGCCTAGTATTATATGTATCCCACAGAACTATTGTCTGTAGACTTAGAAAACTCTAAGCATGGTAAAGGTCATTCCTGGTGATCCCAGCACTATTATTTCTGAGTATCACAGCATATCAAGAAGAGCATTGAACTATCTGGCCTAATTGGCAAGCACTATAGGGAACACCCTCTTGGAGCCTTGAATGCTGCCTAGGCAGACTCAGACACCTATAAAATGTAATTATACCTTAAAGACTTAAATGATGCTTAAAACTCAAGTAATAAGCTTATGTATTGAATGCAGTAAAAAAGAAATGCACCCTGAGTCAAAGAAGCATAGTATTTGACTTGTGAATGAAGGTCAAATTGTGTGGCCAAATAAACAAACAGTTACAGACAAACTGGGAGACTAAGTCATAAAAATCCTTTAAGGCATATTGTAAATATTCCAGTCTAACTGGAGAAAAATGGGCCCTCTGAGTACATTTTAAACAAGATTTAACACTTTTGAACAATCTATCAGGTGGATAAAGTTTTGATGGAAAGATAAAGAAAATGTTAAGGGCTAGGATAACCATTGACAATTTGTTTGATGCTGTGTGCAAAGGATACTGCCCTAAGGTATTTAGTGAAGATGCAGAAAGATGGATGATATGTAAATTATTAATAATGTTGATACCATAGTACTTTATTTTATAGTAGAAATAAGAGAATCAGGAAAAATTTACTTAACTTTTGTATTTTTCTACAAAGCTCTCTTTATATAGAGATAAATTGTCAAACTAATGCAAAGTGAAATTAAGTTATTTTCTTATCCTAAAGCATGAGGTTGCTTTAAATAATGAGTATATAAATTATTTGAACAAATTGATTCTCAATTGTCCATCATTATTAAACATATGTTATATTCAATTTTAAATAATATTACAGAAAACCAAGGTGGAGGGCTAGAGAAATACTACAGCAGTGAAGGTGCTCCCCTTACATTTGTGTGCAAGACTCTGTATCTTCCCCTGAGCCTGTCAGGAGTAAGTCTAAGAACAGAATCAGAAGTAGGCCTTAAGCACTATCAGATGGGCAACCTCCCCAAAAGAAAGAAAATACAGATGGAAAGTGGGCAGTCATATCTGAATTGTTTTTGAAGTTGAAGCTTTAATATAATCAGTTGACTAGAAGCTTATTTTTCATAATAAAATAATTATGCCATGGCAAACTGTAGTCAAAGAAATTGAATGACTAGTATATAGTAACAATTCAGAGTTGTTTTAATTAAAGATAAGGAAGTTTGGTTTTATATGTTTAAAATGACTCATAAGATGTCCAAAAATTATCAAGTGAAAGTCAAATTGGAAGCTATGAAATGATTCTGAAAAGGGAGAAGACCGAAGCAGTGGTGCAAGAGGTAGGGCATTTGCCTTGCATGCAGCTAACCTAGGACAGACCACGGTTCAATTCCCCAGCATCCCATATGGTCCCCCAAGGCAGGACCGATTTCTGAGCACATAGCCAGGAGTAACCTCTGAATGTCACCGGGTGTGGCCCGAAAACCATAAAAAGAGAATTTAGTTTGTGATTTTTTAAAAGTGATTCTTATACAAGAGTAAATTCAAAATAAATTAAATAATCAATATCAAAGTTTATTCCATAAATTATAATAATAAAACAATAAAAACCCAACTCATAGCATTGAGGCTTGAGGCATCTTCAATGACTCAATGCCATTGGCTAAGTAAGCAAAATAAATAAATGGATCAACATAAACTTATTAAGCTCATTCACTTCAAAAGAAAAATGATTAGAATAAAAATGCAACTAATTGAACTAGAGAGATAGCACATCAGAAGATATGTTTACTTTGTACAACAATTCCAATCCAGGTCAGATATCCATCACCACATATGGTTTCTTGAAGCATATCTAAGCTTAGGACCAGGAATAATTCATGAGCACATCTGAGGGATGAATGAAGAGAAAAATGAAGAAGAGGAGGAGGAGAAAGGAAGAAGAGAAGAAGAGGAACAACAAGAACAAGAACAAAAAGCAGAAGAACAAGAAGAAGAAAAAGAAAAAGGAGGAGAAAAAGAAGTAAAGGGGGAGGAGAAGAAGGAAAAGGAGGAAGAGGAGCAGGAGGATCAGAAGCAGGAGGAGGAGCAGGAGAAAAAGGAAAAGCGAAAGAAGAATAAAAAGAAAAACAAGGAAAGAACAATAATAATGAGACTAACAAGAATAAGAAGAGGGGGAGGAGTGCATGAGAAGGGGAAGGAGAAGGAGGTGAAATCTAAAGAGTAAAAGGAGGAGAAAGAAATTTTGCATGCATTTTAAATTAAAAGCAAATTTTGAGTTATCAAGACCTTATTAATTCATAGTTACTACATTAAATAGGTATCATTACAGTATCTGGGTTATATATTGAAAATTTACAAAAACCCATGAGGAGGGAACAATGTATTATCACTCTGTTATAGAGATAAAATATCGAAACAATATCGCTTTATGTCCTGATTTATGTTAAACTCTGTCTAATAAAAGTAGCAGGGAAAGCAGCAGAGAAATAGTAGCTTGGCTTAGTAAAATTCAAGAAACTGCTCAACACCTCTGACCAAAATGCACTTTTCCCCATGTCTCTGTCAGGTTTTTTGTGTGAAACTGAAAGTTTAGATCCCCATAGAATGGCTCTTGAGCAGGGACTTAAAAAATTCAAAACTGTGAGTGGATTAACCAATTTCTCAGGGTTATGAATAAAAGAACTGATATAGCCACGTCAACAGCCCTTGCTGCACTGAATGTGCTATGCCCTATAATATAGTATTAGCTTATATGCCCCTTTTCAGTGTTTTCTCCTGGACTAAACCTGCATTAATTACATTTCTATTTGCATTTTTTTATCTCAAGTTCTGAATTAAATTAATCATTAAAATGTTGTATATTGTGAAGCCACATAGTTTTATTATAACTTTTTTAATCTGGGTATTTTCAGCAGAGAAAAAAATAACCTGATTTCTTTTATCCATCCCTGTCAGTAAAATTTCAAACCTAAACTTGTGTTTATATATATATATATTTAAAGCTGCTATTAAAGTAAAAATTACTTCTCAAAATTAATAATATCTGGGGAAGTTTTGACAAAGCAGTCCATTTGAAATATTAGCTCAAGCTATTTTTGGTTGAAGGGGGAGTATTAATTTCCTCTTTCTGTATTTACTAACTTTATCAGCTTAAAATCACATTTGTACTTTAGTTCAATTTTACAGTTCAAAAGTAGGACAAGAGATTGTTGGTGGTTCTTTTTTAAGGTATCACAGAGCCAAACCTAAAGGCTTATGTGAGTGTCCTATATCTAAGTGCTCTTTGAAAGCCACCATCAAGGTAATGCATGATATTGGCAGTATACAGTCACTTCCTTCTGTAGACTGAGGTCCTTCTTTCCTTGCAGGCTGTCATCCAAGCTCCACTTTCAGTTTGGAGGTCTCCCAGTCTTTCATGGACTGTTATCCTCTCCACTCTCAGTTAAGCAGCTGTTGCACTGGTGAAAAGGGGGGGGGGTATTCTGTTTATGACCGAAACCCAACTACAAACAGGCTTGTAATCATGGTGCTTAAATAAAGATTTATTAATGAGAAAATATGTGAAAGGCCTCTTACACTTTGAAGATCCAGACCTGGACTTGAAGTCTAGCACAATCAGATAAGGTTAGTCTTGGATAATGGCTCTCTTTTAAGATCAACCAATTTGGAACCTTAATTACATCTTAAAAAGTTCCCTTCACCATATAATGCAGTATAATTATGAGAAACAGATCTGCTAATATTCACAGGTACCACCCACACTGAGGGGAAAATTTTACAGTTGAAGGGTTATGGAGTCACATGGTAGAATTCTGTCCATCACAGGAGATGGTGCATGTTTGACAAAGTCTTTGTTTGACAAAATATTCCCCTTTAGTAACTCTTTTTGTTTGTTTGTTAATTTTATACTACCAAATTAATTCTTTTTAATTTACTTATTTCACTTAACATGTAAAAAAAATTCTTAATTCCCTATGTAAATTTTTTAATATAGAGGATTAATGGATAACAAAAATGCATATTATATTAGCTATAAGGGTAAATTTTATATTTGTTTTTAATATACAGGTATAAAAATGGGTCATCAAAATTCACTTACTGCTACTATAATAATTCTCAGAATTAAAAAATCTTGATAAGTGCTTACATTTATTTAAATCAGACTAACTTCACTGGTCTCATACAGAAGCAAAGCTATTGCTAGTTAAGTAGTTAATGAATGCAATGTAATGTTCAGCACCTTGTCATTTGCTGCCATCTCTGCCATCACCTATGCACTAGAGGGAATTAGCTATTTGAAAAAAGGTCAAAGGGCCTGCAATGGTGTTTGGACTTGCATGATAAATGACAGCATCTCAACTCAACTTACCATTTTAGCTAATTGTGCTGGAAAAGAGGAGCCTGAACTAGCTGACACTTCAGGATGATTTCGAAAAAATAAAGGAATATATGAAAAATGCAATCCTGAAATTACTGGTAATAATATAAAAGAATAACAAAATAATGTATGATTGAAGTAGAAATGCCTTGAGGTAAATTAGGAATCTTAATTAAAAAATTAACCTTCCATCTAGAGCCTTTATTTATTTATTTATTTATTTATTTATTTTATTCCAAACCCTTTAAATACATTTTCTATGTAGCATTTGGAACCCTCTCTCCTACTTCTAAAAGACTTGGATTGCTATATACTTGACCTGAAATGAAAGCACAAAGTAACCAAAAAAATGGATAATAAAAAAATTGAGTTAGGCAAAAAAATTTTAATTCTTCAAAAATAAATAATAAATACTAAATGCACATTTTCTTACATTTCCAAATGTGGACTAAAAAGTTGTTAATAGACTGCACATATATCTTACAGCTTGCTAAGCATTTGCAAAGTAGAATAATAATTTTAAAATAAATATTTGGGGCCGGCGAGGTGGCGCTAGAGGTAAGGTGTCTGCCTTGCAAGTGCTAGCTAAGGAAGGACCACGGTTCAATCCCCCCCCCCCCGGCGTCCCATATGGTCTCCCCGACAAGCCAGGGGCGATTTCTAAGCATTTAGCCAGGAGTAACCCCTGAGCATCAAATGGGTGTGGCTGAAAAACCAAAAAAAAAAAAAAAGAAATATATTCATTTATTCATTTTCTCCCTTGCATCAGAATTGGATCATTTCCTCATCAAACTTTTAAGAAACTGGGGATTGGAGAGCTATACTTCAGGTGAAGTCTTTGTTTGCCTTGCATGAGTCTGATTTGAGTTTGCTGACCTCAGCATCCTAATGGACCCTCAAGTACACCAAGAATAATTCCTGAGTACAGAGCCAGAAGTAAACTCTGTGCATTTCCAGGTGTGAGGCCCTTTTACTTGGTACAATCACTAAAAAAGATTATATAGGAAAATATTGCCCAGTAGCTAGGGTATTGGCTCTTAGATTTTTAATCTGGGAGTTATCTTATGTTATGTTATGTTGTTATGTTATGTGATACTTTATTATGTTATGCTATGTTATATTGTATTTTATTATACTATATCAGCAGAGATTATTCTCAAAGTTTTATTCAATATCATCAATGTGTTAGCATTCTGAGAAAAATAAAAACTGAGATCATACCTATTTGGCAATTTTCTAATGTTGAAAATGTCAAGTGAGATTATTTTGATATATTGTTTTTACTGTTTTTAAATACATAAATCTAACCAATGATATAAACAATTTAAGGTCTATGTATTAAAAAAAGCAACTATCTCAACCTGAATGCCATAATACTGCTATTGAAAGCATTTTACTTTCAAATGCCACTATTTCTAGTTAAAAATATTTAACTGGGAAAAAAAAGATAGTATAGAGGGGAAGTTTCTTGCCTTGCAAATGGCTGACCTGAGTTTCATTCCTGTCATGCCATATGGTGTATAGAATATTTCAGAGTTTACAGTAGAAATATTTTTTCCAAGACATCTTAGATAAAATGATAAAACATAATTTATCCAAGACAGATACCATCTATCAATTGTACATTATAAGAGTGTTAGAGCACTATAATTATAGAGATTCAACTGATGGATATTATGGAAGAAAACAAAAAAATATAAAGAAATATTTGAGAGGAGGTAGGATGGTCTTTCAGAATTGTGAAAATTCCTACAAGATGATTCGATGGCACTTTGGATATCTTTAGAACCAAGGGGAAATTAATGAGGATACAGGAATTGAGAATGATTGTTAATAGGTAAAATGTTTATAAACATGATGTCGGGCCGGCGAGGTGGCGTTAGAGGTAAGGTGCCTGCCTTGCAAGTGCTAGCCAAGGAAGGATCGCGGTTCGATCCCCCCCGTGTCCCATATGGTCCCCCAAGCCAGGAGTAATTTTTGAGAGCTTAGCCAGGAGTAACCCTTGAGCATCAAATGGGTGTGGCCCTAAAACAAAACAAAACAAAAACAAACAAAAAACATGATGTCATGTGGAAAAGTTACACAGAAGGGCTGTTAAAACTTGGAAGGTAGTCCAGAGAGACTTGAGATTTAGAGATTTGCAGTAATTTTATCATAGAGGAAAAATGAAGTGGAGGTGGTGATCTGGGATCTTACATAACAGTGTCTAAGGATCATTCATAGCTCTATGCTCTGGGCTCACTCCTAGCATTGCATGGGAGGGGGCAATATATGGTTAGAGGAATTAAAAAGTGTTCTGATGAGTGCAAGACAAACACTTAACACACTGTATTACCTCTCTTGCCCCAGGTAAAATATTTAAAATAGCTTCTTACATATTAAAGGAAAATCAATCAGGTTGTAAGACAGATATATAAAAATGCTCATTTATGAATGGTGTTTCTCATTCCATTACTGAACTAGTAATCTGAGTATGGATAGTTGAATAGAATAGAAAATATGACCATTGCAATATTAGAAACATTATGTTTATGAGTAATCCAATAGTGAACACATACAAAAACTGACCATAAAAGGCAAGATTTATTCATAGAACATTTAAATCAAGATTTGTCTTTTAGCTTTTGTGATTTAGAAATTAGAATCCCTAGTTTATTACCTTGATTTATCTGTGTGAGTGCCACCTCCTGCCTATATCAAAGTGATGACATTCAGATCATTATTATTATTATTTTTGTTTTTGGGTCACACCCGGCAGCGCTCAGGGGTTCCTCCTGGCTTTACACTCAGAAATCACTCCTGGCAGGCTCGCGGGACCATATGGGATGCCAGGATTCAAACCATCGTCCTTCTGCATGAAATGCAAACTCCTTACCTCCATGCTATTTCTCCGGCCCCAGATCATTATTATTATTTCATCGTTTTATCCAAAGGACATAACTCCCTTAATTTAACAATATTTTGTGCGTGTTTTGTCATAGATATGTAGTGCCTGCCATTGTGATTTGCTTTTTTTGTCTCTTGGTGAATATTGACCTGGAGTCAATAGTCATAGATATTTTAAAAAGATAAAATTATTTGAAATTTTCAATTTGAGTAATTTTTGATTAGTTTTTCATTTCAAATGATCTAACATACTATTAAGCAATTTAAACATAGGGACCCATTTGTAAATAAATAACTATTCTATTATTTAATACTAAATAGGATTTTTTGTAGATGAATGAAATTTTTTTAAAATTGTAATTTTTTCCAATAAAGGAAGTTTGAATCTATTAGTATCTGCAAAAGCAGGATGCTTTGTTTTTAGTTTTGAAAGGCTTGACTAATCAAGCAACTTAGAGCATGGTGATGATCTTTATATAATATAAAAATCAAGTAACTTTAATTTACAAAGCTCCTTCTGTGTTATATTATGAACTAACACATATGACTCATTGCTATTTAATTATTTTTAACATATTACCTTTTTGATTATTTGGAAGGTAAAATAGATCTCTATATAGTTGTCAAGTTTTTAATCTCTAAGTATTAGCCGCAAAAGTAGCAACTAGTTTCAATTACATTTGTTCTGCCTTTGCTCTTAATTTTAATCAAATTTCTAGTGAAAACGAAAGTATACTGACATGTTCATAAAAATAAATTTGTTGACATATATGTTTAGCTAATTCTAAAATAATTAAATCTCAGTGGTAATATAGGAGAATAAATATATTGTAGAGATGAATATCAACATTTCCAGTGAAAATAGTTTTTTCTAGCTTAATAAAATTTAAAACATTTCATGATGCATAATGAATCCTAGAGAAAATGTGCACTTAAAAAGGATGAAAGACTATTGTATCACCTACTGTTTCACCATTTGCAGCTTGAAAAATTCTATAAAATTCAACTTTATAATAAAAGTAAACATTTTACAAAGAATACTTATGATGTTAAATGTTTTGTAATAATAAAATTAAATTATTTTCAATCCTGCTATAGGGAACTGTTGCATTAATTACATAGTTCTTATATGAAAAGTTTTTGACTATGTTAGTTTGGTTTCTGGTGGGGAATGGGGTTCTTTGGTGATGGTGACAGTGCAATAATTGTACAGCAATACCATAAGTATGTATCACCACCATAACCATCGTACCCAAAGTGCAATAAAAATAAATCATATGTCTACCTACCCTCACATTGCACAAAAGATATGAGTACTATATCTATAATCATTATTTTAGGTTAATATATCTATAATTATTTTGGCACAAAATGTAAAAGGAATTTAAATTTCAGCATGTATGTATATCTTGAGTCATTTTACTTATTTATTTATGTATTTTGATTTGCGATCCACACCCAGTGGTGCTTCGGGGTTAATCCTAGTGTGCACTTAAAAATTACTCCTAGCAGGGTCTTGGGACCATATAGGAATTTGGCCATGAAACCTACCCACTGTGCTCCAGCCTCAATTCATTTCCTTAAAAAAAGCATTTTTAAATTTCCCATGAACCTTTCCTTGTAATTTCATGTTGTTGTTTTCTTTCTCTTCCTCTTGTTACATTTTCTCATATAGCATCTACCTGAGTTTTATTCACCCTTCCCTTTAAATATGCTAATTAATTTGCTTATTCTAATTAATCTATCATGGCATGCTGCTCATATTATCTATATGAAGAAAATTTTCCCAATATCTGAGGAGTTAGGGTTTTTTTCTCCATGTTTCTTTATGGGTATCATGAATATATATACATATACATATATATATATACATGTAAATATATATATGTACAGTGCTACATAAGCATACTCTGTTATAATCATTTAGTTATGATTTCATCTCATCACCAAATATTAGCTGGTTTAAAGAAATATAAGTAAAGGAATGAGTTAGTAAGTAGATAACATTAATTTCAACTTTTGAATATTCCAAATTTTAAAAAGGATCATGATCAAATATTTACATATACATAATATAAATGCTGCACATATAGCCAATAAAGAACCCAATTGAATAAATCATATTCACCCATCTAGTAGAAGATTAATCTATCTTTGTGCAAGTACCATTGACAAAAGTACAATTGCCAAAAAGGAAATGCGGGCATTGAACAATGCTTGCCACTAAGGCAGTCTTTATTTAACTGGCATTTTAAGGCATTTGCAAAGGATGCTTGGTCAAAGGATGTATTGCAGCCTAATGCCTTAACTCAATTTAATTACTTTAGTCCCCATTTGTCTTGTATAGCATCTCCTGTCTCATTTTCAATGCCCCTAAAGCAATGCTCTTGATGGATTATGGAAATAAATTTTAGTGTGGAGATACTGATAACTTGCTCAAGGTAAAAAAAAATGATGGAAGAGTAATTTGCAGCTACTAAATTGCTAGATGTAGTGCTTTGGTTTGCTGCTCTGTAAAAGGTGGGAGGAACATTTGACAAGAGTCAAGACTCTTTAGAGAAATATGCAAATCCAAAACGAACTAGCTTTCTAAATACTTTTGCTCCATCAGTTAAACTCAACAGTGACCTAGTTTTCAGTACACTGAATATGCTTGGTTATCTAATCATATTACTTCATTTCTCACTTCAAATTTTAACATGAATATATGTGCGTAAATGCAAACATTGATAAAGCAAAGCTGCTGTCATATTTCCAATCTTCTCAGAAAAATCAAGTGATTTATAGGATGATAAGAGCTTATATCCTCTATGGCATTGCTAATGGCAATATTTTAAAACCAGTTAGAATTCTTGTAATAATCCAGGCTGATGACAATGACATTCAATCTTTGAACAAATCTAGTTAATGTGAAAGCAAAAGAGAAGGATGATCTCATTTTGGAAACAACAATAAAGATAATGCTGCTCAATAAGAACTGAAACCAAGAAAGTTTAATGTTATATCCTCGAGCTTGACTTTTATTAGTCAACATTTTGCTATAAAATGCATTAATAATTCATCTATAGAAAATATACGGACACAACTGTTACAAAGAGGGTACAGTGCTGACTAGAGATCTTCACCTGTTTGATTTATTCTTACCGTAATATCCAGAAGTTGTAAACTAAGCCACCTATGTTCTTTGCATTTTTCAATGAAAGGACATAGCAGGACTCTCTAAGAAGTGATCTGTAAGGGTCAGAAGATATTCAAATGATTGGAGTGCATTTGTGGTATTTGGAGTTAAAAGACTTGATTCCTGGCATGTATAATCCTGAGCACTGTTAAATGTAGCCAGTATGATTGCCAACACAGTTAGGCCAGAGCGCACCACATTTTATTGGCCCATACATTAACGTATTCAGCAACACAAGCAGGTGAGTTACTTCCAGGAATGGCCCAGATGGTCTCTTGAGCACAGTTTAGTACCACAGAAAGTAGTTAGTTAATTTAAAAACTTGGTAATGACAAAGTAAGAATGCAAGAAATAGAAACCTATCTACTGTGCATATAATAAGCATTTTAAATATAAAAAGATGTATATTACTAAATAACCTGGAATATTTCTGTGGAGATCCTTTGAGAATCATTATAGAGATTTTTATAAATGTATAATTTATAAGAAAATGTGGAAAATATAAAATTCAGGGTTTGCAGGGTTCAGATTGAGATGAGCTTGAAGTCTGATAATAGATATATTTTTGAACAAAAATTATACCACAGAATTTTTTTCCAAAAATTAAAAAGAAGAGAGCACAATCTTCTGTATTTGGTGCAAATCAGTAAGGGCCTGACACAGCTTTCAGTGCTAAAGGGTAGGAAGCAGTAACTTCCAGCAAGGCAGCTCCCAGATGACTAAGGAAAACACCTAGAAAAGAGTACAGTAGTGGCTTGTTAGAGTCTAACACATACTGTGGGTATTAGACACTGACTATTAGGTCAGAATCAACAATGGCAGTTCACTATTCACCATGTTCCATACTTATAGTTATTATTTCTTATTTTAGGTTCACTTCATCGAGGCTGGTGTTTTTTAGAGCTATCTGTTAATTATTAATGATCTGTTAATAATAATTATTATTATCTGTTAATTATTGGGAAAACTTTCAAAAAGAGACCACTGTGTGACAGAGTACAAAGAAAACTTGTGCAGCTGGTTTGGTTTGCCTGAATAGCCTACACTCAATGTCAGGTCATAACATTTTTCATCTTCATCAATCTGCAAGGGAATTTCTCTTGTATTTGAAATTCTATTGGCTAGACTGGGTCCCTACTTGATCTTTTTATCTTATATATATTTTATAGAGATACAAACAGTGCCACTGTACAAACAAGATGTCTATTTCCAGAGATAAGGCTACTTTCCTGTTAGGGGCTCATCTGTATTGAGCAGCCATGCAATTTCTCTAAGACATCCATCAGAATATAGAGTTTCCAGAAGTTCCATTTCTTGGCATTGACTCCCAAAATACACACACACACACACCACACACACACCAACACCACACAAAGAAGCTTTAAAAGTGTAATTCTTATAGAAATATATTAAAAATATAACAGCATTTGATCCAAAATAATATATAAGTATCTGTAATCATTACAGTGCTTAATGTAATACTCGGGATATAAAAACAAGCAAAATACCTGGAGACAGATAAGGAAAAAAGTGATATATATATTCATATATAAATACTATGCAGCCACAAAAAATGAAGTTCATTATAACTGAATGAAATTGGAGGGTATCATGCTTATCAAGATAAACCAGGGGGAGGATAAACATCGGATGATATAATTCTCCTACAATATATAAGGAAATGTCCAAGATATTTATTTGAATGAATGAGGTTTTCTAATTCTATTAGTACTTTTTGATCCTAAGCTTTACAATGCTATCCTTATGCTTATGCTAAATAGTAGCTAATGCTAGAGAAAGGAAATGTAAAGATAGAATATTTTATGTTTTACATATTTTATATTTCAAATATTTGATATTTCTTGGCCACCAGTAAGATATATATCCTCTGAGTTCACTATGTAATCTTGCATCACATATTTAATACATGCACTGCTAGAAAACAAAACAAAAATACCAAAGTGTTACAATGACAAGTTAAAATTAGTTTTCTTGTCCCTTTGGTCTCACAAATGCAATGAAAGACTCAGGCCACATTAATGACTACTTCTTTGAAATTTTGTCTATAATTTTTTGGCCTCAGTTTCTTGGGCTATAGAGAAGGATGATTTGTAGTGGCCTTTCCAATTCCTGAAAATGTATTTTAACCCAGAGATTTCTAATTTAAAGGAAGTGAAAAAGCAAAATATTAATTGATATGCAATGTTAATGTTGCCCACCTTTCTTTTTCTTGCTGCTCCATCAAAACTGCTTTGTATAAAATGGGAACAGATGGTGATGCATAACTTGTGAGGGAGATTTTTTTTATTTCAAAAATGCTCTTTTTACTCAATAACATATTGCTGTCAATAAATGTTTTATTTGGTTTCTGCCATGACTTGGTTCCAGAACTACTTGACCATGAAAGTCAAATAAAACCTCAACATAGATGACTTTTTTTCTGTTATGAAAGTAGAAAAATAATAATATAAACTATTTGGATAAAGATATATTAGATGAAAGGTTTCGTGTCTCATGCTGAAGGCCAGTTTAAGATTTGGTCTCAGAGGCAAGTTTCCAAATAAGCAATGGAATTAATAATATACAACACTGCATTCAGCAGTCAACTCAAAGCTGTCCTTGAAGAAAATTGAGGCATAAATTAAACAAGAGACTTTTAGTACACTGAGGGTGTGCATATGTCGGCTGAGCAACACAGACGCAGAGGAGGTTATTATTTGTATAAAGAAGTTTACTGAAAAGCAATCCTAACAATCAAATACTCAAATAGAATAGAAAAATAAGCATTGTTCTAAAAAAATGAGAGACTTCTTTTGGAATAAGGGGAGAATTCCTACAGGGATATATTAAAGAGAAAATTCGAGTTAGTTCTATTTAAAATCTCTCATGTGTATGACATCTCTTTAGAGAAAAGGCATAATAAATGGTTTGAAACCCATAGATCTGAGGAGTCATATATGAGAAAGAAATTTGGTTTCACCTTCCTACTTCCTTCCTTTCTTTTTCCTCCTCTCTCTTCCTTTCTCCCTCCCTCCCACCCTTTCTCCCCTTCCTTTCTTCTTTTTTTTTTTTTTTTTTTTGGTTTTTGGGCCACACCCAGTAACGCTCAGGGGTTACTCCTGGCTATGTGCTCAGAAGTTGCTCCTGGCTTGGGGGACCATATGGGACACCAGGGGATCGAACCGCGGTCCGTCCAAGGTTAGCGCAGGCAAGGCAGGCACCTTACCTTTAGCGCCACCGCCCGGCCCCCCTTCCTTTCTTCTTCCCTACATCCTTTTCTTTTTCTTTCCATCCTTCCTTTCTTTTTCCTCCTCTCTCTTCCTCTCTCGCTCCCTCCCACCCTTTCTCCCCTTCCTTTCTTCTTCCCTACATCCTTTTCTTTTTCCTTTCCATCCTTCCTTTCTCCTTTTCTTCCTCCTCCTTTCTTCAGCCTTTCATTGTTTCCTTCCTCTCTCCCACCCATCCCTCTCATTTACCATTCTTCCCTTCTTCTCTATCTATTTTCTTCCCTCCCTCTTTCCTGCCCTTCCTTCCTTTTATTTTTTAAAACTTCTATATCATTCCCTTCAATAAAGGTGCATTAAAAAGCCATACCTCACCTGTAGTTGTTCATAGTGAAGATTAGTTCTAATGACATATATTTGAAGTGACTCATGGTCATGATAGAAAATGCATTGTCACTCCAGACAATTTACAAAGAGTATATACAAAATGAACACTCAGCTGAATTTTCAAATATTAAAATTTTAAATATTAATTTTCTGAAATTTAAACTTCCAAAATTTTTTGTCAGTCTAATAAGCTGAAATTACGGCAAGGCAATTGTACCAATTAAGTCAGATTAGTGACCCAAGACTCTCCTGGATTTCAATGCTCATTCTAACATTGCCTTTTGAGTTTGCTTAAGAAACTAAGGTTGTTAGAAAAGACATTGTTGGTATAAAGGATAAGGTGGTTATTTGCTCTTATTTTTAAAGCATATTTTCTTGCTTTTTCATACTCTAAAATAATAAGAATGTTATTTGTCATGTATCTTTTGGCCATTTGTATTTCTTCTTTGTCAAAGTATCTGTCCATTTCTTCTCCCCAACTTTTGATGGGATTAGATGTTTTTTTCTTGTAAAGTTCTGTCAGTGCCTTGTATATTTTGAAGATTAGCCCCTTATCTGATGGGTATTGGGTGAATAGTTTCTCCCACTCAGTTGGCGGCTCTTGTATCCTGGGCACTATTTCCTATGAGGTGCAGAAGCTTCTCAGCTTAATATATTCCCACCTGCTTTCACTTGCTTGGAGAGTGCAGTTTCCTCCTTGAATATGCCTGTAGTCTCAATGTCCTGGAGTGTTTTGCCTACGTGTTGTTCTATATATCTCATGGTTTCGGGTTTGATATCGAGGTCTTTAATCCATTTGGATTTTACCTTTGTACATGATGTTAGCTGGGGGTCTAAGTTCAATGTTTTGCAAGTGGCTAGCCAGTTGTGCCAACACCACTTGTTGAAGATGCTTTCTTTGCTCCATTTAGGATTTCTTGCCCCTTTATCAAAAATGAGGTGATTGTATGTCTGGGGAACATTTTCTGAGTATTCAAGTCTATTCCACTGATCTGAGGGCCTGTCTTTATTTCAATACCATACTGTTTTGATAATTATTGCTTTGTAGTACAGTTTAAAGTTGGGGAAAGTAATTCCTCCCATATTCCTTGGCCAACAGACACATGAAAAAATGCTCCACATCACTAATCATCAGGGAGATGCAAATCAAAACAACTATGAGGTACCACCTCACACCCCAGAGATTGGCACACACCACAAAGAATGAGAACAAACAGTGTTGGCAGGGATGTGGAGAGAAAGGAACTCTTATCCACTGCTGGTGGGAATGCAGTCTAGTTCAACCTTTATGGAAAGCGATATGGAGATTCTTCCAAAAACTGGAAATCGAGCTCCCATATGACCCAGCTTTACCACTACTAGGAATATACCCTAGGAACACAAAAATACAATACAAAAATCCCTTTCTTACACCTATATTCATTGCAGCACTATTTACCATAGCAAGACTCTGGAAACAACCAAGATACCCTTCAACAGACTAAAGAAACTGTGGTACATATACACAATGGAATATTATGCAGCTGTCAGGAGAGATGAAGTCATAAAATTTTCCTATACATGAATGTACATGGAATCTATTATGCTGAGTGAAATAAGTCAGAGAGAGAGAGACAGAGAAATGCAGAATGGTCTCACTCATCTATGGGTTTTTAAGAAAAATAAAAGACATTCTTGCAATAATAATTTTCAGACACAAAAGAGAAAAGAGCTAGAAGTTACAGCTCACCTCATGAAGCTCACCACAAAGAGTGATGAGTTTAGTTAAGAAATAACTACATTTTGAACTATCCTAATAATGAGAATATATGAAGGAAATAGAAAGCCTGTCTAGAGTACAGGTGAGGGTTGGGTGGGGAGGAGGGAGATTTGGGACATTGGTGATGGGAATGTTGCACTGGTGATGGGTGGTATTTTTTTTTTATTTCTTTTTTTATATTTTGTTTAAACACCTTGATTACATACATGATTGTGTTTGGGTTTCAGTCATGTAAAAAACACCACCCATCACCAGTGCAAAGTTCCCATCACCAATGTCCCAAATCTCCCTCCTCCCCACCCGACCTGAAACCCAAACACAATCATGTATGTAATCAAGGTGTTTAAATAAAATATATAAAAAAGAATGTTATTTGTCTCCATGACTAAATTATTTTTGATGAATACTTTGATGATAGCTTAATGGGATTGCCTTTATAGGTTAATTGTGCATCAACTTTTTATTCATGTTCTGATATTTTCTTAGGGGCTGACTTTTGAAAAATTTAACAGTGATGTATGATGATGAATGTATTTATGCATTTAAATATTGGGTATTGGGCCCTGGAAATTTGACAGTTTGGTCTAATACCTTCCTGGAGCTTAGGAAAACATGAGTTTGATTACTTAAATCACCTCACATCACTGGTGAGTGTGATTCCTGGCCTTATATGTATAATACTCAGTAGCATAACTAAGTCAGTCATGTGAGCACCACATTTGATAATACTCAAGTACTATCAAGTACTCAGGATAGTACTCAAGAAAACACACAGTAGCAACCACAATAAAAGAAAGGAAGAATGTGAGCATTTTATTTTCTGGCTGTCACAATATTTCCCACATATTTGGAATGTTTTCAGATATAATTTGTTTACCTTCTTTGTTCTTTTTTCTTGCCCCCCCCCTTGTTGTTTACCCATCACTCAGACACTTGTAATTATCAGAAGTCCTAATGTGGTGAGCTCGGGTGAATTTTATGAATTATATAGCTGTATTTTAGTTGTGTTTTCTGGGAACTTTTCCTTAATGTGTCTATTTCTTTTTTATTAATATCTTTATTTAAAAACCTTGATTACAAATATGAATGTAGTTGGGTTTCAGTCATGTAAAGAACACCCCTCTTCAACAATGCATGGATTTAAATGTATGAGTCACACACTCATCAGTTGATGATTACAGATTTTATTCTGGTTTTGGCAATTGTAAATTAAAATTTAATAAACATAGAGAGCATATATCTTTTTTGTTGAGTCTTTATGTGTTTCATAAGTAATATTAAAATGTTGAATAACTGAATCATATGGGAATTTCAATTTGAGTATACCAACTTACATTCGAAAAGCAAGTGTGTTGGCCAGAGAGTAGCGTAAAATACAGTTTTTTTCCTCTATTGGAGAAAAATTGGGTAGAGATTTTTTTTCTCACATGTGGTTGAGTAAGATTTGATGCCAAGAATAATAGTTTATTCTCTGAGCATCACCAAGAGTGATCTCTGTAATTATACAGCTTAATATACCCCTATTCACCACATCAATATCAAAAGTATATAAGGGTACCCTTACCCAATTTTCTTCCTCTCTTCTTTCTTTTCTTTCTTTCTTTCTTTCTTTCTTTCTTTCTTTCTTTCTTTCTTTCTTTCTTTCTTTCTTTCTTTCTTTCTTTCTTTCTTTCTTTCTTTCTTTCTTTCTTTCTCTTTCTTTCTTTCTTTCTTTCTTTCTTTCTTTCTTTCTTTCTTTCTTCTTTTCTTTCTTCTTTTCTTCTTTCTTTCTTTTCTTCTTTCTTCTTCTTTCTATTTCTTTCTGCTTTTTCTTATGTAAAATAGTCCTTTTCATTGGTGAAAAGTGATAGCTCATTGTTTTGAATATCTATTTCCCATAACAAAACAAAAGATGAAGAGATGGTTCCATGGCTACTATTTTCTTTCTGTTAGATATAACACTCTAGAAACCCTAGTGCTTTGTTTCAGCCTTACCACTAACTCACTAAATTACTAATAATTTAAATATTGTTAAATATTATTTAAATATTTATTCTCAATCCCCCACTAATAAATTAAGATTTTTGATAATTAAAGATAATTAAATCTTTTAGAACAATAACTAGTTAGTACTTTCAAGAAAATGCCAATATAGAAATTTATAAAAATCTCTACATACCCAACTCCCTGGCTGCCTATAAGTCCTTAGCCCCTGTGGCTGGGCCAGCCCAGGGAAAGCTGCCCACCCCACTACTCTCATGGGGAGTCTGCTGGTTCCAGTGCAGTTTTCTTCTGGGCCCTCCCTGTCCCTGGCCTTGCTGCTGCGAGTGCCCACTTCCCACCTCCAGATCCTGGCCTGGAAATTAAACTCAGCCTCGCAGACTCTGTCCCCGCAGCAGGGACACCACCGTAGGAGTAGCTTGGTGGCTGTAAACCTGGCTATCACTGGGTGGGAGGGCATCCCCACACCTCTTGAACTTTAACCTTGTGGATGGATGGAGTGAGAGTCTGAGCAGAGTGAGAGGTACAGTCCCCTGTAGGGCTCGTGGGCGCTGTTACATGTGTGTCAAGGGGATAGGTGGGCGTGTACTCAGAACCACTGGAGAGAGGCTCTCTGCAAGATGCATCTGGTTACCTACCTTCCAGGTTCCTTTGTACTTGCTCCAGATGGTTCAGTGTTGTGATTGAGGCTAGACTTGGTAGTGACAGTAGGGACAGGCTGTGAGCATGTTGAGATGGGTGGAGTAGTGACAGGTTGTGAGCCTGAGTAGGGTGGAGTAGTGAAGGGCTGTGAGTGTGTGAGTAGGATAGGGGACAGTTTCTCTCTGCCTTTCTTTGGAGTTGTGACTATTTTATACCAAAGGATTCATTCCTCGGGCAACCTAGCACACATGGTACTCCCAAAAAAGTTTCTATTTTGAAATGATTTGTACTGTTGAGACTTTTCTCTGATGCCCTCCCCATGGTAGTTCACTTACATTATTTTGTACCCAGCAGCTAGGCCTACAATCACGAGAACAATCACGTATGACTACATAGCATACAGTAGGTAGAAGCTTTTGACTTTGCCCTTTAGGGATCTTTTGTGTAAGGTCATTTTGAGTTGGAGCAGGCCAGGGGACAGGCTAACCAGATAACGTCTCATAAATGTTTAAACTGTTCACAACCAACCCTTGAGTTGAACGGTTTTATTTTCAGAAAAAAAAAAAAAAAGAATGTTTGGAATTTTTTGGTAGCAATGGAAAAGCCATCATAACTTGTTTGTAAAAAAAAAAAAATGCTTACCAAGGAATTAATTTACTTGTGGAACAATCTGATTTGTCTTTGGCCTCTCTGTCCCATGATTCACTTTCCCTATAGTCTCTCGACTTGGACTCTTGCAGCTTTGCAGTTTCTCTAGTCGCACATCTCAGCTTCATTGCGAACTGAGCAATCCTGTGCCAGCCGCCTGGTGCCGTGAGGTGGCCAAGCAAGGTTCAGTCCCAACCCTGTCACCAAAAAAGATCCTACATAGAACTGACATTTAGAAGTTGGTCCTACAAGCAAATAAAAGTTCTTTTTAAAAAAAAAATCTTTATTTAAGCACCATGATTACAAACATGTTTGTAGTTGGGTTCCATTCATAAAAAAAAAACAAAAATAAACAAACAAACAAAAACACACCATGACTGAAAGTTGTTCTTGATGACTGCGGATCACACAAAACTGTATGGTTTGGTGAGTTCTGGGTAGACCCTTCAAAGCTATGACTCTGGGCACGGCTGTCGCTAAGGGTTGTCATCCTATCATCTTCCCGCCCCCCCACTCCCACCTCCAGTCCCAGCCATGTGTCTCTGAAAATATGCACTGGGTTCTGGTACAGACAAGCCAGGCAAGCATTTGTGGATGGAAAATAAAGTTCCTCTCCTAAAAAAAAAAAAAAAAAAAAAAAAAAAAAAAAAAAATATATATCTGCATATATAGACATGTCACTATCGATAAGTGCATTTTTAATTTAGAATTAGTTCATAAGTTTAAATATTTTTCTGGTAAGTGTATTTTTTCAAATTCTTTTGGAAAATTCTATCAAAGATAATAAAATATTCTTTTCAATTGAAACGTCACTGATATAGGTGAAAGTGTAGTTATGTGGATTCATTTAGACAAGAAGAAAATATTATTTCTTTTGAGTGTGTTACATCTGTATTGTTCAGCTACCATAGTTAGTAATGTCTTTTATGTATTTTACCTTTTTTATTGTTTATGGTCTCAGAAAGAGCTATTTTTCCTTTGGTTTTAACCTAATTTCACTTACGATATTGGTTTATTATTATCATTATTTATACCTGTTTTAATCCCGCTGTTTTGAATTTCATACATTTTCTAATCTTAGTAAATTTGAAGTATTTTATTATTGCTCAGTGATTTTTCAAATAATCTCTTTTTAAATTGACTCTTCATTATATTATCTCATTTTATTTCATTTTTATTATCTATCATTTTAGAATATTATTGAAAATGTGGTCATTATTTCTATCTCTGGCTAAGAACTCAGAGAATGGATTTTGACCACCTGAATTTGATTTCCACATTTCCAGTTTACAACTATGAAATTTTATAGTGTTATTACCTTCTTATGTCAGCTTGTTCACTTGTTAAACAAATATAATCTCATATTTGTTATGTAAGTCATAAGATAATACAAAGCAGGTAAGAGAGATGTCTTGAACAAAAAATTTCACTATCATTATTTACAATGGACCATTTTCCCCATAATAAATACCTATATTTTATATCTACCCACATTGACATAACTATGTGTATTAGTGCACATGCTTAGTTTCTCTTATACATTTTTTTGCTTCATTGTCTTTATGTGTTTATGATTTCTTCATTTATTATGAAGAATATATTTTGAAGAGACCTCTCAGGTTCTGTTTGCTCATAAGCACCGTGGGTGCATTCTCCTTAGTTATCTTCCCAGGCCACCAGACACAGTGAAAATCCTGCTCCATTGGTACATATTTGATATCTCAGGTTCTGACACTTTCTGTTATTTAAATCTTCAGTGTAGGGAATACTTGTTGACTTAAAAATATTTCTCATCTCACTGATTGCCTCACTCAGGATAGTAATTATCCCAGGTTACCTGCCATACTGTAGGTAAGTATTTCAACAATGAATCCTGTCTCCTGGAAAAGCATAAGCGCTTGCTGCCACAAATACCAGTGGTATAGATCATTTTTCTTGCTGCTATTTCCTCTTCATTTTTTTAATTTAATTTTGAATTTAAATTTTGGATAAAAAAAATGTACCTTGAGAATCTTGGAGTAATAGCACCTTGGGTAGGTTGTTTGCTTTGAATGCAGTGATCCTGGATTCAATCTCCTACACTCCATATGATCCCAAGAGCCTGCCAAGAGTAAGTCTAGAGCTAAGAGCCCAAAGTAACTCCTGAGTCTGTGGGGTGTGGCCCTATAACAAAAATATTGTATTTTGATATCATAATGATTATAGACTAGTTCTTGCTCTTGGTGAAACTTTGCTTCACTAATTTTCAATAATGCTTTTCAAGAAACTACATAGTTTTGAACATTTTTCTAGATGCAGTGTTTACAAATATGGTTCCTGGTTCCATTGTGTTTACAATGAAATTATTGTATAGACTCTGGCATTTTTATTTTCTGCTGTGGTAAGATAAACATAAAAATGTATCGTGATAAACTTCTTAGTAGTAAACACTTCTGTGATATTCAGCATGTTTACATTTCTTCACATTTACGATGTAAAATGTATTCTCATAACTCTTCTAATCTAGAATGAAATCTGTTGTCTTTAAATAAAAATTTTACTATCTCCCTTTCTCCTATCCTTACCATTCTGCTTTCTGCCTGTGACTCTGGTGGTCCCAACTAATTTTTTCATTTCGTTTATATTTTTGTGACTGACTTATTTCACTTAGAATATATCCTGAGATTTTATTCATATTATATTTTAAAGAATTTTATTTTTATATACATCTTGTATTCAGTGATATCTGAATATATCAGTGATATCTGGATATATCACATTAACTTCATACTCATTTACTTCTGAACATTTGTGTCCCATCCAAATTTTACTGATAAATAATGGTTGTACAAATTCAAAACATACATTCAATTCTTTCACTTTATAACCCAAAGTGAAATTTCTCTACCATACAGTAATTCTATATAATGAGAATTAAAATCAATTCTATATAAACTATAGGAAGCTCTAAAAATAAGCAATGATCTAAAGATAATAAATATGACATCTCAGTGAAAATGTCAAAATTTTAAATATATGCAAATTATTAAGAACTTACTGAAGAAAAATATACTATTAATAATTCTATGTTTAATAAAAACTGAATTTGCATTGAAAACTTCCCCAAATAGATTAAAAGTGCATGTTTCTCATGAAAAACATGTTACATTTTTTTAATATACAAAGAAAATACATACACATGTGTGTGTATTTTTATGAAGGCTATAGAAAATAGTGACTAACTGAAACATAAAAATATGATTTTTTAAAAAATCAAGGCTTGCATCTCAGTATTGATTAAAAATTGTATAATTATGGATATCTTTTCAGATTAAGAAAATAATTTACTTTACTGGAAACAATCCAGTGATTTCTTTTTGTTTAAAGAGAAGACAGGTTTTAATTTTTCACATTTATATAAAATCTATTTGATTTTAGACTTTATGCAAGATGCCAAGGATAACCATGATTGGCAAAGATATGACTTCAGTCACAATGATTCTTATTGTAATATAAGAAAGACATTAAGAAATTAAGCTCATATATAAATCACAGTTCTAATTGAATATGTAATCATTAAATCATGAGTTTTCTCCACAAGTATTATAGTACCTATATCACTATCATGCAGTAGATCAGATTTAACTAATTGATGAATAAATAATATAGAGTATGAGTAGGATTACCGTAAAGTGTACAAAGAAAGTGAGCACATCTATGTGGAGAGCTGGGGAGGAAAGAAAGTGAATACAGATAGCATATGCTTAAGTTGAATGTTCTAGGCTATAATGTTTGCCATAAATGCTAAGGAGCACATGCAGAAAATTATAAGCAATGCAAGATTTAATATGAAGAAGTAGGAGTATCATAACATGATTAAGAACAGAAGTTGCTCGACCCAAATACTACACTTACAGATAGAAAAGATGGCCTGATCTGGAATTAAGGTAAAAAGAAAGTAAAGAATAATAATTTTCTTCCTGTTGTGATACACTGGATCAGTGTAGACTATACAAGTAAATAAGGTAGACTATACAAAGAGTTTTCTAAAATAAAATACTATTTCTTTCTCTGGCTGAATACATATAATAATAAATAAAATTTATACAAACACAGGTAATAAATATATGTATACCATAATATTTGTCATGTTATTTTCTTTATGAAATAGTGATAAAAGAGAAAAATTAAGCAGGCCCTTTTCAGATAGATGACTATTAGAATAGATTGAGTTGAGCAAGATGTTTGAAGAAAATAGACAAAATTTGTCCTCATTGTATTGATATTCTGAATTAGAAAAAGGTGGTACCAAAAATATTAAAGACAAATCTAGTTGCTTTACTTTCAAATTTATTTCTTCATAAAGAAATAGAAAGAAATGATCTCTCCGTACATCACCCTTCTATGGATTTGGAAACTGCTTCCTAGGAAATATTGACCTTACTGAGAAAAATTAATTTTTGTATAGTACTGTTCAGAATTCATTTTATTTCATCTTGTATAATTCTCTTATTTCAAAAGGGAGCATATATTCAAAATTATAAATTAAGTAGGTAATTTAAGAATAAATTTAATTGACTTCAGAGTTTCAGATTCAGAAATAATGTCATTGGAAAATTTTGTTGACTTATATTTCCCCTTTCATTTCAAAGTGAACTGTTGACTCAACCATGTCTTTTCTTTCTCAATTTGTTTATTTAGACTTATTGAGATTCAAGAATGGAAGCTTATTTCTGCTCTCAAACTACTGAAACAATTATGGCTCTAAACCCATAAATATAATTGTCAGACAAAATTTGAGTTATTTTCTATATCTCAATTTAATTTGCTACAACAGAACCCCCAATATGCCACTGATGAGAAATTTAATCTTCTAAGCATTTAGGACTTTTCTCTGTGGCCATACTACATTTTCAGTTCTAGAATAGATCACAAGTAGGTGATTTGAAAGAGAGCAAAAATTCATGTGGGGGAAGAGGAGAAACCTGCTTTTTAGTGATTAATCTACAGTGATTCTCTCTGCAACTTCTATTATCTCCATCTGTCTGGTTCCCTTTGGATCCAGGGATTCTCTGCTTATTATGAGCCATGACTCTGGCATAGACTTTTTTTTTTACCACATGACACATGGTACCATCTGCATATGGTATTTCTTTCTTTCCAGCAGTATTGTAGAGAACATTTTTTTCTTAACTTCTAGGCCATGCAGATTTTTATATTTATCTTTATATCTAGCTATGCCCCTCCTCCCAACCCCTATACACATCCCACAACCAGGCTATTGGTCTCTTTATAAGGCTGCTTGGCACATGAGTGAATATTTTTGTGGACTAGTTTATTTCAAGATTACCCATTTAAGTCTACAATCATGTTCCCAAGTATTTTTGTATTTTTCTAATACAAACCAAAAACACTTGTAGGGAGAAGGAAAATTACTCAAATGTTTATGATGTTTAGGTATATCATGTTTAATAGCTATTCTTTTTCTTATTCAACTATCAACGTGGTCAAAATTACACCCTGCCTTTCACAAATATTGTGTTGTTAGACACAAGGAAAAACTCATACTCTATTCCTATAGAATCAAATTCAGTTTTTATTTGTTTGATCAAACCCAGGCTCTTTTACACTCAAAACAAGTGCTCTAAAGTTGCACTATATCACCTGCCTGCACAATCAGCATTTTTCAAAGTTTATGAAATACTCACTGTGAGATGCTTTGACTAACAAAACATGGGAGAGAAATAAGACTTTTTTCCTGGAGGAGTGTGCAGTCTAGTGGAAAAGGAAGACTGGAACATCATATTAGATAAATAAGAATGACAAATATACCCAGGGAAGTCATAAAAAGTTTTCTGATTAGTTTTAATAACAAAATTATAGAAACTTCAGACCTCATGTGGTTTTATAGCTTACTAGAAAGTCAGATATTGATAACTCTGGGTTTTGTCTGTGCTCACTGGGCACTTTAGAATGAGTAATATAGGCAATGACTCATTGTTTTTCCACCCTGAAATGGTGTGAAGTCATGATAATGGGAAAAAATCATTTCTGGGAACAGAGTTATAATCCACTTTGTTGTAAATCTAAAACTTCAATAAAAGTAGTATATTAAAATATAAAATTTAACGGTGTGCATTATTTCCTTTATACAATTTTCATCTTTCTTATTTATTGGCTTTGGTGAAAAAAGTTGTCTTTTACTTAAGAGAAATAATAGGTCAATAGTTTATAGCTTATTGTATACTTCTATATATTTAATAAATATGATGCCTTGATGTATATTTCAAGCAGATGTGGCACAGAAAAAAACAGTTAAAGAGGAAAAAAATCAAACGAGAGCCTCTTTCTCATTTTTGTGAAGAGTTTAAGTGCCCTTTGCCCTCTCTATTTTTTTCTCTAAGAAAACTCTGATGGCATGCAAAGCTGATTTAGCACCAAACAAAATGTGTTCATGATGGTAGTGGATGTTGGTCTGTCCTGGCCAATCACCATAGTAACTATAAACTACATGTCTGATTAAATTGCCCTGTTCAAAAAGAATTGACGAGGGAAAAGAAAATATTTTGAAAAGTTTGAAATGGAGGATAGGAAGATACTAATACTAATTTGGCACAGCTGCTCTCCTGCCTGACTCTCTAAAATCAGAGTGCCTCATTCTATTTCTAGAAACCTTGTCCTTGCCTCATGGAGAGTTTCCAGTAACATCTTCACCTTGATGAAAACATACTTCAATTCAGTTCCCTTTAGGAACTATCTCCATAACCCATAATCAGAATGATAGATAGCTTTGTGATTGTTTATTTAGATGTTAATGAATGTTCTTAAAAAGTAATCAAAGAAAGAAACATAATCATCTCTGGAGAAAGTATAAAGAAAAACTAAAACCTAACCCTAGCTGTCTTGTAATGATCCAAGAGGCAGACAAGTATCAGTAGAGAGAAATATTGAAGAATCAAAAAGATTTTTTGCTTTATTTAAATTTTTTTACTTTATGGGGGGGCCATACCCAGTGACACTCAGGGGTTACTCTGCCTACGAGCTCAGAAATCACTCCTGGCTTGAAGGACCAACCATATGGGATGCCAGGGGGATCAAACCCAGGTCCGTCCTAGGCTAGCGAGTGCAAGGCAGATGCTTTATGTCCTGTGCCACTGCTCTGGCCCCTTATTTATTATTTTTAAATAAAATCTTTATTTAAGCACCATAATTACAAGCCTGATTGTAGTTAGATTTCAGGCATAAACAGAAAAACATTTTTATGTATAAATTGTTCTGGTGGGAACTCTAATACTCTCTGCCTTTAAAAAAAAAAAAAGCTGGACCAGAGCAGTGGCACAGGGCATAAAAGAGATTTTATAAGGACTAAGGTACAAATAGTACAGCAGTTAATGCACTTGCCTTGTATCTTCCTGACTAGATTTGATCCCTTGCACTACCACCTATAGTCCCCTAACCCAAGAAAGATCCCTGTGCATAAACCAGGAATAAATCTTAAATACAACTGGGTTTAGTCCCAAAGATAATAGCAAATAACAAAGCAACAAACAAACAAACAAACAAAATACAGATATGTTATAATATCAATAAGAAAGAAACCTTTAAAATGCAATAAATACTTACCCTAAGTTATATTTTGGGAGTAAATTACTTATTTGAATTGCACAAAAAGCCTCAAAGTATGTTCTTATATAATTCATGAATTCTAGATATGCTAATAGCACACCTCAGATATGAAAAGAAAGGTAACCTTATCCTTAAAATCACAATGCTTAAAATCACATGGTCTGAACAAGCTAACTCCAGAGTCTGCTCCATTTGTCACTGAGCAATGTTGCAAAACAATAATCATAATAGCGTATATAATAAGCTGCTATTTCATGGTAAGATATACATATACAAGCATAGAGGTAAATCTGGTGATATTCTCCCCTCATGTTTGCTACTCTATACTATAAATAGGATTAAATTAGTGTCTATTTTTAATAATATTTTATTTAAACACCTTGATTACAAATATGATTGTGGTTGGGTTACTGTCATATAAAGAACAACCCCCATCACCAGTGTAGTATTCCCATC
Organism: Suncus etruscus; assembly: GCF_024139225.1. Taxonomy (NCBI): domain Eukaryota; kingdom Metazoa; phylum Chordata; class Mammalia; order Eulipotyphla; family Soricidae; genus Suncus; species Suncus etruscus. Next base: position 45,881,273 of record NC_064858.1, read on the forward strand.
ACCAATGTCCCAATTCTCCCTTCTCCCCACCCTACCCCTACCTGTACTCTACACAGGCTTTCTATTTCCCTCATACATTCTCATTGTTAGGATAGTTCTCTAAGTTCTCTAACTAAGCTCATCACTCTTTGTGGTGAGCTTCATGAGGTGAGCTGGAACTTTAGCCCTTCTCTCTTTTATCTTTAAAATTATTGCAAAAATTTCTTTCATTTTTCTTAAAACCCTTAAATGAGTGAGACCATTCTGCTCCTTTCTTTCTCTCTTTCTCTCTTTCTCTCTCTCTCTGACTTATTTCACTCAGCATAATAGATTCCATGTACATCCTTGTGTAAGAAAATTTCACGACTTCATCTCTTCTGACAGCTGCATAATATTATTTTTTATCACTTTTTGTGCTCATTGAATTTGCTGATAAGGACAAAGTGAAGCACAGAAAGACTGTCCAATGTTCCTGTGATGTGCCTTTCTGAGAAAATGTGAGTATTAGATCAGCTTTCACAGCACGAATTATCAGGCTGTTGGCTTTAAGCTTGGCAATAGTGACTCATAAATACAATGTCCTCACAGAAACACAAATAAACCAATATTCTATATTGATTGTTTGGTGACAATGTTAAAATCAGAGATTCACAGCAACTTTACTGTGTATTTTCCCCTAATAGGAATGAGGGAGTAGTCACAAATTTGCTAACCTCAGAGATCTTCTATAACATGGCTGTGAATAACAAGAATGAGTTCTACATAGATATTAATATGCATGTATCCACAAATGCATTTATATTTATATAATTCTCAGAAAACTCTCAATATTATAAAATAAACTAATAAAGGATTTGGATTATTTATTTTACTTAAGGCAGAAAAATTAAAATGATAGAGTTCAGAAGTGGAATAGTACAGTAGGAAGGACATTTGTCTTGTATTTGTCCAATACCCCTTTGGTGCCCCAGGCCTCTCCAACACTAATTGCTGAGTACAGAACCAAGAGTAAGCCAAGCACCTCTAGTCATGGACAGTAATAATAAAAATAATTAGGGGATAAAAATCTACTTAAAATTAAGATTTCTCCTTGAAATTTTAGTATGTTTATTAACCATAAACAAAAATTTTTATACGAATAGACAGAGAAAGAAATGATCCCCATCATTACACTACTCTGCCCTCCTGCAAATATTTTCTTTATATAACTTTTTAGACATTTTAAATTTAAGTATGACATACATGATAAAATTTATTTAAATTAGTCTAAATGATCTAAATTGATCTTTTTTTTAACACTTTGCATACTAAACTTCTTTTGAAGTCAAAATAAAATGAGCTACTTGTGATTTCTTTTTCTTCCCCCAACAGGACCTGCTGAAACTGGATCTTCACAGAGAGCCAGCTTTGTGACTGCCTGCCCATGGCTGGTCTCTGAAAGAATAAAGCAACACTACTTCGAAGGAAAAAAAGATCATGCCATGACTCTTTGAATTAAAGTGAAAACCAAAAGATTAAAAAGGCATAGCAAGAGGTAAAAAGATTGTCCCAAAATGTTTTGTGAATTTTAATCTTTCTACTTTAATTCTTAACCAAAATATTTTTTCATCAACATAAAAGATAAATTAATTCCATTCTGATAGTTTGTATACTAGGTTATATCTGTCCCCCTTTAGTCTCTCAATTCTTAAGTTACATATAGTATTTACCATTCCATAGATAAAGAACAGAAGCTTCTTCAAACTGAGCTATAGATCTATCTAGAAAACAGATTAAAATTTTCCAATTTTTAACCCCATATACCTGACTAGGAAAATTTGAATATCTGAATATTATTTCTGAAGGCTACTGGGTCACTTTTTATTGATATTTCAAAGTATTAGAATACTAATAGATATATAATACTCCAAACATTTATATTATGTATGTCTCATAAATGTATAAACACAATAATCAAACTTCTGAAATAACAAATTTATACCATTACTCACCAAAGTTAAGATTCTGCTTTTTACTATTTAAAAAAAAGGAAAGAAAATAAAAAAGTAAAAGAAAAAAGATAGTGTAAAACTTAGAACAGTTAAGGTATGGCTTCTAGAACTAAAACTGAAAATAAAGTCAAAGAATACTTTTCATCATTCTATTTACAGTTGCTGTCATATTAAGCTTGAAATGTAATACCTTCTAACTTCCTCTAGAGGGAGAATAAAGCAAGAATAGATAAACAGAATATCAAAAAGTTACAATAAAAAGAATGATCTGGAAGCTTGTCCTTTAACATAGAAAGAAGATTTGTCTAAGTTCTCCTAAGTGAAAACAGTGTTATTTCAACATAATGTGTGTGTGTGTGTGTGTGTGTGTATGAAGCATACTGAATAAATCTATAAAACAAACAGGATCACACACCAGAACCTGACAAATGGCTAATATTCAAAGTACAGAAAGAATATCAAAAATTCACAGAAAAGTCTCACTTATCTGTGGGATTTAATAAGAATAAAAGACAGTATGGCAATAATACCCAGAGACAATAGTGATGCGGGCCGGAAAGGCCTGTCCCAAAGACAGGCAAGGGAATGGGAGGGAAATGTGAAACATTGCTAGTGAGGAAATGTTAATTCTGATGAAGGGGTGTTCATTTTGATGACTGAAACTCACTAAAACATTTTTGCAAGCATGATACTTAAATAAAGAAATTATTACTTAAAAAAATTAAGTGAGGTATAAAACACCAAAAAAATTTCCAAAACTCAACAATAAGTAAAGCCGAGAACCCCAATCAAACATTTGGGGGAGAACATGAACAGACATTATATCAAGCAAGAAATACAGATGAGTCAATTGATATAGTAAAGTCTTACTGATCAAACTAAAATGCAAATCAAAATAGAATAAGATATTACCTCATACCTAAAAAAAAATGCCTATGTGAAAAAGACTGCAAATAAATATGTTGTAAGTGTGGAGTAAAGAAAAAACCCTGATCTGCCTCTAGTTAAAACAGTCTAGAAACTTCTCAATGAAGTAAAAATAGAACTTTAGTAATACAAGGCAACCCCACCACTCTTTGGCATTTATCCCAAGAACACAAACACATTAATTCCAAAAGATATATGAGCATCTATACCTCATTGCAGTGCTGTTTATAATAGTCAGGATTTGGAAACACACCAAGTGCCCAATGGCATATGAATAGATAGATAAAGAAATGATGGCCAGATTACATACATAGTGGGAGACTGTGAAGGTAAAAGGAAAGATTAAATCTTTTTTTTTTTTTTTTCGGTTATTTGGGCCACACCCGGCGGTGCTCAGGGATTACTCCTGGCTGTCTGCTCAGAAATAGCTCCTGGCAGGCACGGGGGACCATATGGGACACCGGGATTTGAACCAACCA